>NC_045956.1:80536988-80874808 GCF_010909765.2 Amblyraja radiata
AGAAGGGCCTCGACACAAAATATCACCAATCCATGTTCTCTAAAAATGCTACCTGACCTGCTGTGTTATGGGCCTGTCCCACTTAGGCGACTTTTAGGCGAGTGCAGAAGACTCTGTGCTCGCCACATGGTCGCCACATGTTCGCTTGTGGTCTCTAGTGAGTCTCCTTCATGGTCGCGAGGAGTTCCTGCATTCTGGGAACTAGTCACGGCCTCCGTATTGTCGTTGCAAATTTTTCAACATGTTAAAAAAAATTGGTCGCCATGGAGATAATCGATAATCTTGTAGTCGTAGGTACAGTTGTAGTGGGATCACCATGTAGTTGTAGGTAGTAAAAGGTAGTAGGTAGTTTTAGTTAATCTGCACTCCCTTCGCTTGCCTTGGCCCCCGCCTTTGCGATATGTTTGTGTGTGTGTTTCACTCTGACTGTCGCAGTTCTAGTTCCCGGTTTTTCAGGCGACTGCCGGCAACTTGACAGTCGCTGGTAGCCCGCTGAAAAATCACCTGTGGGACAGGCCCATTACTCCAGCACTTTGTGACCTTTTGTGTATTAACCAGCATGTGCAGTTATTTGTTTCTACTACGTATATAATGGTACTCTATTACTCCCTTACACAGTTATAGCAGACAATCGGGTATAGCAGGCAAAAACGGACACCCCCCCCCCCCCCCCCCCCACCCTCTCAATGGTCCATTATAATGAGGGTTTACCGTACACATGGATAATACATAGTACAAAAAAATGCAAAACATTCACAAATTAGTTTTAGTTTTTAGGTTAGTTTATTATTGTCACGTGTACTGGGGTACAAATTAAAAATATACTAGACTAAGTGGGACCCGTCGGGTCCCAGCATCACACGGGAGGGCTGGTCACCCAACGCAATATTCCACCTCTCCACCAATTCCATTATTGCTGGCCAGTGGGGGGGGCTTTCTGTTGTGCTAGTATGGGTGTTGTGGGCCGAACGGTCTGGTTTCAAGAGGGCTAGTATGGACATTGTGGGTCGAATGGATTCTTGGGCTGGCAGCTCAGTCACTGGGGCCAGGCAGCTCAGTCACTGAGGCCTGGCAGTACAGTCACTCGGACCTGACAGGCTGGCAGCTGAGAAACTGCCAGAAATTCTGCCGAAAACAGGTGACAGACTGTGAGAGAGAAGGGGGAGAGGGTGGACTGAATGGATTATTGGGCTGGCAGTTCAGTGAGTCATGGCTGGATACCTGGCAGTTCACTTACTCATGGCTGGTGGGCTAGCAGTGCAGTCACTCACACCTGGTATGCTGGCAGTTCACTCAGTCACCCCTCCTCCCTTCACAGCCCCACTCAGCTCCTTGCCATTCCCCTTCCCCCACACATTCAGTGCATCTCCCCACAACCTCCCCCCATTCACTCTCAGTGGCTCTCCCACATAGCAGCCATTCCTACCTAGTAGGTTCCCATTGGGATGAAGAACACATAGGCATCAAAAGTGCAAAAAGGATTTATTAAAATATAAGAACAATTTAATGTTGAAGATGAGAATTATTAAGTTCTTTCTTGTTGTGTCTCTTGTTGGTTCTGTTGCTCACTGCCTCTTGATGACTATTTCCTGTTGATAAAAAGAGACAATTTTAATATAGAGAGATTCAGCGGTCAAATTTTAAGAAAGAAAATCTAAGAATTTATCTCAGGTCATCATTCAATGAAGCATGCTTTTAATGACAACATTCTTGGTAGATGTTCCATCCTTCAGGAAAACTTTGACATTTCCCTTCATCTTTCCTTGGCTAAGAGCCACATATAGTTGTCCATGCTAAAATACCGGTTTGTCGAGGTACTTCAGCACCTTCTGCATTGTTTGTCCTTGTGCTTTATGGATCATCATAGCAAAACTTGATTGAATGGGGAATTGGGTCCGCTGAAGGGGAATGTCTTCACCTTCTGTCAAAATGAGTGCTATCCTAGGAATGAGAACAATGTCATTTTTGAAGGCTCCCATGTTGATTCTTGCAACGATCAGATTATTGTGTAGCTCTTCCACAATCATCCTCGTTCCATTGGATAGCTTTGGCTCCAAGTTTCTCATTAATATGATTGGAGATCCTTTCTTCAACTCCAATTTGTGTGTTGGTAATCCAGAGAGCTTGAGTGAATCGAGGAATTCTGTTGGGAAGTGAGTATCATGAGTTCCCTCAGTGACAGCATTGAAAGAAAAGTACTCCTTAACGATTCCAGGAAAGCGTTTGATGCATGTAGAATTGATGCTTCTCATGGTATCGTTGTGAGGAACCAAGATACAATTGTTGGAGAATAATTGTCAAATGTGGGATAGATTAAATCAATACAATCATCCAGTGTTTCTGCTGATAGAAGCATGTCTTGTGGGATTTCAATTTTAACGTCTTCATTCTTTAAAATCTTTTCTTCTCCAACTTTCAACAAAAATTGAGAATAGTCGCCTTCTGCCTCTGTCAATCGCATATTTGTATGCAATTGAAACTTGGTGAAAAGTCTCCACTTGTAGGATTTCTTGATGCAGGCATTTTCAACATCAGCATCATTTCCCCTTTTCACCACAGCAAGTAGTTGCCGAAAATCACCACAACAAACGATAAGAATGCTGCCAAAAGGCTTAGTGTGGCTGCAGACATCTTGAAGAGTTCTGTCCACAGCTTTTCTCGCCTAATCATTGAACATTCATCCCAAACAATGACTTTCACTTGCCTCATGATATGTGCCATCTTAGAGTTCTTCTCGATGTTGCAGAATGTATCCTTGGCCACCTGGATGGGTATTTTGAATCAAGAATGCGCAGTTCTTCCACCAGGCATTAATGTAGCTGCTATCCCAGAGGATGCTACAGCAATAGCCACATCACCTTGACCTTTAACTTTTCCTGACATGATGTCGGAAAAGCAGCCTAAAGACAATTTCAGTTGTTAATGAACACTGAAGAATTTGTGCAAAACATTTTTTTGAGGCGGGGGCTGTCAGGGTGGGGTGGGGGGTGGCAAACGTTGTGCAGCCAAGGGAGAAGGACAGCTTCTGGCGGGGGCTCTCGTAAGCTGATGAGAAAGGGGGGGGGTGTCCTCCAGCGGGTGATGTAGGCGGCTTCAGTAGGAGGGGGCAGGATGGGGCGCATCTTATAGCCAGGCGGAGGGCAGCATCTTGAGGTGGGGGATGTCAGTGGGGGTGAGGGGGGGGGGGTGGTGAGCGACTTACGCATGGCCTCTGGACTCACTCACTGCCTTGGGATTAAATCATGGCCTTTTGGACTGACTGACGGCTTGCGGACTGACTGACGCCCGACTTCTGGAGTCACGTCCGACTTTTGTAAACTGAAAGCTGTAACATCCACATTGAGGAACAGCTTCTTCCTGACAGCCATCAGGCTATTAAACATAACAAATAAGCTCTGAACTACAAAAGACTATATTATTTGTACTATTTGTTAGTTGTTGATCACACACACCCTCCACCTTACACAGACACTCACACACAGACTCTCTCTCTCTCACACACACACACACACACACACACACACACACACACACACACACACACACACACACACACACACACACACACTCATTCACGCACACACTCATTCACACACAGACTCATTCACACACACACAGACTCATTCACACACAGACTCATTCACACACACACAGACTCATTCACACACACACAGACTCATTCACACACACATACACAGAAAGCACTTAAAAAAGCCAGCCAATTGGGCAAAAACACTTGGTAAGCAACAAAACACATTTGTTTGCTGAAAACACTTTAAAAGGCAAGCCAATTAGGCAAAAACACTTCGCAAGTCAACAAAACAGATTTGTTTGGTGAAAGCGTTTTAAAAAGCCAGCCAATTGGGCAAAACCACTTAGCAAGACAACAAATTACATTTGTTTGCTGATAGCCCTTTAAAAAGCCAGCCATTTGGGCAGAAACACTTAGCAAGCCAACACAACACATTTGTTTGCTGAAAGCCCTTTAAAAAGCCATCAAATTGGGCAAAAACACTTAGCAAACCAACAAAACACATTCGTTTGCTGAAAGCACTTTAAAAAGCCAGCCAATTGGGCAAAAACACTTAGCAAGCCAACAAAACACATTTGTTTGTTGAAGGCACTTTAAAAACAAGCCAATTGGGCAAAAACACTTAGCAAGCCAACAAAACACATTCGTTTGCTGAAAACCACATCCCGGGGACTCACCGTGGAGTAGACGTGCGTTCAGTGTTATTTGCAGCTTAGAGAGCCGAGACCCTCTCACTTCCTCCATCTGGCAGAGACTGAGTGAGGCACGACACTTCCGGGTTTTATAGTCCCTCCCCCCTGCCGCCAGCGGGGGCAGCAGAGAGAAAGGCAATTTTGTTAAAATCATTAATATCTCTCTGATTTTTCATCGATGGGAAAAATCCTCCAGTTCAGTCTGGCGGAGTGGGGCTCTGAGCGAGCTGGACAAAAATGACGGCCGTAGGTGGCGGCATTCTCTCGGAAATCACAGCACAGTGAGTCAAAAGAAGTCAAGATCTTAGTTTTAGTAATATAGATATTTTGGCCCACCGAGTCTTCACCAACCAGTGATCCCTGCACACTAACACTATCTTACACACAATAGGAACAATTTACAATTTTACTGAAGCCAATTAGCCAACAAACCAGTGTGAGTGGAAACTGGAGCACCCGGAGAAAACCCACGCAGGTCATGGGGAGAACTTACAAACTCCGTACAGACAGCACCAGTAGTCATGATTTAACCCGGTTCTCTGCGCTGTAAGGCAGCAACTCTACTGCTGTGCCACCATTGCCGCTTCTTGAGCTCCGTCAGCTGTGGTAGGAATATGTAACTTGCCATGTGCTGGACCTCCTGTGATGGGGTTTCTGGCTTGTCACTGCTACAGGTAGGGTAATGGAGACAGAAAATCCCATGTATTCCTTAACCATCCACTTTCAACATTTTGCTGAATTAATCGCTGGAACACCTTGTGATTTGGCGACACACGCTGGTCAAAGAATGCTTAGCACCTCTTCATGGTCTCTGCATTTTGCATTTTCCAGTCTCCATGAGCAACTTTCCATAAGAATCTTTAGATATTTTCTTTAAAGATTTATTTACTGTAGCCAAAATCAATAGTTTGTAAGCAGCAAAATTTAGTTTTGACTACCTTAAATGCACACAGATATTGATTTTATACACCCATACATTATTTGTTCGCCATAATTAAATTGATGGAATGGGATCATTTTCAACGTTATCATGGGACCAGATAACGTGTCTGTTTCTCATCCAACAGTTGCAATTATTCTGTGTGTTATCTTTATCCAGGTAAAGAAATTAAAAATGATCCCAGTATCTCTCCCCAAAGGATGCAGCACATTCTGGTATTGTAAGGATTTCATATTTCACAAAACTGATGCCACAACTTGGGGCGGCACAGTGGCGCAGCCGTAGAGTTGCTGCCTTACACCGCCAGAGACCCAGGTTCGATCCTCACTATGGGTGCTGCCTGTACAGAGTTTATACTTTCTCATTGCTCCGCAATGAAAAACTTTTTCATTTTCTCCTGGCTCAGGTTTCATTCCACACTCCAAAGACGTACGGGGTTGCAGATTAATTGGCTTTGGTAAGTTATAAAAAATTGTCCCTAGTTGTAGAATAGTGTTAGTGTACAGCATAATTGCTGGTCAGCATGGACTCGGTGGACTGAAGGGCCTATTTCCGTGTTGTATCTCTAAAGTCTAAAAAAGTCTAAATTTAACGGACTCATTTAAGCTAATGCTTGAGCTTTTGCCTAGATCTGCAAAACATAAACATTTGTAGAAACTTGTCAAGTGTTAGATTATGAAGCAATATTAGATCGATTATTTGAATATATATTATTTCAGGATATGACAGGACAACCAAGCCACAATGCCTTAAGGAGCCCCCTCTTCCCTTATCCAAAGCAATGTGCTCGATCACACTTGATCTCACCCACCTTTTGAACTCGCTGCCCACCCTGCACATTTCCCGATTCTATCCCTACTTGGAGACGGGGAGCTGACAAGGCTGACCATTTGCCTACAAGTAACCGTGAGTGTTGACGAAGAAAAATTGGAATGTCTCCAATGACCCTTAGTGATTTCTACAGATTCGCCATGGGAAGCATCTGATCCAACTGCATCGCAGCTTGGTTTGGCAACTGCTCTACCCAAGATTGCAAGGAATTCCATTGATTCTATCTGCACTTCACACTGCCTCAGGAAAGCAACCAATATAATCAAGGGTCACTAACGCCCTAGTCCTTCCCTCTTCTCCCCTCTCCCATGAGGCCGAAGATACTAAAGCATGGAAGAACATCGTCTCCTCCACTGATGTCAGACTATTGAATGGATCTCTTGTAAACTAAGAGATGCAGTCCTAATCTGCCTTGTAGTGGCCCTTGCACCTTTTTTCATCTGCACCTTCTCTTTAGCCATTACACCAAACTCTTCATTATGTTTGCCTTCCCTTTTGTTGCACCACCTGCTGTACTTGTGTATGGTTGGATTGTATTCATGTAAAATATGATTCACCTGGTTAACAAGCAAAACACTGCATCTTGGCGCACGTGACAATAGTATACAGATACCAATAAGGGTGGATCTTACGGTTTCAACTACAGAATACACAAATAGCCTATTGACAACACTATGTCAAAGGCTTTTGTATCTTGTGTTTCTGATAATCACGACTTTATAGAGCCATACAGCATAGAAACAGCCCCTTTGACCCAACTTGCTCACGCCAACCAAGATGCCCCATCTACACTAGTCCCACCTGCCTACATGTGGCCCATATCCTTCTAAACCCATACCCTTTAAAAAAAAATCATAAAAGATCATTTAAAATTTAAACTACAAACGTCATAATATATTGGAATTTAATTAAAACATTAGCGTTTAAAGGAATAAACAAAATAATTTACCTGCAATTATCTTTTTACCCAGAGAGAGTGATTGTATTCGATGACTAGATTATAATTTTCATGCCGTGTCCAACAGTGGAGCATTATGTTGCCTAAGTTGACATCGTGTTTTGCCCCCCCCCCCCCCCCCCCCCCCCCCCCTTAATTGTCCCTGACTTCCACCTATGAATGCACAGGCACTGTTGTCAGAGATATGATGACCGACAAAGAGGACATCATTGGAAGACACAAAATGCTGGAGTAACTCAGCGGGTCAGGCAGCATCTCTGGAGAGAAGGAATGGGTGACGTTCTTCAGACATCGTTGGAGTTCTCTGGAGTACTGGAAATTAGCACTGTTCAATCCACTGCTCATGCACCTGTTACAATGCTATTTCTCAAAGCAATGTTGTGCTTACATGCGCTTGATCCAATACAGCTCTTTAATAGAGTTTGACTGGACTCCCCGATAGGAACCAAGTCAACCTCCTGTATGAAAAGATTCAAATGTTCCATCAGAGAATGAAGACTGAGTACTCTCCTTAGGATAATTTGCAATCAGTAAAATAAGTTACTAGTGAAACATCTAATCTTCTAAGATTATTTTAATCAGTTGAATATATTTAATTACACCAAAATTGAAAAATGTTAAATTAGTTCATTTGACTTAAAATGAATATAGTGAAATAGTTATAATTAAAATTATTTCAAAATGTCCTTTCACAGACATGGTAATGCACATAAGGCCACTTAATCCTGCACAGAACCCTTTCCCCCTCAGGCATCAAGTATCTCTTTATTTTTAACAATCAAAGACTCCATCACCCTGAGGAAGATAATTTCAAAGATGCATGACCCTCTGAGAGAAAAAACATATGTGTAAAAGATATGCTCCTCCCATTGTAGTCCAAATAATGACCTAGTTCTAAATTCTCCCCCAGGAGAAAACATCCTCTGCACATCAACCTTTCACTCTTCTCAACTAATGGATACATCTTTCCAACTAATCCTCATAAAACAATCTGCCTATTCCAGTTTTTTAGACTTTACTTTAGACTAGAGATTCCATACAGACAGCATCCATAGTCAGGATTTAATTAGGTCCTTGTAGATCATGCCCAAAAATAACATCTTACTCAATTTTTTTGTTGGCTTTATTGACTTACATTTGAACTTACATAAAATTATTCAGTTGCACTGTATGCTTGGATTCTCCTTATTTCTTCCATATTCGTTATCATCTTTACATTGAATTAATCTATAGCCACCATCACCCAACCTGCATGCACAGTTCATCATACAGACTAGACTCCCCACCATTGACGCCACCTACACTTTGTGCTGCCTTGGGAAAGCAGCCAACATAATCAAGAATATTTCCCACCCTGATCATTTCCTCTCCTGTCAGGTAGATGATACAAAAATGTGAAAGTATGTAACACCAAACTCAGGAACAGCTTCTTCCCCACTGTTATCAGGCTTCTGAATGATCCTTCCTTAGACCAGGGTATAGTCCTGATCATCCAACCTACCTCAATGCGGACATTAGATTTTTTTTCCAAAATGTTACGCTACAGTGGTGAAAACTATATTCTGCGTTATGCTATTTTACTCTTTGCTCTTCCTACTGCAGTTGTGTGTGGCTTGATTGTATTATTGTATAGTATGATCTGATTTGAGTGGATAGGCTGTACACATGACAATAATAAATCAATACCAAGTGCATTAACGCACATCTTGCTGCATTGAATCTAATATTTCATTAGCCTAGCTATTCCTGCTAAATGATCTTTCAATTTCTGCTTGTGGAACTTTAGCTCCTTTAGTGTTGGAACCAAGCTTATTTTTAAATATAATTGAGTCTGATCCATGGCAGAGAAAATTCACACTTTATCATATTTATACAACACTATGCTGATATGTTCCTGCACAATACTCCTACTTTCTCACCACATTGCTTCTATCACCACTTCATGCTAATGCCATACCGTTTGCATCTTTTCTAGATATATCCTAATTTTGAAGCCGGAGCCAGTCGGCATGATAATCTCAGGATCAAGAGTCATCCATTTCAGAGTGAGAAGAGAAAAAAGTCTGAATAAGGGTCCCAACCCGAAACATCGCTTATCCATGTCCTCTAAAGATGTTGCCTGACCCGCCTAGTTACTCCAGCATATTGTGTTATACATCTAGAGAAGAAAGTCCATTACCTAGATGATTTCAGTCTTTGGAATTCATGATTACTGTGAATGTGGATTGTTTTCATGGCTGAAATGGACAGATATTGGCTTGCGAGAAGTAAATGAGTGACAGAATAATTCATAATCTTACCCAATTGTGTAACAAACTCAAAAGGTCATATGACCAATTTCTGCTTCTATTTCATGTTTATTTACTCCCCAGAGTTTTTCAATTTAGGTCCATAAGTTCTCATGCTTGCTGTTACACTTCACTGCAGCTTAATAGAAAGCCCTGGAACAGTGGGCGTGTAATGATTTCACATGGCTGCCACTTCACTTTGCTGAAATTCTGGTAATACCACCTGAGTATTGTGTTCTGTTGTGATCTTGCTCACTGACAACAAAAATTACAGCAGGCATTAACAACAGAGGCATGGTTTGTCTCCTATTGCTAAAGTGATTCATTTACATGATTATACTGTTCAATAGGTTACCACCAGCATTCAATTGCCTTGTCAGTCAAGATATAATTGGATCTTGAACCAAAAGAAAAGGCTGGAGTAGCTCAGTGGGTCAGACACCATCTGTAGATGGAATGGGCAGATGGCATTTCAGGTTGGGATCCTTCTTCAGACTGATGGAGTCGAGGGGTGTAGAAGAGAGTTTTGTGTTTTATCTAGACCCCACTTCGATAGGAACAGACACAAAGTAAAACATCACTTAGAACAGTGATGAATTTTGCGAACAAGTCGGTTTATTTAAGGCCTAATGGGCCTGTCCCACTTAAGTGAATTTATAGGCGACTGCGGGAGACTATGCAGTCGCCACATGGTCGCCACATGTTCACGGGTGGTTGCCGGGGAGTCACCTTCATGGTCGTGAGGAGTTCCTGCATTCTGGGAACTAGTCATGGCCTCATTATGGTCGCCATGCATTTTCCAATATGTTCAAAAATTAGCGGCGACTAAAATTAAGCCGCTGTGGAGAGTAACGAGGTCGCCAGGAGGTCCTAATGGGTTGCCAGGAGGTCGAAGGTTATTGGAGGTTCTCGTAGGTTGTAGCCGGTGCTGACCGGTGAATTTCATTGGCTCATTGGGGGAAAAAAAGGTAGCAGTAATTTTCAGAATCAAGGATAACTGACCAGTAATGTTAAATGTCCGCCCAGCTTCACAGCCATGTATCTCTGGCTTCTTAAAAGTTGTCTCCACTCTTTCTCCACTCCTTCTCCCCCGTTCTCCCCCCACCCCTCTCTCCCCCACCCCTCTCTCCCCCACCCCTCTCCCCGCCCCCTCTCTCCCCTCCCCCTCTCTCCCCCCCCCTCTCTCCCCCCCCCTCTCTCCCCCCCTCTCTTTTAAAGGACTTAACGTACACTGTGCTTTAGCCGTCTTTTTACAGCACCAACCTTCCTGTTAATCCGCGGTGTGTGTCTGTTTCACCTTGGCTTTGCACAGTGTGAATTTTTAGACAGCACTCCCCCCGCTTGCCCTGTCCCCCGCCTGCATAACAGGCTGGTGAAGGAAGCGATGTGTTTGTGTGTGAGTGTGTTCCTCTCTGACAGTCCGCTGAAAAATCGCCTGTGGGATAGGTCCATTAACAGTACGCACTGAAAAAGCACTCTGAGAGAACCCAATTGATTCAAAGATTCACAACGCCCACAGCAATTTTATATTCTTACGACACAATAGTTACTTGGCGATTTACATTTTTTAAATGTCATCATTAATCAATGTCTCTGTAAACTTTCATCTTTGTCGTATCCCTGGAGTTATCTTTGACCTTATGTTCTCTGTTACTTAGAATATCACTCTCCCATTTGTATAGCAAATAAGTGATAGGTGGATACAGTTGAGGGGAGGGGGTGTGATTGGCGGATGGGTGGAGTGATTACCAAAGGCTTGAGGTGAAAAGAATGAAAAAGGAGTCAGATAAGGAAAGAAAGGAATGAAATGTAAAGCCTGAGAGAGGGATATGGGTGGAAAGGGTCACGGGAAGGGGAAAGAGAGGGAATGAAAAGGAAATATGGGACTCAGAGATGGTAGATGAGGAGGGGAAAGGAACAGTGAGATTAGGCTGGTTGGAGATGGTGGGAGAAATGTATGTGCACAGAGGTGGGGATGAGAGTGGGAGTCAGGGGAAAGAAGGGGATTATAAAAAGTACTGAATACTGCCCATTCAATAATGTATACTGACCTCCCCACCATCGAAGGAGTCTATAGGAGCTGCTTCCTCAAAAGGCACCACGCTGACCGCACTTCTGCCATCGGGAAGAAGGTATAGGAGTCTGACAACCGTAATAGAAACATGGACAATAGGTGCAGGAGTAAGCCATTCAGCCCTTCAAGCCAGCACCACTAATCAAAATTTCATGGCTGATGATCCTAAATCATTACTCTGTTCCTGCTTTCTCCTTCTCCCCATATCCCTTGATTCCATTAGCCCTAAGAGATATATCTAACTCTCTCTTGAAAACATCCAGTGAATTGACCTCCACTGCCTTCTGTGGCAGAGAATTCCACAGATTCACAACTCTCTGGTGGACAGGTTTTTCTGCATCTCAGTCCTAAATGGCCTACCCCTTATTCTTAAACTGTGACCCCTGGTTCTGGACTCCCCCGACATCGGGGCCATTTTTCCTCAATCCAGCCTGTCCAATCCCTTAAGAATTGTATATGTTTCTACGAGATCCCCTCTCATCCTAAATTCTAGTGAATTTCCAGGTGATGTACAGGTTTAGAAATAGCCACTTCCCCACAAACTTTACAAAATCCAACTGAACTTTGAATTATGAACTGCTTTGGTTACACTGGAGACGTCAGGCTTTTGTTTTGTTTGCTCTATTATTGAGGTTTTCATTTATTAAACTTATTTTTGCATTTATTATGTTATCTATTGAGTACTGTTGTCAGACTCCGGAAGTGGCGGCGCTGGGAACGGCTGTGGCTCGCCTGCAGTCCGTTTGTCTTTTACTTTTTTGTGTTGTTTTTTTCATTTTGTCTAGTTACATTTTTGGTTTTTAAGGTCGTGTTTATGTGGGGGGGAGGGGTGGGGGGTGAAACGGGGCTTGCTGTCTCTCCCTTCGGGGGAATACAACCTTTTTGTCGTATCCCCCTTCTCTGCCTCTGTCTACGCTGAGGCCTAATGGCGGAGCTGGCGACCTCGGGACTATGGAGGCAGCTGACAGGACTCGCCCTGAGCTCGCTCCCGTGAGGGTGGCCCAGCCCGGGGCTGGAACTGCGCTCTCGTGAGAGCGGCCTGGCGAGGGGCTGAGAGACTCTCCCGTGAGGGGCTGTGGCCCGTCGGAGTGGCCCAGCCCGAGGGAGGAACGGCACTCCCGTCGGAGTGGCCCAGCCCGAGGGAGGAACGGCACTCCGGTCGGAGTGGCCCAGCCCGAGGGAGAACGGCACTCCCGTCGGAGTGGCCCAGCCCGAGGGAGAACGGCACTCCCGTCGGAGTGGCCCAGCCCGAGGGAGAACGGCACTCACATGAGGGCGATCCGGCTCGGGGCTGGAACGGTGCTCCGGTGGCTGGGACGGCGTTCTGGCGGCGGTGACCTGAGTCCGGGGTTCAGCCGCGGGCCAGCGGCTGCGTGTGCTGGACTGGAGGGCGGCAGCTTCGACCACCCCCGGGCCGCTGTGTTTGAACCGGCCCGTTTGCGGGGTTCGGTGAGCCGCGGGACTGTTTGTACCATCGCCCGGTGGGGAATCGCCTCAGCGCAGAGGGAGAAGAGGAGGGAAGAGACAGTAACCCTAAGATTTTTGCCTCCACCACAGTGAGGAGGATACACTGTGGTGGTGTTAATTTGTGTTTATTGTTGTTTATTATTGTATGATTGTATGTATGACTGCAGGCACGAAATTTCGTTCAGACCGTAAGGTCTGAATGACAATAAAGGTATTCAATTCAATTCAATTCAATACTGTGTTTTTAGACCAGCTGCAAGTAAGAATGTCCATTTAGGTATATATGACAATTAAACACTAAGGACTCTTGAGAAGAAGATGCAATCATTCATCTTCATTTCTTATTATGGACAAATTGTATCATAAATCTAATACATAATCCAAGTTATTTACATTGAGCAAATTTCTTGCTGACTAAATTGTAATGTAGTGGTCTTGCTTCACACAGCAAATCAAAAGCAGTTCAATAAATCACAAGACTTATTAACATTTGCACATATGGATTACTTACTATTTTGGCTCTGAGATATCTTCAACCATTTTGTTTGCAACGATAACAACTGTGGTTATGTTTTCCTCCTGGCCATTGGTGATGTATATGAATCAAATTAAACATCACATTTCCATTAGCTTTTGCAATTATGAATGATTTTTACAAAATCATTAGAGGAATAGATTGGGTAGGCGCACAGAATTTCTTGCCCAGAGTAGGGGAATCAAGAACCAGGGGCCAGAGGTTTAAGGTGAGGGGGGGGGAAAGATTTAATAGGAAGCTGTTTTTTCATACAGAGGATGGTGGGTGTCTGGAAAGGGCTGCCAGAGGAGGTAGTTGAGACAGGTAGTATTGCAATGTTTAAGAAACATTTGGACAGGTAGTATTGCAATGTTTAAGAAACATTTGGACAGGTACAGGAACAGATAGATTTAGAGGGATATGAGCCAAACGCAAGCAGGTGGGATTAGTGTAGATAGTACATGTTGGTCAGTGTGGGCAAGTTGGACCGAAAAGCCTATTTCCACACTGTATGACACTTTGACTCTAAATAATTATGGGCAAACAATGTGGTCCACTTGATGAGCATTCTGTCCACCACCACAAAGATCCCTTCTTCCATGAGTGGGACATCATAGGATAATTTGAAGCATCTACAAAATATATCATTGCAGCTTGCCAAAATCCCTCTAACAGCATCTTCCTAATCCTCACCACTTAGAAGGGCAAGAGGAGCAGGCACAGAGTGATTCCACTTTACATGTGATCCTTCCCTGTGGCCAAGGCCTATAGCTCCTTAACATTGGAAGACTCTGAGAGCAAGCAGACTGCACCAATTCAAGAAGTCAATTCTCCATTGATGGGTGAAATAGAGATTAAATGGTGGTCATACATTCCAATGGTCACACACTCCAAGGTAGAATAAATTTAAAACATTCTGTGAAAGCACATTTTGTTAGTCTAACTGAACAACAGAAATGTGGAGGAAAATGGTGCATGGCTGAATTTATTGCTACTCCTAATCTTAACTTCACCATCTCTGTTGAACACACGGAGATGAAACACTAGGCTGAATGTAAAAGCGGTCATGCACCTGATACTATCACTTCTATCAGCAAAACACAAAGTGCTGGAGTGACTCAGCTGGTCAGGCAGCATCACCGGAGGGAATGCACAAACAGAGTTAGAAAGAAAATGTTGTTGATATTTTCAAATTCAAGTAATTGGAAGCAATAACAATCTACACCCTGAGTAATAGATTTTAAGAACTAGTCAGGTCGGCGAGCAGTAGTTATTACTTTACCCATTAAAAATTCAACCACATCTTATTCAATAAGAGTTAATGTTTTCATTTTTCTTAAAGTGAGATTAGTGCATTAAAAATTAAATTTTATTGCAAATCAGTGATTCAGTGCTGATTGCTCCCTCAGAGGCAGCAGCATCAGTAACTGTGGAGGAACAGGTTACTGTGCGCAGCAACCACTATATTTATGTGTTTAACCATTCCTGCTCAGGTGCCCAAAGATCAGACAGTAAGATCAAATGTCATAGGAACAGAATTAGGCCATTCTGCCCATCGAGTGTGCTCCACCATTCAATCGTAGCTGATCTATTTTCCCCTCTCAACACCACTGAGAGGATTTTTCCATTCTTCTGCCTTCTCCCCATTACCTTTGACCCCTTTACTAATCAGGATCCGGTCAATCTCTTCTTTAAAAATACCAGTGACTCGGCCTCCACCATTGCCTGCGGCAATGAATTCCACATTGCAGCACTATCCTTTGGCTAAAGAAAATCCTCCTTGACTCCATTCTAAAGGTATGTCCTTTTATTCTGAATATAGACACCCTATCTTTGGTATCCAGGGCAAAAATCAAAAAGGGCCACTTTTCAACATAATTGTATAAGGGGTAAGAGTGTTGTAAAAACTAGCCTGAAGGCTTTGTGTCTCAATGCAAGGAGCATTCGCAATAAGGTGGATGAGTTGAATGTGCAGTTAGCTATTAATGACTATGATATAGTTGGGATCACGGAGACATGGCTTCAGGGTGACCAAGGCTGGGAGCTGAACATCCAGGGATATTCAATATTCAGGAGGGATAGACAGAAAGGAAAAGGAGGTGGGGTAGCATTGCTGGTTAGAGAGGAGATTAACGCAATAGAAAGGAAGGACATTAGCTTGGAGGATGTGGAATCGATATGGGTAGAGCTGCAAAACACTAAGGGGCAGAAAACGCTAGTGGGAGCTGTGTACAGGCCACCTAACAGTAGTAGTGGAGTTGGGGATGGCATCAAACAGGAAATTGGAAATGTGTGCTACAAAGGTAAAACAGTTATAATGGGTGACTTCAATCTACATATAAATTGGGTGAATCAAATTGGCAAGGGTGCTGAGGAAGAGGATTTCTTGGAATGTATGCGGGATAGTTTTCTAACCCAACATGTAGTGGAACCAACGAGAGAGCAGGTTATTCTAGACTGGGTATTGAGTAATGAGGAAGGGTTAGTTAGCAGTCTTGTTGTGCGTGGCCCCTTGAGCAAGAGTGACCATAATATGGTTGAGTTCTTCATTAGGATGGAGAGTGACATTGTTAATTCAGAAACAAGGATCCTGAACTTAAAGAAAGGTAACTTTGAAGGTATGAGAAGTGAATTGGCCAAGATAGACTGGCAATTGATTCTTAAATGGTTGACGGTGGATATGCAATGGAAGGCATTTAAAGACTGCATGGATGAGCTACAACAATTGTTCATCCCAGTTTGGCAAAAGAATAAATCAGGGAAGGTAGTGCATCCGTGGATAACAAGGGAAATCAGGGATAGTATCAAAACAAAAGATGAAGCATACAAATTAGCCAGAAAAAGCAGCCTACCAGAGAACTGGGAGAAATTCAGAATCCAGCAGAGGAGGACAAAGGGCTTAATTAGGAAAGGGAAAATAGATTATGAAAGAAAACTGGCAGGGAACATAAAAACTGACTGCAAAAGTTTTTATAGATATGTGAAGAGAAAAAGATTAGTTCAAACAAATGTAGGTCCCTTGCAGTCAGAAACAGGTGAATTGATCATGGGGACAAGGACATGGCAGACCAATTGAATAACTACTTTGGTTCTGTCTTCACTAAGGAAGACATAAATAATCTGCCGGAAATAGCAGGGGACCGGGGGTCAAATGAGATGGAGGAACTGAGTGAAATCCAGGTTAGCCGGGAAGTGTTGTTAGGTAAATTGAATGGATTAAAGGCCGATAAACCCCAGGGCCAGATAGGCTGCATCCCAGAGTACTTAAGGAAGTAGCCCCAGAAATAGTGGATGCATTAGTGATAATTTTTCAAAACTCTTTAGATTCTGGAGTAGTTCCTGAGGTTTGGAGGGTAGCTAATATAACCCCACTTTTTAAAAAGGGAGGGGGAGAGAAAATGGGGAATTACAGACCAGTTAGTCTAACATCGGTAGTGGGGAAACTGCTAGAATCAGTTATTAAAGATGGGATAGCAGCACCTTTGGAAAGTGGTGAAATCATTGGACAAAGTCAACATGGATTTATGAAAGGTAAATCATGTCTGACAAATCTTATAGAATTTTTCGAGGATGTAACTAGTAGAGTGGATAAAGGAGAACCAGTGGATGTGTTATATCTGGACTTTCAGAAGGCTTTCGACAAGGTCCCACATAAGAGATTAGTATACAAACTTAAAGCACACGGTATTGGGGATTCAGTATTGATGTGGATAGAGAACTGGCTGGCAGACAGGAAGCAAAGAGTAAGAGTAAACGGGTCCTTTTCACAATGGCAGGCAGTGACTAGTGAGTTACCGCAAGGCTTAATGCTGGGACCTTAGGTATTTACAATATATATTAATGATTTGGACGAGGGAATTGAATGCAACATCTCCAAGTTTGCGGATGACATGAAGCTGGGGGGCAATGTTAGCTGTGAGGAGGATGCTAGGAGGCTGCAAGGTGACTTGGATAGGCTGGGTGAGTGGGCAAATGCATGGCAGATGCAGTATAATGTGGATAAATGTGAGGTTATCCACTTTGGTGGCAAAAACAGGTAAGTAGACTTTTATCTGAATGGTGGCCGATTAGGAAAAGGGGAGATGCAACGAGACCTGGGTGTTATGGTACACCAGTCATTAAAAGTAGGCATGCAGGTGCAGCAGGCAGTGAAGAAAGCGAATGGTATGTTAGCATTCATAGCAAAAGGATTTGAGTATAGGAGCAGGGAGGTTCTACTACAGTTGTACAGGGTCTTGGTGAGACCACACCTGGAGTATTGCGTACAGTTTTGGTCTCCTAATCTGAGGAAAGAAATTCTTGCCATAGAGGGAATACAGAGAAGGTTCACCAGACTGATTCCTGGGATGTCAGGACTTTCATATGAAGAAAGACCGGATAGACTCGGCTTGTACTCGCTAGAATTTAGAAGATTGAGGGGGGATCTTATAGGAAATTACAAAATTCTTAAGGGGTTGGACAGGCTAGATGCAGGAAAATTGTTCCCGATGTTGGGGAAGTCCAGAACAAGGGGTCACAGTTTAAGGATAAGGGGGAAATCTTTTAGGACCGAGATGAGGAAAACATTTTTCACACAGAGAGTGGTGAATCTCTGGAATTCTCTGCCACAGAAGGTAGCTGAGGCCAGTTCATTGGCTATATTTAAGAGGGAGTTAGATGTGGCCCTTGTGGCTAAAGGGATCAGGGGGTATGGAGAGAAGGCAGGTACAGGATACTGAGTTGGATGATCAGCCATGATCATATTGAATGGCGGTGCGGGCTCGAAGGGCCGAATGGCCTACTCCTGCACCTATTTTCAATGTTTCTATGTTTCTATGTATAAACCAGAATCTGTAGTTCAATAGACAATAGGTGCAGTCGTAGGCCATTTGGCCCCCTCGAGCCAGCACCGCCATTCAATGTGATCATGCCTGATCATCCACAATCAATACCCTGTTCATGCCTTCTCCCCATATCCCTTGACTCTGCTTTCTTTAAGAGCTCTGTCTAGCTCTCTCTTGAAAGCATTCGGAGAACCAGCCTCCACTGCCCTCTGAGGCAGAGAATTCCACAGACTCACAAATCTCTGTGTGAAAATGTTTTTCGTCATCACCGAATAATGGCTTACCCCTTATTCTTAAACTGTGGCCCCTGGTTCTGGACTCCCCCAACATCGGGAGCATGTTTCCTGCCTCTAGCGTGTCCAAACCCTTAATAATCTTATATGTTTCAATAAGATGCCCTCTCATCCTTCTAAATTCCAGGGTATACAAGCCCAACCGCTCCATTCTATCAACATATGACAGGCCCGCCATACCGGGAATTAACCTGGTGAACCTACGCTGCATTTCCTCAATAGCAAGAATGTCCTTCCTCAAATTGGGAGACCAAAACTGCTCACAATACTCCAGGTGTGGTCTCACTAGGCCCCCGTACAACTGCAGGAGGACCTATTTGCTCCTATACTCAACTCCTCTTGTTATGAAGGCCAACATGCCATTTGCTTTCATCATTGCCTGCTTACTTACAGTGACTGATGAACAAGGACACCCCAGATCCCGTTGTACTTCCCTTTTTCCTAACTTGACACCATTTAGGTAATAATCTGCCTTCCTGCTTTTGCCACAAAAGTGGATAACCTCACATTTATCCACATTAAACTGCATCTGCCATGCATCTGCCCACTCACCCAACCTGACCAAGTCACCTTACATCCTCATAGCAACCTCTTCACCGTTCACTTATAGAAATAAAATTGTTAAAGGGTTGGACAGGCTAGATGCAGGAAGATTGTTCCCAATGTTGGGGAAGTCCAGAACAAGGGGTCACAGTTTGAGGATAAGGGGGAAATCTGTTAGGACCGAGATGAGAAAAACAATTTTCACACAGAGAGTGGTGAATCTGTGGAATTCTCTGCCACAGAAGGTAGTTGAGGCCAGTTCATTGGCTATATTTAAGAGGGAGTTAGAGTGGCCCCTGTGGCTAAAGGGATCAGGGGGTATGGAGAGAAGGCAGGTACAGGATACTGAGTTGGATGATCAGCCATGATCATATTGAATGGCAGTGCAGGCTATTTTCTATGTTTCTATGTTTCACACTGCCACCCAGCTTTGTGTCATCTGCAAATTTGCTAATGTTACTTTTAATCCCTTCATCTAAACCATTCCTTCCCCCACTCCTTTTATTCTGAGGCTGCACCCTCTGGTCCTAGACTCTCCCACTACTGAAACCATACATTCCACATCCACTCTATCAAGGCCTTTCATTATTCGCTAGGTTTCAATGAGATCACCTTCATCCTTCTAAACTCCAGTGAGCTATCAGGTCTACATTATAATGGCAATAAAAGATGTGGGTTCTGTTATCGTACAACTGCAAGTACTGACACAAGTTTCAGCAGTTCCATCATCAAAGGTGGCCTGGTGTGTTTAGTAATATCCATTTTTGTTTGGTCTCATTCATTCCTTTATTATTTCCTTTCTGTGCTCCAGTGTTCTACTTTATCTTAAGATTTTGCTATTTTGTTAAATTGCTAAGAGACCGACAGGAATCAAGATTTAACCATTTAATTTGTGATTAATTGCATTACTAATTGTATTATTTTGCACCAAAAGGGAAGGGTTAGGCCAAGCAAAAAGCAGACTCATATGTGCCTTTGAGAAAAAATTAGTTGGCAATTTCATAATAAACTTGAATTTCTTATCAGGAAGTAGATGGATACACAATGGGATTATAGAATTATGCAACAAAGAAGAACATTTGGACATTCAAGTCAGTATTGTAGTTGAACGGCACCTCGTGTTTCACTTGGGTAGCTTATAACCACATGGTATGAAACATTGAATTCTCCCATTTTTAGGTACCTAACCGACAAACAACCCACCCCTTCTCCAGCCATTTTTTTCCTACACACTCTTCCCTGTGTCTCACCTGAATTTGCACCCCTTTCTCTCCTTACCCTTTCACCCCCTGTCCCCATCATCTCCATCCTCCTATCTTCCCAGGCTTCATAATTTGCATCTCTTTTATCCTCATTCTCACACTTTTGGCTTTTCATCTCTGGCATTTATCCAGCCATCTGCCTATCATAAACACCTCTCACCTGCATCCTCTAACATTTCCCAGGCTATGTCAGGCTCTGCCTCCACCTCTCTTCCAGCTCTCTCTCCCCCCCCCCCTCCCCTCACTACAATCAGTCTGAAAATGGGGCCTGACATGAAATGTCACATGTAAATGTTCTCAAAAGATGCTACTTGACCCAGTTGTCCACAGTGACCAGCAAATGTTGAATGATGGTGACCTGATGCCCTAAAGTAACTGGAATTATAAATAAGCACTCTGTGTTGATTATTTGATAGAGTTGGCTTACTTTAGTTATGTTTAATTGTGCATATGCCAAGGACAGATCTATCCAGGTAAAGACTTTAGGTTTTGGTTTATTTGAGGCTTGCATATCGAAGTACAGTGAACAGCTTTGTTTTGCATACTATCCAAACAGTTTAGATATTCGATACATAAATACAATGAAGTGAAGCTCAAGTACAATAGATAGAGCAAAGAATAAGATACAAAGTGCAGAATATAGATCTCAAGACATTGCAAGTTCAGCATGACAATCCTCTTAATTCAGATAAAGGTATAGAATGTTGACCAAGACTCACGAGAGTTAACTTGTAATCCTTGCAAAGCCAATCAGTCAAATGTATTTTGAGCCCCATAGCAGCTTGTGTGACCCAATCAATCTCTGCAGTTTTGACCAAAAACATGGTGTATTTCAAGCTATTTCAACTACTCCTTTTAAACGTTCAGCACTTATGAAAATTGGCTTGGAATTTCTAAAGAATATTGGCATGGAATTCAACTTAATACAGATGTGAACTTTGTACCACCTGATGCTAGTGAACAAATCTCTGAACACATCTGGTCATTGTTCCTGGACAGGATTACAAGGTGCTTGCAACGATTGTTTTCTTCCAATCCTTCTCTATTCTCGATATCTTGCTATAAACTTAGATGGTCATCATTGCTATCCACATCACCATCCATTTTTGTGTCACCTGCATACTAATCATGCCACCTAAATTCATAACTAAGTTCTTCATATATATCACTAACAATAAAGATCCCTGCAATACACCACTGACCCCGAACTTCCATTCAGAAAAGCATCACTTTCCTCTGCCTCCTATCATTCAGCCAGTTTTAGATTTAATTAATCAGCTTGCCTTGGATCCCATGTGCCTTAACAATTTTGGACCAGACTACAGATATAGACCAGATCTACTGCCTACTTTCATCATTTTATTTTGTTTCCTGCTCAAAAAACAACCAAATTAGTGAGAGGGTTTCCCCACACAAAGCCATGCTGCTGTGGCCTGATCAGCCCCTGCCTTTCCAAATG
Source organism: Amblyraja radiata (assembly GCF_010909765.2). NCBI lineage: Eukaryota > Metazoa > Chordata > Chondrichthyes > Rajiformes > Rajidae > Amblyraja > Amblyraja radiata. The sequence goes on from NC_045956.1 coordinate 80,558,665, forward strand.
TACACAAATCTTATCCCTTAGAATATTCTCCAATTAATTCCCTATCACTGGTGCAAGGCCCAACACCCTAGTTACCTGGCTTATAATCAGAAATAGACGTCAGACTCCGATTTCTCATCTTGAGTTCTGAACTTCCTATGATCTCCAAAGTTCTTGGATTAAACTGATCCTGCACTATCTCATCTCTTAAAATGGATTTTATTTTATCTTGTGTGGCGCCAAGAAGTCTGAATAGCAGTTTATGTGTCCAAGGCCGGCTCCATTAATAACATTGCTTTGTTATGTTCTCCATAGCTTTATTTTTAGTAGATACATTTTAGTCCGTAACCATAATTTTAGTTATATTTTTACTCCGATGTACGTCATGTCCATTCTGCAAAAGAACAAAATAGTTCCTGCGCTTGATTATAATGACCAAGACTCCCAATATGACCAGATTGGGCCTGGCCTTCAATTTTGCACCATTGCTGCTTCAATCGTTGCAAAGTTTATCATCTGAGGATTTTCCCTGTGCTTGACCTCAGGTCCTGACACTTTATATCTGCAGATTGAGGTTACTTTGACTCAACCGCTCACCACAATTATGTAACGGCCCAATGCATTCAACAGCTTGTTAATTCAGGTCCATCAATTCTTTTCCATTAAATCCTTGGTAAAAGACAATCAGTATGGTAACAATTAGTAACAAATTATCGGTTACACACAGAAATCAAGCGATAAGTACAGATGCTATTACTCCAAACCACTGAATGGCAGGTGGCGGCAACTATATATGTTGTTTGATATTGTTTCTTTGATTCAAAAAATCATGATAAAGATGTGTTCTCAGCCAGCAGTAACCTTTGTTACTCAAATGCAAAAATACATTCCCATGGTTCCTCTGAGCAGTTTACAGTCTAATTAAGATGACATTGGGTTTTTTTTTTTTTGGGGGGGGGGGGGGGGGGGGGGGGAGGTTAGTGTGATCTGAAGAATGATAAATTAATAAAGAAATGATTCATCATTCTCACATTTTGTAGGTGGATGGATAAATGAGCTGCCACAATCCCCACCCCACCAACTCCCCCTTCCTCCAACTCAAAATCACAACTGTCCATTGCAAAGCTAGATCAAGATTGTACTTTTGACACTGAGGTCTACAGTACCCTGGGAGATATCCTTATGTCCTGTAGGATCTCCGGAGAAAGAAAAGTAACAAGCATGAAATTAAATTCCTATGTCTGCCTTGTTTTACACAAATACCTAACAGTTTTGTTCTTCCTCTGTTTAAATTCTGATCATAAGTACAGTACGGCCATTTCATTAGCATTTTTAGATTTTTATTGTCGTCTTCTTTCATGAAATTACATAAATATAAAGAACCAAAACTGTAATTTGCAAGTATCAAAATCAATTTACATGAGGGACTTTAGAATGTCAATCACACAGGGTTAGTAATTTACATGTAATATTTTGGCATTTTACCTTTCACTAAATAATAGTGTTTAAACAGAAAGCTTGAATAGACATGGTTGCAGTACAACTAAAGTGTTGTGTTGCTGTGGTGACATAGTCCAATTATAACTCCGTAGAGTGCATCTCTGAACTACATAGATTCCAGTGATAAAAGTTGACAGAACAATACAAAATAATTCATGGCTTATTTACATTGCAGAACTGATTAGAGCAGCAGTTAGTTTCCTAATGCTGCCAGAGGACACTGAAAATGTATTTATTTCCAAGTCAGGGTTGCAGCAATTTTTAAAGCATTAGCTACCCAAGCAGAATATGAGTTCCTGTCCCTCCAGTTTGTGTGTGGCCTCAATCTGGCAATGGAGGAGGCCTAGATCAAAAAGGTCAGTATGGGAGTGGGAAGGAGCGTTAAAATGTAACTATCTTATTAGAGGTTAATGCATGCTGAGGAACATAACAAAGTTAGCAGTTTGAGTCAGTAAGTTAGGAGTCCCAGGATTTAGCCCCAATGGTGATGAAGGTCATAGGTAAAAGAGTTCAGAGTCAATGACCCTGTAACATTAACCAAATTAATGTTAGCACGATCATTGACCTGAAACATTAACTCAGTTTGTCTCTCCATGGATGCTGCATAACTTAATATCCATCATCACTGAGGCTTATGCTAAATTAATTTTGTCTTCATGACAGGCCTTTCCTCTAACACACAAGCAAATACGCACCATTAAAAAGCTTCTTATTTGATGAAAATTAGAGAATGTTAGCCGCCACCAAACAGCAGAACCTTTGCAACAATCATAAATAGCCCTTGAGTAGCTGTCATCAAGAGCACTATTATTCTCTTTGGCAAGTAATTGAACCATTATAGAAAGGAAAGTTAAAATTGGGTCAATAAAAAATAGAGTATTGAACTGACGGGATTGCTTAAAAATAATGCCTCTTGTCACATACTGTCAGCGCGGCGTGCAGGTCACTTAATGCTGATGTGTTTCAAGTTTTATCGTGTTCAGGATGAAGAGGGGAAACAGGTCAAAAACACAAAACGGGAAACCTGGTCCGAACTCACTCCAGTTTTAACATGCTGTCCAGAGTTAACTTTCTCTAGCCTGAGATACCTGTCAAATTCAACAATACTCTGTTTCCCAGACCTCATTAAAACTCCAACCAGTGAAGGGAGGTAAGAATGTTTGAGTTTGAGTTTAGTTTATTGTCACATGTACTAAGGTACAGTGAAAAGCTTTGAATGTGTGTGTTGATAGGCTTGAATCTCACAATACATTCCCTGCAAGCACCACCCCATTGCCTATAACCACCCTTATGATGAGACCCTGAGACCAGGCCCTTGATCAGAAGAGGCCCATGGCAGTATCTTCAATCTCTGCAATCTCTGTAATCTCCTTAGGTCCTGGACGTTCACGTTCAACCACACAATGTGTTAATTTTTGTTTTAGAGATACAGCACAGAAACAGACCCTTCGGCCCACCAAGTCCGCACTGACCAGCGATCCCCGAACATTAACACTATCCAACCTACGCTAGGGACAATTTACATTTATCCCAAGCCAATTAACTTACAACCTGCACGTCTTTTGGATGTGGGAGGAAACCGAAGATCCCGGAGAAAACCCATGCTGGTCATGGGGAGAACGTACAAACTCCATGCAGACAGCACCCATAGTCAGGATCGAACCCAGATCTCTGGCGCTGTAAGGCACCAACTCTACTGCTGTGCCAACATGCAGCCATGTGTTCTCTACTGTACACCTATTGAAGTTCAGTAGAGTATTTGTAAATACACCACATCTCCTCAGTCTTCTTAGAAGTAGAGGTGTTGATGAGATTTTTTTTTGTGAATGAATCATTGTGCTGCAACTAAAACAGATCTTCAGAGACATGCACACCTAGGAATTTGAATCATTTGACGCTATCTTATTGATGAAGACAGGTTTGTGCATGCTTTGCTTTCCCCTTCTGAAATCAATAATCAGCTTCTTGACCTTGCTGAAGTTTAGAGGAAAATTGTTGTTCGGCACCAGGCAATCAGATTTTCAATCTCCCTCTTACACCCTGATTCATCAGTACCCGTTATTCATCATAAAATGGTTGTGTTTTCAGCAAATTTATAGATGGCATTGGAATTGTGTCTGACTGCATAATCATGTGTATAGAGAGAGTAGAACAGGAGACTGAGCACACAGCCTTAAGTTCGCCTGTGCTGAAATCCATAAGATCATAAATTCATGTTCAAGGAGCAGAATTACGTCATTCGGAGTTTATGCCGCCATTCAATTCTATGCCGCCATTCAATCATGGCTGATTAGAAGGATGAGAGGCGTTCTCATTGAAACATGTAAGATTGTTAAGGGTTTGGACACGCTAGAGGCAGTAAAAATATGTTCCTGATGTTGGGGGAGTCCAAAACCAGGGGCCACAGTTTAAGAACAAGGAGTAAGCCATTTAGAACGGAGACGAGGAAACACTTTTTCTCACAGAGTTGTGAGTCTGTGGAATTCTCTGCCTCAGAGAGCGGTGGAGGCAGGTTCTCTGGATGCTTTCAAGAGAGAGCTATTTAGGGCTCTTAAAAATAGCGGAGTCCGGGGATATGGGGAGAAGGCAGGAACGGGGTACTGATTGGGGATGATCACATTGAATGGCGGTGCTGGCTCGAAGGGCCAAATGGCCTTCTCCTGCACCTATTGTCTATTGTCTATTGTCTATTATCTATCATCCCCATTCTCCAACCTTCTCCCCATAATCTTTGACACCGCACTAATTAAGAATATGTCAATCTCCAACTTAAAAATATCCATTGACTTGGCCTCCACAGCCGACTGTGGCATGAATTCCAAAGATTCCACAAGGGCAGCATGGTGGCGCAACGGTAAAGTTGCTGCCTTACAGCGCCAGAGACCTGGGTTCGATCCTGACTATGGGTGCTGTCTGTATGGAGTTTGTACATTCTCCCCTGGACCTGCTTGGCTTTTTTCCGAGAGCTCCCGTTTCCTCCCATTTACCTCCCATAGGTTTAGATACATAAAAACATAGAAAAATAGGTGCGAGAATAGGCCATTCGGCCCTTCGAGCCAGCACTACCATTTAATATGATCATAGACAATAAACAATAGGTGCAGGAGTAGGCCATTTGGCCCTTCGAGCTCGCACCGTCATTCAATGTGATCATGGCTGATCATCCCCAATCAGGACCCCGTTCCTGCCTTCTCCCCTTATGCCCTGACTCCGCTATCTTTAAGAGCCCTATCTAGCTCTGTTGAAAGTATCCAGAGAACCGGCCTCCGCCTCCCTCTGAGGCAGAGAATTCCACAGACTCACAACTCTCTGTGAGGAAAAAGTGTTTCCTCGTCTCTGTTCTAAATACCTTACCCCTTATTCTTAAACTGTGGCCCCTGGTTCTGGACTCCCCCAACATCGGGAACTTGTTTCCTGCCTCTAGCATGTCCAAACCTTTAATAATCTTATATGTTTCAATAAGATCCCTCTCATCCTTCTAAACTCCAGAGTATTGGCTGATCATCGAAAATAAGTACCCCGTTCCTGTTTTTTCCCATATCCCTTGATTCATTTAGCCCTACGAGCTAAATCTAGATCTTTCTTGAAAACATCCAGTGAATTGGTCTCCACTGCCTTCTGTGATAGAGAATTCCACAGATTCACCACCTGTTTAGAGCAAAAGATTTTCCTCATCTGCCACCAAGGCCCCCGATGCCACCGAGGCTCCCATTGGTGCTGAGGACCCACAACCGGCGGGGTTCTTGTTGCCGTTGAGGCTCACGCTGCAGCCGAGGCACCCACAGCCACAACCAAGACTCACATCGCTGCTTCTACTGAATCTCCTTCGCCTCAGGCAGGCCTCGCCGCCCGGTTTCTCCACGGTCCCCTGGGAGGCCTGTGGGGCGAGCCGGGCCTACCGGGTCGTGTTCCTGTCGGCGCCGCGGTTGTTCAGTGGGTGGATCAGGCCTGTGCTGCTCCACGGGACATTCCCACCGCGCCCGTGGCTTCCTGGGACATCATTGTCTTCATCTGCACTTCACACTGCCTCAGCAAGGCCAACATTATAATCAAGGATCAGTATCACTCCAGTCATTGGTTCTTGTCCCCTCTCCCATCAGGCAAGAGGGCGACATTTGAAAACGCATACCTCCAGATTCAGGGACAGTTTCTTCCCAGCTGTTATCAGGCAACTGCATGGTCCTCTCATCAGCCAGAGTGTGATCCTGACCTCCCATCTACCTCATTGGTGACTTCTGAACTATCTTTAATCAGACTTACTTGGACGTCAATGTTATATCTTGTACTAAATATTGTACCATTTATCCTTTATCTGTGCACTATGGACGGCTTGCATTCATGTATAATATTTTCATTGATTGGATAGCATGCAAAAAAAATCTTTCCATTATACCTCAGTACACGTGACAATGCTAAGAAACTAAACTGAACTAAACTAAACTAAACACGAGCAGGTGAGACTAGTGTAGATGGGGCATCTTAGTCGAGGTGGGGCAAGTTGGGCCAAAACTGTATGACTCTATGGTCCACTGCAGCATAGAGAGCCAGTTGGATTGCATCCCCCAATGATCTATTGTGGAGGTAGGTGAATTGTAGTGGGTCCAGGTCCTTATTAAGGCAGGAGTTGATATGCTTCATAACCAAGCTGTCAAAGCTTCATCACCACGACCAATAGTGTTACCGGTCAGTAGTCATTGAGACATGACACCTTACTCTTCTTGGGCACCGGTATCATGGGTGTCCTTCTAAAACAGATGGAAACCTCTGAGAGGTTGAAGAAGCCGACAAAAACTTTAGCGAATTGGTCTGTGCTGACTTTAAGAATGCAGCCAGATACAGCATCAGGTTTGGGCACTTTGCAAAGGTTCACCATCACAAAGGATCTTCTGACATTGATATTACAATGTTGTTGGGTGCTAATGGGGTCCGAGAAGGCACATCAATGTTTTCTCTTTCAAAGAGAGCATAGAAAATATTGAGCTGGTCCAGAACTGATCATTGTTGCTTGAGCCACCACTTGTCCACCTTGTAGTAAATGATGCGCGCAAGCCTTGCCACCGCTGGCAAATGTCCATCTCATACTCCTGTTTAGAGCAATTATGTCACATGACCTTACTAATGGCCTAATTGAAGTTGTACCTAGTCTTCTTGTATGAACCTGCAACATCAGACTTGAATATAGACACAAAATGCTTGAGTAATTCAACGGGTCAGACAGCATCACTGGAGAAAAAGATTAGGTGACATTTTGGGTCAGAACAACATTTCCTCCCACTCATCAAACAGGAATTCCTGATATCTTGGTCTTAGTAAATTACAGACCTCCTGGTTCAACCAATGTCTGTAAGGGAACACTCAGATGGTCTTGATGGGACCATTCTCATCCATACTTTCCCATATGAAGTCAGTATAGTCCCAAGAAAGATTAGCATTACTGAAAGAGACTACGAACAAGTTAATACATCAAAGGTCCTTGCTGAGGCCGAGGTTAGTTTGAAGGTCACAGCTTTAAATCTAGATGAAGATAAGGCAGTATTGAATGATCACATTAGTTTTTCATGGCCTACTTCACAATTTAGTATGAGACATTTTCTTCTTAAACTTTGATGAGAAATAGAGCAACATATGAAATTATCGCATCTATACAAACACAATTCATTCAGCACCTGGCACTATGCATTAACTAACCTCATTCTCTCATTTATTACACTGCAGTGAATGTGATAGAAAATTCAGAGGAAATCATTCACCATCATGGTGAAGGGCAATTTCCTGATATTGACCTTTAAACAAAGCTGCAAGATACATTGAAATAATTGAAAAATGTGATTGAAATTGGAGTTCATATATAATGCTTTTCACCACCATTCCATCATCATTGTCATGTCAATCTCAACAAGCATTTCAATTTACTCAGAATTGTCATTCGCTGTTTTATGTTAATTGAAGAAGGTCAAGTTAAAGATCCCAGATGGGTTTTCTTCCACCATCTCAGCAAGAAAGCAGTGTGACTTGGCTCTGAATTCTGACCTGAAGCTTGCAAAGTTTTAGATTCTGAGGAAGGAGGGTGTGCTAGGGGATGAAGCAGTAAGTCCTGCCATCTGGGAAGAGGTACAGGAGCATTAGCTGCAAAACCAGCAGGATGCTCCTCAGCTTCTTCCCGCAGGCTATAAGACTGATAAACGGACTTTGCCCCCTGCCAAAGTATCGCGCACCAACCACCAACCTGGACACATTGCAGCAGAGCCACTGTCATGCCACTGCCGATCGGAACGCCTGTTGATGTTTAGTAGAGAGTAGAGTGTTTAATTTGTTCATGATATATGTATTTTTATTTCAATTTATTTTTTACTGCACACTGAATGGACACTGGTTGAGCAACTTTTTTTGTTTCCTCTGGGTATGTGTGTACTCAGGAAAATGACAATAAAGATATACTATACTATACTAACTTTTTACCGTCAAAACGAATCGTGGAGCACTCTACCTGGTTGAGCTCCAGATAAATGTGAATGCCATGCCATCCTGCCGCACTGTAAAATAAATGACGAAAGCTAATAGGTTAAGGAGTTTACATCAAATATGATTACATTGAGGAAAATAGTACAGAGAGATTTCACTGAAACCTTTCTTATGACTTTGGGTGGCACAGTGGTGCTGCGGTAGAGTTGCTGCCTTACAGCACCAGAGATCTGGGTTAAACCCTGACTATGGGTGCTGCTTGTTTGGAGTTTATACGTTCTCTCTGTGACCTTGTGCATTATCTTTGGGTGCTCCGGTACTAAAAACTCTTGAAAGTCTTATTTGGCCAAGATTTTTCACATGACCTCATGGAAGATTTTTGGTAGTTAGCTGTGACAACTAGACAAACATGTTGCATTAATTAGTTTTTTTTTGCTGGTAGTAGAGAGACAAGAAATTGAAGGAAATGGTGAGTTCCCAATGAAGGCAAGTGTGTCAAAGATTTATTCACCCATCTGACCTGTGACTTTTAGGGAAACAGGTATCTGTATTCCCAGATCTCTTTAATATTGTTCAAGGCTCAATCATTTCCTGTATAAATCCTGCCATGATTTGACAGACCAAAGTGTAACACCTCACAGTTGTCATAGTTCCACCTGACAATTCCATTTGTCTTTCTTTAACCCACTTTCCCAACTGATCTAGATCATCTGCAAATGTATTAACAACATTAAGAAACATTAACTCAGTTTATCTCCACAGATGTTGTCTCCTCTCAAGAGTCCAGAAAGTCAACAGTTCATAATTGCCATATAATACCCACTGACAACAAAATGATGACATTCCAACTTGCACTCACAAAAAAACAGAAAGTGCTGGAGTAACTCAGCAGGTCAGGTAGCATCTCTGTCAGACATGGTCCTGACCCAAAAATTCATCTGCACATGTTGCCTGACCCACTCAGTCACTCTAGCAGTTTGTGTTTTATTTTAATTTCTTACATGAAGCAGCATAGCAGACCCATAAATAGACACAAAAAGCTGGAGCAACTCAATGGGTCAGACAGCATCTCTGGAGAAAAAGAATAGGTGACATTTCAGGTGGAGAGGAATAGGTGACCCGAAATGTCACCCATTCCTTTTCTCCAGAGATGATGTCTGACCCGTTGAGTTACTCCAGCTTTTTGTGTCTATCTTTGGTTTAAACCACCATCTGCAGTTCCTTCCTACAGATAACAAGCCCATAAACACATACACACAGATAAAATATAATGAAGTAAAAAATTCAATAAATTAATAACCGTAATACCAGATTGCCTAATTATTCAAAAACTGATGTCCTTTGTGCAACAAAAGACATAGTCCATTAACGTTCACAGTTGCTGAGATTAGTATTGTGTAGTGTTCAAGAGCCTGATGATTTCTGGGAAGCAGCTACTTTGAACTTGATGGTTTGGTTTTCAATCTCCTGCACCTTCTTCCTGATGGTAGGAGTGAAATGAGAACATAGCCAGCATGCATGGTGTGGATCTTTGATAATATTGGCCGCCTTTTTGAGGCATCACCACTTATAGATCCCTTCGGTGGTGGGAAGTCAATACCTGTGATGCATTGGGTGGCGTCTACCACTCTCCGTAATCTCCTTCATTCCTGAGTGTTCATGTTGTCGAACCTGGCGATGATGCAACCAGTCAGTATGCACTCCAGTGTAGACGTGTTCAAGTTCAACAGAGTAATCATCAACATACCAAATCTCTTCAGTCTACTAAGGAAGTAGATGTGTTGATAATCTATCTTTGTAATTGCATAAATGTGTTAGGTCTGGATAGATTTTCAGAGATACGTACATCCAGGATCTTGGAGCTGTTGACCCTCTCCACTGCTATCCTGTTGATGAACATAGATTCATGGATCCTGGTATTCCCTCTCCTGTGGTTGACAATCTATTCTTGCTGACATTGAGAGCAGGATTGTTCTTCTAGCACCACTCAATCTCTCATCTGTCTTGTCCTTCCAGCTTTTATGTTTTTTTCCCCCTCATTTTCAGTGTCTGCAATCTTGTTGTCATTTTTTAATTCCAAAATTTGCAGATGACATGGTATAATGAGAGACCTGTGGAGCACATGGAAAGACAGACACATTCAGATGCAATGTGAAAAAAATGTATTTTGGTAGGTGCAAAGCGGAGAGGAAATGTGAATTATTTTAACAGATGGAAACAGGCAGAGAGACCTGTGAGTTTATTCGCACAAATCCTGGAAGGTGATAGGTTAAGCTGCAAAAACTGGTAAAAAAAAAACATAAGGTGAAATTCTGGAAGCAAGGGAGGTCCATGGAGACACGCTGTACATAAATAATTAAAATGTCCTGGACAGATACAGAAAAATAATCAAACAGGCTAATGGAATGTTGCTCTTCATTTCCAGAGGAGTGGATTACAAATTCCTGTAGCTTCTACTATAGCTGTAGAATGAGTGGACCACACCAGCAGTGCCCAGAGCAGTTTACCATAGGAAAGCTTGACTGGCTTTGGAGGGAACATTAATTAGATTTTACTAGAAACATAGATTAACACCATGGTTACTTTACAAAGAACAAATAGGTTGACTAGAAATGTGAAATTTAGAAGTTAAAGCTGACTTGACAATATTTTCAAAACATTACTGAGCACAGATAGGATAGATATAGAGGGACGTTGTTTTTGATGGTTGGGACACTAGTTCTAGATGTCTAAAGTACAGAGCTACATTTTTCAGGTGTGAAGATAGGATAGTATAACTTTGGAATGCTATTCAGCATAAGACAATTGAATCCAGTTTATTTGTTAATTTTTGAGGTGGGATCAATAGATATTTGCTTGTCAAAATCAAGGAGAGCTGTGTGCCAATTGCATGGAATTAGAGAACAAATCAACTGTTCTTGAATGGCTTGGAAGGATAAATGGTCCTATGTTTCTATGTTGCGTAGTTAGTCAACTTACATAATAATAAATCAAACACGAACTAGGATTTAATGGCCATTCATCCTGAGGCACAGTGAACTACACCAATAGAAATGCAAGGAACAGCACCAACCACAATACACAATCTTTTTCAACCTCACAGATGTTTGAGTCCATCAAACAGGAACCCACACCTCAAATTTATCGGTTCACATAAATTAGTCTTAAGTTGTAGTGGCTTGTTTTGTGTGTCATTGATGATGGCATGTGTCTTTAACTTTTAGACTGCCCGTTATATTGTGGGTGGGATTTATGACGTTTTTTTGGGCATGTTTGGGGCCATTTATCTTGCGCAGAAGCTTAGTTTTTAGTTTAGTTTGGAACCAGCATGGAGAAGGTTTACTTCAACCATGCGAAGTGTAACGGAGACACTAGGAGTTTTCTAATGTTTAAAGCAATGCTGGAGTTCGATGGAGATTATAGTAACGAGTCGGAAGAAGTTTGGATGTATCTTAATGTTTTTCATCAACATTAAAGAATTTATCAATCAAAAGACTGTGTTTTGAAGATTTGTCTGTGAAAAAGCTCTGAAGGTCTCTGACGGTGAGCTCGCATGCGTATAAAAGACATTCCCCTTAACCATGCTGTCCATTTAGTGGCTAGGGACTAATCTCTTGAACGATATAAAAATCTGCCACTACATTAAGTCGAAGGAGACCTCCGGCAGAGGGGTAAATACCAGTCCCAGAGATTGGAACAGAAGAATTGGCTAAGATCTCAGAGAGGTTTTGGCCAGAATTCCGGCTCCAGCCGAGGAACTGAAGAAAATAGATCTCGGCCAGAGAAGGACGAGGTCTATCGACAGCATCGAGTCTGATCTGAAGACACGTCGCAGAAATTATGAGTAGAAATTGACTATATTTCTTTGAATTTGAAGCTACAAGCCTTAATTTTAAACGGCTTGTGTAGAAGAGCCAGAAAGTATTGTTTCCAGTCTAGCTCGAGAAACGAGACCGACCTAGGGTTGTTTTGAATCTTTTGATAAACATGCATTCCTTTCAAATTATTGTTATCTTTAAGCCCATGGATGTTGGAGAGATGTTCTCTACAATATCAGCTTCCTATGGTTCTGATGAAAATGTTGACAAAACAAAGTTGTTGCTACTAGCAGAGGACTTTTATTTAATTTTAAGACTTGGCGACCTGCCAAAACCTCTTTAAACTTATGGATCCAGAAGATTAAGAAAGTGCCACGCCTGAGGGACCACGAGGTGGCGATGAAAGGCCAATTAGTCAACTTAAACTCACTGAGAAATGCCAAGTTCTAGCTCTGAAAGAGGAAAACTCAATATGGGAGCAAGCTAACGAGTCAATCGATAGCTACAGAAAGCTCATGCATCGAGAAGAAACAGATAATTCACAAGCTGCCTACTTGAAAGAATCCGAGAAGGAGAGAAACGAATTATGGAAACAGGTTACCAGATTAATTGAGAAACAGAAGAAACTAATGGAATCAGAACAGAACATGATGTAGGTGAAATCAAATATGAGACAACTATTGAACCTCTGCTAGGAGGTTGGAAAGAAACAACATGTATTGCTGTGTTCACGGCCGTCTCGGGAAGAATGCAGAAGACACACCCAATGGGAAGAAGACAGGTTGAAGATATTCAATGGTTTTATGGGTAAGTCAGAGAAGTGGTTATCTGAAATTATGTTACAACATACGAGCTTAGTAGCTGGAAGTGTGAAGCAACTATGTGCTGGAAAAGATGAAGATGAGATAGCACCTGGAGATAATATCTTAAATGCACCTTCACAAGGATCAGGACACAGATCTGGTTTAACAGCCAGTTCGATATCAAGGGCTTCTGCTCGATTGGGAGTTAAAGCTGATCTAGCTGTTCTCTCAATAGAAGCGGATGCCATGAAGATGAAACATGAAATTGAGCGGGAAAAATAAGAACTGAGGCGACGAGAGGAACAACTGGAACTAGACACAAAGATGGCGGTGGCCAAGACAAAGAAGGAGCTACTGGAAAGTGAGGGGTCAAGATGCAGCTCTAGAACATTGAAGTGATGAACTCTGATTTGGGAAGAAAGATTGCTCAAAGTGAATAAGCAGTTGAATCAATTCCACAATCGAGGTCCACCGGATTTCATGGCTTTGAAAACCCATTGGAACAGAGAAAGATGGGTGAAACTTCATCTCAGCAAATGGGTGCTGGATCGAAACCAACTACTATTGGAGCGTCTGTGGATACTCGAGACAAACCAATAGGCCTATTTATCAACAGGTGGAGACAAGCCACGATTATCAGGACCTCCTCTCTAACTTGAAGAAATTATCAGGATGAGTTATTGGCATTGGTGAAAGTCAAACTGAATTGATAGCTCGACAAAATACCTCGATCATTCTACCACCAGCAGAAATTCCTACGTATGGTGGAGATCCTTTGCAGTATGAAGCTTTCGTAAGGGCAATAGAAGAAGTATTAGAAACGAAAGTTACGGATGAAAAGGAGGGCTTACGATTTCTGGTGAAGTACATAAGTGGAAGTGTTGAAATATTTGTAGAAAGTTGTCAAAGGGTGCCAGGCTACCAGACTTGGTGGATTTCTTGGACAGGGGAGTACAGCACATGTTAGAGCCACACTACGGGACTATTGAAGATTACAAACCAATTGCAAATAACAAAGGTTCTACCTTTACCAGAACTGAAGAAATATCAGAACCTATGAGAAGTAGTTTTTCTATCACAACCAGACCTGTGGAAAAGACAGATAGAATGAAAGGAAATGTATTTACTAGCAACCAAATAGTAGCAACCAAATCTTAAAGAAACCTGGTCTTGATCCCTCCTCTCTCATTAACTACCGCCCAATCTCAAACCTCCCCTTTCTTTCAAAAATCCTGGAGCATATCGTTGCGTCGCAACTTCATTCCCACCTCCTTGCGTATAACCTACTTGAACCCCTCAAATCTGGCTTTCGCCCCCTCCATAGCACAGAAACTGCTCTCCTCAAAGTCCTCAACGACCTCCTCACCTCTGCTGACACTGGTTCCCTCAACATCCTCATCCTCCTCGACCTGAGCGCAGCCTTCGATACAGTGAACCATAACATCCTGCTCACCAGACTCAAAGACCTCGGCATTGAAGGCTCTGCACTCAGCTGGCTCTGTTCCTACCTTTCCAACAGATCCCACTTCATCTCTCTCCACAACCACACTTCTGCTGCGGCCGCAGTCACTCAAGGCGTTCCCCAAGGCTCCGTACTCGGCCCCCTCCTCTTCATCATCTACATCCTCCCCCTTGGTCAGATACTCCGCCACTTCAATCTGGACTTCCACTGTTACGCTGATGACACCCAGATTTACCTTGGCACCAAATCCCCCCACAACCCCCCCCCTCTCCCATATCAACTCCTGTTTGTCAGCTATAAAAACCTGGATGCAACATAATTTCCTCAAACTCAACAGCGATAAGACAGAATTCCTCCTCATAGGCTCCAAAGCCACACTCAGCAAAATCAATAACCCCACTCTCACCATCGACGGCGCCACTGTCTCCCCATCTCCCCAGGCCCGCAACCTTGGCGTGATCTTTGATTCCACCCTCTCCCTTGAGCCTCACATCCGCCATGTCATTAAAACCTCCTTCTTTCATCTCCGCAACATCGCCAAACTCAGACACTCTCTCACACCGCCCGCTGCTGAAAGACTCATCCATGCCTTCATCTCCTCCCGACTGGACTATTGCAACTCACTTCTCCTTGGCATCAGCTCCACCTACATCAACCGACTCCAACTGGTCCAGAACGCAGCCGCCCGACTCATCACCCATACCAAATCCTGGCATCACATCACTCCAGTCCTCAAACAACTTCACTGGCTTCCCATCTCCCACCGGATCACCTACAAAATCCTGATCCTCACCTACAAAGCCCTCCACCATCTGGCCCCCTCATATCTCATTGACCTCCTCTCCCCCTACCAACCCTCACGGTCCCTCAGATCCACATCAGCCGGTCTCCTCTCCATCCACAAGTCCAACCTCCACAGTTTTGGGGACAGAGCCTTCTCCAGGGCAGCTCCCAGGCTCTGGAACTCCCTCCCCAAACTGATCCGCAATTCCGTGTCCCTCACCATCTTCCAGTCCCGCCTCAAGACCCATCTCTTCACCTCTGCCTATCCTTAGCCCCACGTCCCCGTCCCTTTTCATCTGTGCATTAATTGCCTCATACTGTGTTTTGTATTGAATTCTGCCTTTACTTTGTGCACTAGTCATGTCTCTACTATTTATTTAATTCCCCTTACATGTGTTTCCTCTACATGCTCAATTTTTGTAAGGTGTCCTTGAGACTCTTGAAAGGCGCCCATAAATAAAATTTATTGTTATTATTATTATTATTTTGTTTGTTATGTGAAGAAGTTGGTCACACCATAAGATGGTGTTGAAGATTCAAGATAAAAGAATATGAAGACAAGATAGATTTCTTGAAGGAGAAGGGAATCTGTTTTGGATGTTTAAAAAAAGGACATATGGTGAGAGACTGTAAGAGTCCTATAATTTGTTATAAGTGCAAACAATATCATGCTGAAGCACTTCACATAGAAGAAGCATTCAGAGCATTGGGAAGAAGAAGAAGAACCAAAATAAATGGATGATGATCTATCAGAGCAATTAAAAGAGGATGTACCAGAGCAGACAGAACAGAAGAAGAAGCCAATTAACAGTGATGCTATCACCTCGCCTCAAGTAACTGCTCATATTGGGGCCGGGGTTGAAGCTTGTAACTTTTCTATCTTACCAGTACAGATAAGGATCAGCAAGACGAATATAGTGTTGCAAACATATGCTTTTTTGGATCACGGAAGTTCGACTACCTTTTGCATAGAAAACTTGACAAGAAGGCTGAACATCACAGGAGAAGAGACTAGGAATTCGATTATATACAATGACTAAAGATAAAGAGAGCATGAGTCATTACATTACGAGTATGGAGATATCCAGTTTGGATGAAGATAATTTTATACCAATATCTGAGGTGTTTACACATGGAACCATGCCTGTTGGTCGTCAAAATATACCAAGACATGAAGACTTGAAACAATGGCCCTCCCTTAAGGATGTCAAGATATCTGAAATAAATTCTATTGTTCATCTACTTAACAGAACAAATGTTTTGAAGGCATTGGAACCTATACAGATTATTAGGAGCCAAGGTGATGGACCGTATGCTACGGAAACACAACTTGGATGGGTTATCTATGCCTCCTTGAAAAGGATCAACAAAAATGAGAATCAGAAGTAAATATCCTACCATTGCTGTTAATCAAATATCTACTGATAAATTAGAAAAGCCGGTGATGAAGCTATACAATCATGACATTAATGAAAGTACCAGCAAGGAATCTGAAGAGATGTCGAATGAAGAGTTGAAGCTCATGAATATTATGAACTACTCAGTAAAAACTGATCAACACTATTGTGTGAACTTACCTTTCAAGCAAGAAAGTGTTAGTTTGCCGAATAATCGTCGTATAGCAGAGCAACGTACCCAGACTGTGAAACGCAAGTTTGATGAGAATACTAAATTTCATGAAGTAAGAATCTCTTTGAAGAATAATTTCTACAAAGATGATTACTTAAAATCTATGTCTACTGAGCAGGAAGCAATTCTACCAGTAGAACATCTGACTTCCCTTTGCGATAAGGGAGGATTCACACTCTCCAAGTGGATCAGCGACAATTGTGAAAGCATTCCACTAGATGATAGAGCCAAAGAAACCAGAGAGTTGGATTTGGACAGAGACAATCTGTCAATGGAAAGAGCATTGGGAGTTACTAATGTTGTACAACTGAAATATGCTAACACAGAAGAAAATCCTGCGAATGAAGTTTCCAGAGAACTGACTATGATTCAGATTCAGATTCAGATTCAAACTTTATTGTCATTGTGCAGTGTACAGTACAAAGACAACGAAATGCAGTTAGCATCTCCCTAGAAGAGCGACATAGAATATGAGCAATATAACCATATAACCATATAACAATTACAGCACGGAAACAGGCCATCTCGGCCCTACAAGTCCGTGCCGAACAACTTTTTTCCCTTAGTCCCACCTGCCTGCACTCATACCATAACCCTCCATTCCCTTCTCATCCATATGCCTATCCAATTTATTTTTAAATGATACCAACGAACCTGCCGCCACCACTTCCACTGGAAGCTCATTCCACACCACTACCACTCTCTGAGTAAAGAAGTTCCCCCTCATGTTACCCCTAAACTTCTGTCCCTTAATTCTGAAGTCATGTCCTCTTGTTTGAATCTTCCCTATTCTCAAAGGGAAAAGCTTGATCACATCAACTCTGTCTATCCCTCTCATCATTTTAAAGACCTCTATCAAGTCCCCCCCTTAACTTTCTGCGCTCCAGAGAATAAAGACCTAACTTATTCAACCTATCTCTGTAACTTAGTTGTTGAAACCCAGGCAACATTCTAGTAAATAAATATATTTACGTGCTTAGTCGTAGTAGTGCAATTTTTTTCACTAGTGTCCGGGGGGGAGGGGGGGGGGGTGATTGGCAGTCACCGAGGTACAGTGTTGAGTAATGTAACAGCCGCAGGGAAGAAGCTGTTCCTGGACCTGCTGGTCCAGCAACGTAGAGACCTGTAGCGCCTCCCGGATGGTAGGAGGGTAAACAGTCTGTGGTTGGGGTGAGAGCAGTCCTTGATGATGCTGACCGCCCTTCGCAGACATCGCTTGCTCTGGCAGACTCAATGGAGGGGAGCGAGGAACCGGTGATGCGTTGGGCAATTTTCACCAGCCTCTGCAGTGCTTTCCGGTCGGAGACAGAGCAGTTGCCATACCATACTGTGATACAGTTGGTAAGGATGCTCTCGATGGTGCAGCGGTAGAAGTTCACCAGAATCTGAGGAGACAGATGGACCTTCTTTAGTCTCCTCAGGAAGAAGAGTTTCTTAAGTGAAAAGAAATGGATCAATGAACTAAAATAGTAAGATTAAACGAGAACTTACCAGTTTGAAGTTTGATCTGTATTTTATGAGGAGTTACGATGAGGGATTACGTGAAGAACCCGTTCAGCACGCATGCGCGGCATACTTCAAAGCAGCGGTGTGGAATCACAGATAGACACAGTTATTGAAGTAAACATAGTAAAGATAAGGAGACATCAGTTTATGAATTTGACCCATATTATTGAGGGTGGGAGCGGAGGGCACGTAATCCCTCATCGTAACTCCTCATAAAATACAGATCAAACTTCAAACTGGTAAGTTCTCGTTTAATCTTACTATTTTACTTCGGAGTCACGTGAGTGATTCCGTGAAGATTTCAAAGCTCTGTGATTTCAAACCGTGTAACAGTTATTACTACATCACTGCCGAAGTATTTGAGGGAGGAAGTGTGTTATCGTAATCAACCAATGAATCTGTTTGTAGAAAAACACAATGGTATCTTTTAATAATAACAACAAAGAAATTAAATTGTTCCCCTGGGCTTAAATTAAATATTTGCAGTCTGGAAAATCTTTCCTGCAAATAAAATAGGTTTTGCCAACGGCTTATTATAAAATTTCTGAACGGTCTTTCCCCCCACCATCCTGCTGTAGTCAGGATGTGGTTTATAGGCACGTCCATTCTTTTAACTGTCGACGTGGATGCTGCCCTGGTGGAATGAACTTTGTACATGTTAGTTTTTGTCCCAGCAGCTTTCAGCACCTGCTTGAGCCATCCCGAAATGGCTCGTCACCCGACCATAAGGTTTTTTATGACTGACCCACAAGGCTTTTCATCTCCCTCGAATATTTTGGTTGTGTCTATGTAGGGTAATAGGGTCATGGCACATAACTGTGTTTCTGGCGGGTAAGCCCGGAATTCCACGACTGGATTAGGTGTTCCTGGTCTGCTCTGTTTGACCATTCCCTGGACAACGACAGAGATCTGGTCTGGAGCTGTGAGCATGGTGTCCAGTCGCAATAGGTGTAGTGACTGGACCTTCTGTGCAGCTACAAGTGCCATCAACATGTTTTGAGCATAGATGGTTTCAGGTTGAAGGATCTGGCTGGTGGGCATCCCCTGAGGTATGTCAGGACCACACTGACATCCCATATATGGGTGTACCTTGGTCTAGGGGTTTAGAGTTGTAAATACCCTTCATTAGTTTGACCACCAGCTGGTGGGACCCCATGGCCTGTTGTCCTGGAGCTGGTTTTGAAATAGACAGGCAGGGCAATTCTAGCTGTGTTGATGGCTCTGTAGCTGAAGTCCTTCATCGTGGTGAAGGTTCACCAGGAATTCCAGTACGTTGGTAACTGTAGCGGTTGAGTAGATGGTCCCTGTATCCAAGCAGTACTTCTCCCATTTTTTGATGCTGGACAAGTGCTGTTTTTCAGTGGATGTTCGGAGGGATGCTGACATGGTGTCGACGGTTTGTTATGATAATCCCAGTCCCAGAAGTGGTTTGTGCAGAATCTGCAACCCAGGAGTTTGATTTTTTCATGGCACGGGTGGCTTGTGCCCGACACTGGGTGTTAATAACTCTGGGTCACTGGGGAATACCATTGGAGTTTCAACAACCATGTCATGGAGTATTGGGAACCATGGCTGTGTAGGCCAGTCGGGTACTATCAAAATACCTGAAGCAGAGTCCATTTGTACTGTGCGTAGTCCCCGACTGATGAGGCAGAAGGGAGGAAATGCATAGAGGAAGAATTTCCCCAATCCAGCGCGAACGCATCTACCGCTGCTGCCTCAGGGTCTGGTTCCCAAGCGACATACATAGGTACCTGGTGATGTAGCCTTGATGCAAATAAATCGATATCTGGCGTGCCATATTGCTTGATAACTTTTGTGAACATTTTTTTGGGTTTTTAACATCTATTCGATGTTGTCATTAAATTTATGTGACCTGGTGTCTGCCACTGTATTTAACTTACCTGGCAGGTAAGTTACTGATAGCCAAATATGTCTTTGGAGACATCATTGCCAAATTGTGTTGACCAACTTGTCGCATGATACCGATTTTATGCCGCCCATATAGTTAATGTAGGCCACCACCGTAGTATTATCTATTTCTAACCGTACATGCAAGTGATGCATATTTATGCATATGCTTTTAAACCATAAAAGTCACCCAAACAGCTCTAGATAATTGATGCCCAGTGTAAGTGGTAACGATGATTCAGGGTTAGTCCATCTACTACATGTGCTGGATATAGAGCTAGTTGCTCCCCAGTCTTGAGTACTGGCATCTGTTTGGATAACTGACGTAGGGTTAGTGATAATAATAGGCTGAAACTATGTCAAACATTTTTTGCCCACCATTGTCGTTCTGATATTACTTCAGTGGGTAACTTCATGAAATGATCAATAATGACCTGTATGTCGTTTTTGGTACAAAGGTCCGAATTATGTAGCCGGAAAAGCTGCTACCATTTTCCTAATTACTCTGTTACTTGTCGAGTAGTTGGTAGTTTGTTGACCATTAAGTTGTTGCATGATTGTGCCAATTCAACTATGATGTCTCTTGGCAATGTTACAGTCACGTAGACTGAATTAATTATGAAGCCCAAGTAGTCCATGATAGAGGATGGCTTCAACTTAGATTTATCTGGATGTAAGACAATCCCAGGGTTTCGAATAACTGTTTGGTAGCTGAACAGCTAACATAGTCAAATTCATGGTCTTGCCTACCATTTACGATATCATCAAGATATGCCATGACAATATGTTTTTGTCTTCTGAATATTGCCAGAGCTGGTTTTAGTGTCTGGGTGACACTCTTGGGCTGATGTGAGCCCATTGGGTAACGCTTTAAACTGCTTTAGCTGCCCCATCCAGGTAAATTTCAGGTATCTGCGATGATCCTTGTGAATGGTACTAAATAGTAAACATCTTTAAGATGAATGCTTGCCATGAAGTATCCTTTGGAATTTAGTTGTTTGGCAGTAACAACCGGTTCCATTTTGAAATGTATATACTTAACAAACATATTTAGTGAAGTTAAGTCAATGATGATGCGACATCCACCATCTTTTTTGGGTTTAGTGAATATATTTGATACGAATTGCAAGGGTTCAGATTTTCCCATGATACCCTTTGTAATTATTCTCACCAGTTCAGCTTGTCCCTCTTGTTTCTTGAACGGAGAGGGGAAAAAATACCCCTTGGGGTGAATGTTGACCTGGTGGCAATTTTTCTAGTATGAATTGTATTCACTAATGCCATTGAGTATATACTGATCACTCATGATAGACTCCCATGTGTTAGTATTACTCTATACACTGATAGGAACCAGACCCACCTACCCCCATGGTTATGGGTATTCTCTGTTTCCTGCCGGTCCAACGAGTGTTGCACGTCGTCTGACGTGGCGGTGACGTTGGGGGGTGGCACATTTTCCATGGGGTCCGCTCTGGGCCCTGGTCTAAAGAAGACTTTCAGTGATAGATGCGGACCCCGAGCTTTCATCAGTCCGATATGGTAGACGTTGACTGATGGATGCGATAGGGTGCTGCTGCGTAGGAATTACTGTTTTTGGTTACTCGTCCCGGCCCTGCCCTCATGAGCCGAAAGTTTTGTAAAACCTCTTGCATGTCCTTCATATGCTTTGTGAGGTTTTTTCCCCAAAGAGCAGTGGGTCTGGCTCAGTGGCTGGGGTATGCACAACCCCGCAATGTAGGATTTTATGGCAGGTCTTATGACTTGTTTACGAAGGTTGTGGTCATCTCTGTATTTGTCCATGGAACGGGGAGAAAAAACGATGTGATGGCTGTCGTCAGGCTTTTAACGGCCTCCTGCACGTGGGGTTTCCACGTAGCTGTCCACCACATCTAGCAGCTCTTCCTGTTCCTGCACCCCTTGCATACTCCCGAGATCTTCAGCCATTGCCCCTGTTCTTGACCAGCCCAGTCCTGGTCACCAAAGCTATCCTCTGGAAAGGAGGACGCAATGGACAGTGCACAAGGCACTGTGGAGGGAGTGCCTGACCCCCCTCTGCGAGAGCGCCCCTCCTGGGGTGCACCTCGCTGGAGTTCCTGCTCCAAGAGCCGCTCCATGCGGCTCAGGCGGCTGTCTCTCCCCCGCCTGGGTGGAGAGACGTCCCCGTCCGATAAGTCGGAGCCACCGGCCGGAACGCCTCTTCCTTGGCTTGTACATCCAGCCCACTGCTCAGGCGCTAGCGGAGCTGGGCTCGGTCGCGGTGTCGGGGTAGCGGACCGCCCGGTAAGCGGTCCTACCGCCTTGTTGCTGCCCCCGCAAGATGAAAAGCTCCTCCGTGGAGTCGAGCGTGGGGCAGGTCTGTGCAGGCGGCTGTCTTTCCTCCCGTGCGGATGGAAAGACGTCCCGTCCGATAAGTCGGAGCCATCGGCCGGACGCCTCCGTGGCGTTACTTCCAGCCTGCTGCTGAGGCGCTAGCGGGCAGGGCTCGGTGCGGTGTCGGGATAGCGGAGCGCTGGGTTAGCGGTCCTACCGCCTTGATGCTGCCCCGGCGATGGAAAACGCTTCTCAGTGGAGTCGAGCGGGGACAGGTCTGTTCCGTTGCTGTCCCCCCTGAAGGAATGCTCCTCCGTGGAGTCGAGCGGCGGACAGGTCTGTTCCGTTGCTGCCCCCCCTGATGGAAGGCTCCTCCGTGGAGTCGAGCGGGGGACAGGTTTGCTGCAGAGCCTTTCTTCTCTGCCGGACAGCAGAAGGCTCCCTGTGAAGGAAACCGACGTCAGCTTACCTGACGGTCCGTTCTTTCACCTCCATAGCGGGAGAGCCCGACTCCCGCTGTGCCGCTGTTGCTCTGCTGGACGTAATGCCGCGCATGCGTGCTGAACGGGTTCTTCACGGAATCACTCACGTGACTCCGAAGTAAAATCTCTCTGTAAGCCAGACAGAGAATGGCCAAAGCTTGAGCAGGGATTTGAAATCTCTGCTAATGATCTGGAAACTAAATCAAATCTAACGGTGAACTTTATTGTTAAGAATCCTGTTATTCTTTTGAAAGATTTTCACACTTCAACATTGTTGTTACATAGAAACATAGAAACATAGAAAATAGGTGCAGGAGGAGGCCATTCGGCCCTTCGGCCCTTCGAGCCAGCACCGCCATTCATTGTGATCATGGCTGATCGTCCCCTTTCAATAACCCGTGCCTGCCCTCTGCCCATATCCCTTGACTCCACTAGCCCCTAGAGCTCTATCAACTCTCTCTTAAATCCATCCAGTGACTTGTCCTCCACTGCCCTCTGTGGCAGGGAATTCCATAAATTCACAACTTTCTGGGTGAAAAAGTTTTTCTCATCTCAGTCTTAAATGACCTCCCCTTTATTCTAAGACTGTGGCCCCTGGTTCTGGACTCGCCCAACATTGGGAACATTTTTCCTGCATCTAACTTGTCCAGTCCTTTTATAATTGTATATGTTTCTATAAGATATCCCCTCATCTTTCTAAACTCCAGTGAATACAAGCGTAGTCTTTTCAACCTTTCCTCATATGACAGTCCCGCCATCCCAGGGATCAATCTCCGTGAACCTACGCTGCGCTGCCTCAATCACAAGGATGTCCTTCCTCAAATTAGGAGACCAAAACTGTACACAATACTCCAGATGTGGTCTCACCAGAGCCCTATACAACTGCAGAAGAACCTCTTTACTCCTATACTGAAATCCTCTTGTTATGAAGGCCAACATTCCATTAGCTTTCTTCACTGCCTACTGTACCTGTAAGCCAACTTTCAATGACCAGTGTACAAGGGCGCACAGGTCTCGCTGCACCTCCCCCTTACCTAACCTGGCCCCATTGAGATAATAATCTGCCCCCTTGTTTTTGCCGCCAAAGTGGATAACCTCACATTTATCAATATTATACTGCATCTGCCATGCATCTGCCCACTCACTCAACCTGTCCAGGTCACCCTGCAACCTCCTAACATCCTCTTCACAATTCACACTGCCACCCAGCTTTGTGTCATCCGCAAACTTGCTAGTGTTGCTCCAAATTCCCTCTTCCAAATCATTAATATATATGGTAAACAGTTGCGGCCCCAACACCAAGCCTTGTGGCACTCCACTCGCCACTGCCTGCCATTCTGAAAAGGACCCATTCACTCCTACTCTTTGCTTCCGGTCTGCCAACCAATTTTCTATCCATGTCAACACCCTACCCCCAATACCATGTGCTCTAATTTTAGTCACCAATCTCTCGTGCGGGACCTTATCAAAGGCTTTCTGAAAGTTTAGATACACTGCATCCACTGGCACCCCTTCATCCTTCATATTTTACTTGTCACATCCTCAAAAAGGGAACAATTTCCCTTTCATGTTGACTTGGACTAATCCTTTTACTGCTATCCAAATGCCCCATTATTACCTCTTAATAATTGACTCCAGCATCTTTCCCACCACCGAAGTCAGGCTAACTGGTCTGTAATTCCCCGTTTTCTCTCTCGCTCCTTTCTTGAAAAGTGGGATAACATTAGCTATCCTCCAATCCACAGGAACTGATCCTGAATCTATTGAACATTGGAAAATGATCACCAATGCGTCCACTATTTCTAAAGCCACCTCCCTGAGGACCCTGGGATGCAGTCCATCAGGCCCTGGGGATTTATCATCCTTCAGTCCCATTAGCTTACCCAATACTACTTCTCACCTAATGAAAATGTATTTCAGTTCCTCTACCCCCTTAGATCCTCTGTCCTCCAGTACATCCATGAGTTGATCATACATGGGGGTAGACGTTTCATGCTATCAAAGCTTTGGACTGTTATGTTTTGGACTCTATACTGGGTATCATGCCTGATTTTAAAGGTTTGGTGCACATGGTATGAATTTGAACTAAAACCAGTGTTTTAATAAGATTAATAATCAAGTTATGCTTGCTTCTAGAAGGCAAAAGTGAAGATGGAAGAGTCGATGAAGAATTCTGATTGCAGATATATAGCGCATGCTATTTTTTCCTCGTTAGTATAGTGGTTAGTATCCCCACCTGTCAATATCCCGACTGGGAGCCATGGGGTTCTATTACCTGATTTATTGCTTTTGATATGTTAAGCCTTCATGGCTACTTTTTTGATGTTTATTAGTAATTGCCTCGTTATGTACTCGGAACAATTAGGGGCCGGTATGGAGTGGCCATTTGGCATGTTTTGTGTGTCATTGATAATAGCATGTGTCTTTAAATTTTAGACTGCCCATTATATTGTGGGTGGGATTTATGATGTATTTTGGGGCATGTTTGAGGCTATTTATCTTGCGCAGAAGCTTAGTTTTTAGTTTAGTTTGGAACCAGCATGGAGAAGGTTTACCCTTCGACAATGCGAAGTGTAACGGAGACACGAGGATTTTTCTAATGTTTAAAGCAATGCTGGAGTTCGATGAAGATTATAGTCATGAGGATAAGGATTATAGTCATTAAGGATAAGGGGGAAATCTTTTAGGACCGAGATGACATTTTTCACACAGAGAGTGGTGAATCTCTGGAACTCTCTGCCACAGAAGGTAGTTGAGGCCAATTCATTGGCTATATTTAAGAGGGAGTTAGATGTGGCCCTTGTTGCTAAAGGGATCAGGGGGTATGGAGAGAAGGCAGGTACAGGATACTGAGTTGGATGATCAGCCATGATCATATTGAATGTCACTGAGCGGTGCAGGCTCGAAGGGCTGAATGGCCTACTCCTGCACCTAATTTCTATGTTTCTATGTTTATGTTTCTATGAGTCAGAAGAAGTTTGGATGTATCTTAATGTTTTTCATCAACAATAAAGAATTTATCAATCAAAAGACTGTGTTTTGAAAATTTGTCTGTGAAGAAGCTCTGAAGGTCTCTGACGGTGAGCTTGCATGCTTATAAAAGACATTCCCCTTAACCATGCTGTCCATTTAGCGGCTAGAGGTACTAATCTCTTGAATGATATAAAAATCCTGCCCTGCCCTGGGAAAATGTCATATCTCTCTATCCTATCTATGCCCCTCATCATTTTATAAACCACTATGGTCAGCCTTCAGCTTCTACAGTCCCAGGAGAATAAACCCAGCCTATCCAATCTCTTTTTGTAATTACAGCCCTTCATTCAGCAACATTCTGGTGAATCTCTCTGCACGTTCTCTTGTTCCCACAGCTTCATGTAATGCGGTGATAAGAACTGTACAGAATACCATGAGCATGATCTAACCACTTTTATTTGTACAGCTGCAACATGATGTCACAACTTTTATATTCAAAGATTTTATCTATGAATGCAAACATATCTTCTTCACTACCGTTTCCACCTGTCCTACCATTGTCAGAGACGCACACCCCAAAGTCACCGTGCACATTAATACTCCAAAGGTCCCTGCCATTTATATTATGTATCCTACCAGAATTTGGCCTCCCAAAGAGCATTATCTCACACTTGTCTGGATTAAAATCCACCTACCATCTACTTCAACTTTGCATCTAATCTATATTCCACCACATACTTAGAAAACTTTCAGTAAAAGGCTCTGCATTCAACCTATGTATCCCCCGCATGATTTTACGCATATCTACAAGATCACCTCTCAGCCTCCTGTGCTCTAAGGAATAAAATCCTTGCTTGCCTAACCTCATGCCCTCGAGTTCTGGGAACATCTTTGTAAATCTTTGCACTCTTTCCAGCTAAATTACATTCTTCCTATTGTTGGGTGAACACAGTACGCCAAATGTGACCTCACCAACGTCTTGTACAACTGTAACAGTTGGAACTGTAATTCCCAACTTCTATACTCAATACTCTGACTGATGAAGGACAATGTACTCAAGGGCATTTTAATGACCCTATATACCTGTGCGAAACTCTGCTCTGATCCATTAGTTGTGAGATTGTTTAATGCTGTGCTCTTGCTGTTTAGCTTGCACATAGTCAAGTGCTGAAGCTTCCCCAGATTGGCCCCTCATTTCTTGTTGTGTCTGGAGCTGCCCTTCTACATTCCTGTTTGGCACAGGGTACAAAACATCTTTATTCCTGAGTGGCATTAAACAAGTGTAAATTATGATATTTGGGTGAAGGGGCTTATTTCTGTGACTTCTGTGATTGTCTGGTTCTCTTTGATTAACTGATTTGCCTGCAATTTTTCCACACATCTGCATAGCCTGCTCATTTATACAAAATATATGCTAACTAAGTACATTTCCAATGAAATTTAGAATAGTAATCACGAGTACTACCTATGAGCTTCACTAGGTGGGGAGCTTTCTCTTCTTTTGGGAATTAATGAAACAATTCTAACTCATGATGCATTGTGCATAGGATCCTTTTGCAAAACTTATAATCTCAATTCCTCAACATCAGTTGTGAGATTTTCATTTTTTATATTTTTATAGTTTTATTCAGCAAAATTCAAAGTTCTGGAGGAACTCAGTAGGTCAGGTCAATCTGTGCAGGGAATAGAGGGCGGGACAGGTGAGGAGTTTTGGCCCGGCACCCCATCCAACTCATGTACCGATGATCAGCCATGAGAAGGAGGGGTCGTGGTGTCGGCGGTAAGCGAAGGTCTGAAGGTCGGACAGCTGGCCGGGCTGCTGACCGACGGGGCCACTGGCATAGTGCTGATTCCAGGCTGCACTATGTCAGGATGGGTGAGGTGGGGCCGGATGCAGCGCTCCGATCCGACAGTCCTTTCGACCTGAGTAGTAGCAGTCAAATAGGGACAAGAGCTGTCCCGTATGGGAGAAACCAATTTAGCCCAATATACAGGATTTCCTGGCTAATACGGATCAGTTGACAACCCTATCTCCAGATGCCCCAGTTTCCTTCCACACTCCAAAGACATGCAGGTTTGTAGGTTAATTGGCTTCAGTAAATTGTCCCCAGAGTGTAGGATAATGTGTGGATGATCGCTGATCAGTGTGGACTCAGTGGGCCACAGAGCCTGTTTCCCACTGTATCTATAAACTTACTTTACTTTACTTTTACTTTATTAATTTATTGAACATGTTAAAAAATACAAACACAAATAAACTTGTAAGCAATAAAAAAAGAAAATAAAACACAAAGGAAAACAAACAAATAAGTAACTCAAATAATACAAATAATATCGTTCATGTTCAAACTAAATGTTAAACTAAAGCTAAACTAAAACTAAGGAGTAGAATCAAAGAACTGCAGGTGCTGGTATTTACCAAAGATAAACACAAAGTGTTGGAGTAACTCAGCGGGACAGACAGCATCTCTGGAGAAATAGGAGATGCTGCTTGACCCGCTGAATTACTCCAGCACTTTGTGTCTAAACCAAAACCACATTTGCTTTATTGCTGCACACGTACTTTTCAAGTGACTGTATTCCTGTTTTGGAGAAACGAGCTCCACAATTTTATATACCTGCAGCTTAGTAAGTTGCTATCTATCTTTACTTTAGTAGCTTTACTTTAAATATAATTATTAATGCGAAAGATGTTCATGATTTTTTGCACAATACATTCAATTTCATCATAATGTTCTTGATTTGGCCTTCCAGAGTCAAAGCCCAAATGCTCCGAGTTATTTTTACCCTTCACTTTAGCAATGCGGATAATTGCAATACTGCAACTAGCATTTAGAGCCATAGAGTCATATGGTCATACAGCATGGAAACAGGCCCTTCGGTCCAACTTGCCGATGCCAACCAACATGCCCCAACTATACTAGTCCCACCTGCCTGCGTTTGGCCCGTATCCTTCTAAACCTATCCTATCCATGTATCTATTAAATACGTCTTAAATGTTACTCTAGTACCTGGCTCAAACACCTCCTTCGGCAGCTTGTTCCATACACCCAACACCTTTTGTGTAAAAAAGTTGCCCCTCTGGTTCCTATTTAATAATTCTCCTCTCACCTTACACCTATGCACTCTGGTTCTTGATTCCCCTAACCTGGCAACATCATCGTAAATCTTCTCTGCATCCTTTCCAACTTAACAACATCTTTCCTATAACAGAGTGGCCAAAACTGAACATAGTACTCTAAATGTGGCCTCATCAATGTCTTGTAAATCTGTAACATGACCTCCGAACTTCTATTCTCAATTTCTCCAAGATTATCCAACTGGAACTTGACGTTCTCCAGGTAGCATATATACTTTTTTAATGAGGAAACAATTGATTTTATGGAGCAGGTAATACGAAATTTGCACTGGGGGGGATCAGCTATTGGTCACAAACCTCGGAGCTTTTCCTACCATGAACAACAGCATGCAATTGAGGTGCCTTTAAAAAAATGACATTGCAAAAGACAGCCCTTGCAAAGAACTAAGAAAGGTGATCATGAAGGGCAGCTGGATGCCAGTGTATTTTATAAACCTGATATTTAGTCCATGCACATTGTTATTGCTCAGTCCTACAATTCATCCCAATTGGACAAAGAAATTTCTTGTTTTCTTGTTGGTCTCCCAGTACAACGAGATATTCATATGTGGAAGCTGATTAATTTATCTGATTCATTCGTTTAAAGCCCTTCACGATTAACATATTCATGGCCAATCATAATATCCAAAGTAAAATAACTCATTACATAGCCTGATGTTTAATTTGCAATCCCACTATTGTCCTGCAAAACACTATTGATTAATGCTCATGGA
The DNA here is from genome assembly GCF_010909765.2 of Amblyraja radiata. NCBI lineage: Eukaryota > Metazoa > Chordata > Chondrichthyes > Rajiformes > Rajidae > Amblyraja > Amblyraja radiata. The sequence goes on from NC_045956.1 coordinate 80,588,135, forward strand.
TTGTTTTTCTCCGATCTGATCAAGCATTCCGGAACGGTAGTTTAACTTTGAGACATTTCAGTGTGGGAAAGCGTACAGAAAATCTATTTATTACACGGGCAATGTTTTGATCAGGTTGTTGACTCAATCTAAGCTGGTTGGTTCAATGATAAGAGATTAGCTTGTGCATTATGTGCTGTAGATTGGAATTTGGCGGACAAAAAGCAACGTAAATCTTTAAAATGATCAGTAATCTGGTTATTACCAGAAAATGAACATAGAATGACGCCTTTAAAGGTGGTCCTTTCTCCGCTTTGATGGGAATGGAGCCAAAGAGATGAGAAGGGAGCAGTCTCTGCAGAAAGTGGCAAGAGTGGAGATGGGAAAATGTCTCTGCTGGTGGGATCACATTGAAGGTGGTAGAAATGACGGGGAAAGGTATATTAGATGCAGAGGCTGGTAGGGTGAAAGGTAAGGACTAGGGGAACTCTATCTTTGTTCAATCTGAGGGAGGCGAGGGAGTGAGAGAAGAACGGTGGGACACGGAGGAGATGTGAATGAGGGATCAATCAGACAGCAGAGGAGAATCCATGTTTACTAACGAGAGAGGTCCTAGAATGGAAAGCCTCATTTTGGGAGCAGATGCCATGGAGCAAGGAATTGAGTAGGAGAAGGCGTCTTTGCAAGAGGCAGGGTGGGAGGGGATGTACTCCAGGCAGCTTTGAGAATCGGTAGGTTTATAATAAATCTCAGTCGATAATCTGTCCTCTGGGATAGAGACAGATAGGGCGGCACGGTGGCACAGCGGTAGAATTGCTGCTTTACAGCGCTTGCAGCACCAAAAACCCGTGTTTGATCCCGACAATGGGGGCTGTCTGTACAGAGTTTGTATGCTTCTCCCCGTGACCGCGTGGGTTTTCTCAGAGATTTTCAGTTTCCTCCCACGCTCCAAAGGCGTAGAAATTTGTAGGTTAATTGGCTTGGTAAATTGTCCCCAGTGTGTGTAGGATAGTGATAATATGCGGGGATCGCTGGTTGGTGCGGACTCGGTGGGCCGAAGGGCCTGTTTCCGCGCTGTATCTCTAAACTAAACTAAAGAAAGATCAAGAAAGTGGAGAGAAGTGTCCAATATGGTACAATATGCAATGTTGGTATTTACCACTAACACCATAATTTATACATCTGTTTTTCAATGGATCTGTAGAATTTTTCATTATTTTGTGTAAAGTTTGCAAGTTGTCCATACATATTTCCATCAAGTTTCCTTCCTGGCCACCTTTCCCCAACAACCATTATTGTTATCACTTCAATCTCATGTTGTGCCACTTGTTGCACTCCTGTCATATATACCTCTTTCCAGAACGTGAGCGCTGGAGGAGTGTAGTATTGGTGGTGTCATAGCTTTTGTGCTTTATGTCAAGATGCCTGTTCAACAAACATGTTTCTATTCCTGGATAGCAGTTCAATTAAAAACATACCGGTTTAAATAAACAATGGTGACAGTGTGGGAATTCTACATTTTCCTTGATCTTAATTCCCTTTGTCCTGTTTTCACACCTTACACTTCCTTATCTATACACTTCTTATCTGTTTACTGCCCACTCCCCTAATATCAGTCTGAAGAAGGGTCTCGACCTGAAACGTCACCCATTCCTTCTCTCCAGAGATGTTGCCTGTGCCCCTGTTACTCCAACATTTTATGTCTAGCTTCATCTTAAATGTACAATGGTACCAGCCAACCTTTGCTAATATTAGTCAGTTAGTCTGCAAGTTAGATAACAGTTTTTGTGGATTAGCACAGTTATGTTGTACTTCATAAAAGACAATTACTGAAACCATGGTATTGTTCATGCCAGTGGAAAGCAATTTGACCTTTTCTGCCTCTGTGAGCTCACTGCTACTCTTACACCTATCCAATTTGTTCCAGACCTCTGCTTTTTATGAACAGTCTGTAAAAAAAATCCTCTTCGAGTGTTCATCCAATTTCCTTTGAAAATTAGCTTCAAATCTGATTTGCCAACTCTCTCAAGCAAAGCATTTAACATCATATCAGAATTCTCATCTGTCCTTGGTTCTTTCAACAATTGTTTTGTATGTGTGCTCTAGTTTCAATCCTTCCATGGAAGCTGTTTCTCCATATCTACCTTGTCAAAATCCCTCCAGTAAACCATCCCTTAAATTTATTTGCTCCAAGGACAATAATCTGAGTTCCTTCATAGTCTCTGTAACTATCTACCCAGCATTTTGCAAGGCAAAATGTGTATATTTAGATCAAGGAATTAAGATCAAGGAAAATGTACACAGTGTGTAAATAACTTTGTTATTTCCAAATTTATCATCAAACTTAGAGAACCAAACTTAGAGTAGGAAGGAACTGCAGATGCTGATTTAAACCGAAGATAGACACAAAAAGCAGGAGTAACTCAGAAGGACAGGCGGCATCTCCGGGGAGAAGGAATGGATGGATGACGTTTCAGGTCAAAACCCTTCTTCAGATCTAGAGAACAGGGTTTCCACTCATCCGTACATAATTAGATCCTCGACTTTCTCATTGATATTCCACAATCAGCACAAATTGGCAACAATACTTCCTTCTCGATAACCATCACTACAGGAGCACCTCACATTTGTATGCTCAGTCCCCTACACCACTCTCTCTGTGCCCATGACTGTGTAGGCATGCAAAGCTCCTATGGTATCTTCAAATTTTGTTTCAAGATACCACCGTTGTTGGAGGAATAATGGGTACAGAATAGAGGGACTATATTGAAAATCTGAATGAATTTTGCGAGAACAACAATATTGCCCTCAACGTCAGCATGACCAAGAAGCTAATTGTTGACTTCCGGGGGAGAAAGTTGGTATCCACAAAACTATCCTCGTCCATGGACAAGCAGTGGAGAGAATCAACAACTTTAATTTCCTGGACATGAACTTCTCTAAAAATCTGTTGTGCCCAGCACATCATTGCAATCACAAAGAATGTACATCAACACCTCTCCTCCCTAAGAAAATTGAGGAGAGCCATCAAAGTCATTCGAAGTTCTACAGGTTTACAGTAGAGGGTATATTGATAGTTTTCATTGTGACCTGGTTCAGCAACTTGAATGCCCGGGATCAAAGGAGACTTCAGAGAGTGGTGGACACTGCCCAGTTCGTCACAGATATTGGTGTCCCCACCATTCGAGGGATCAATAGGAAGTGGTCAAATCAAAATTGTTATCAAAGACCCACCACACCCTTGCCATGCTCTCATTTTGCTCCTGTGATCAGGAAGAAGGTACGCAAGTATGAAAACCATAACCGCCAGGTTCAAGAACAGCTTCATTCCATCAACCATAAACCTTTAAACACTGCACTACACTAACCTCAGCAACTATGTACATCTATGGACTATGTCTACCGTGATGCACAAAAGACTTTGGTTTTTACACTAGTATTGTTTCCTAGTGTTACAGTAATTAATTTATTGTATTTCCACATAGAACATACCGTAGAACAGCACAGCACAAGAACAGGCAATTCGGCCCACAATGTCTGTGCTGCACATAATGCCAAGAGCACCACATATCTGCATGCACATAACCCATTTCCTTCCATTCCCTGTTTATTCATATGCCTATCCAAAAGTATTTTAAATGCCACTGACATATCTGCTTCAACCACACACCTGGTAGTGCATCCAAGGAATTCACCACGCTTTGTGTAAAAACTTGCTCCACACATCTCCTTTAAACTTTGTCCCTCTCAACTTAAAGCTATGTCCTCTAGTGTTTCATTATTTTTTCCATCACGGGAAGACCTTTGATTACCGGTCTTATATACCCTCTGTGTTATTGCATTTACAAGCCTGTTAAGTGCAGCAAGTTAAAATTTCATTGTTCCGTTTATGAAACATACGACAATAAAAAACGGACTCTTAATTCAAAACCTTATCTCTTTAATTTGGTAACCCAAATATGCTGCACCTTGTTGCTGGGTTTTGTGCACCAGTGTTCTAAAATGTCTCGTTAATAATTATTCCCTTACTCATGTCTTTCCATGTCCGCTTTAGATTTTCTAGCGCATCATAATTAACCTGGATTTTACTTCAGAGTCACGTGAGTGACTACGTGAAGAACCCGCTCAGTGCGCAGGCGCGGCGTTACGCCAGCAGTGCAACAGCGGCAGCGGGAGCTAGGCACTCCCGCAACAGATGAAACGGACCGTCAGGTGAGTATCCTGAGGTCGGGTTTCTTTTACAGGGGAGCCCCTTTTTCTGCTTGTGTTTTACAGGCAGAGAAAAAGGCTCTGGAACAAAACTGTCCCCCGTTCGAGGAGGAACGTTTCCCGTCGGGGGGAAGGGGGGCAGCAACAGGCGGTAGGAGCGACCCGGTGTTCCTCTATTCCCCGACACCGTGCCGAGCCCAGCCCGATAGCGGGATGGATGTATAGCCACCCGAAGAGGCATCCGGCAGGTGTTCCCGATTTGGGACGGGACGTCTCTCCACCCGCACGGGGGGAGAGAGAGCCGCCTGAGCTGCTGGAGCGGCTCTCGGAGCAGGTGCCTGCGAGACGCGCTGCTTGAGGGGCGCTCTCGCTACTACAAGGCACAAAAGCTCCAGAAGAAGGCGGTAGGAACATTTAACCGGGCGTTCCGCTATCCCCACACCGCGCCGAAGCCAGTCCCGCTAGTGCCTGAGCTGCGGGCTGGATGTCTAGCCATCGGAAGAGGCATCCGGCCGGTGGCTTCCGACTTGTCGGAGGGGACGTCTCTCCACCCGCAGGGAGAGAGACAGCCGCCTGAGCCGCTGGAGCGGCTCCTGGAGCAGGAGCTCCTGCGAGACACGCTACGTGAGGGGCAGTCTCGCTGGAGGGTTCAGGCATACCCTCCACAGTGCCTAGGCACTGCCCATCGCTTCCTCCTTAGTGTGGTTAGCTTTGGGGTGACCAGTGGCTGGGCTGGTCATGAAGAGGGGTCACTGGCTGAACAATATCGGGAGTATGCTTGAGGTACAGGATCAGGAAGAGCTGCTGGGTGTGGCCGCTATGTGGCTCCACCACTAGCGAGATGGCTTTTCAGTCTCAACTGATGGCCAGCTTACTACCTGTCTTTTCCAAAAAACCTCTCCAAGACAGGTAGCCATGAGGCGTTGGTTTTATCACGCCTCCCCTAAATTGCATTTACTCAAAGTGCCCGCCATTATTGGGGGATACATTGAGCAGCGCGTTTAACCTAAATATTTTAAAAATGCATTTGGTACCCTGACGTCGGCTATCATGTCCACCTGCTCATTCCAGAAGGGCAGGGTAGTATGGCAAAACACCTGACCCTACTGTTCAACGGTATACCTCATAACTTCTGAAATGAACTCACAAACCTGCCCTCAATCTATGAAATTAACAGGACTATGAGAACGCCGACCTCATAAGCACAGATCCTGCTACCTGGCACTTACCAAACCAGTCCTAAAAAACTGGACGAAGTGTTCAAACTATTCAGCACAAGAGGGCAGAGTCTGGAATGAGCACCACACTAAACCAGACAGCAGTACCTCAACGTGTCCACCAGGGGCGTCTACCTCATGGTACTGGTGAAAGCTCGGGGCCTGCATGCCAAACCTGTAGCATTTTAGGCCACGGCCCAGAGCAGGCCCCAGGGGAAAATGTGCCACCCCCCAACAAACATCGTCCCTACAAGAACAAGGAACCAGAAACCGAAGAAAACAACAATGAAGACAGATAAGTATGGTTCCTACCATCACATAAAGGTTAAGGGTTGTACTAACAAGGGGTGGATGAATCACGCCTGGTTAGGAAGCTATCACTCTTGGTAGTTATATACCAAAAAATAAATACAAGGGGAATAGAATTAATATCTTGCCACCAATTCAGCAAGCACCCCAAGTGGTCTACCCTCCCACGATGGTGAATGTCGCACCATCGTTGATAAACCACTTGAGTATTTCACCAGGTATACCCATTCATGGGATTTGTAACTACTACCATGGATCCAAGGATACTTTATGGTAGACATCGACCTTGAAGATGCACACTATTCAGTACCTTCTCATATAAGTTTCGGATATACCGCAATTACCTGGATGGAGTAACCATGATGAGCGTTGCGGCATTTAAGTCAAAGTTATCCAGAATCAACTAGCCCTGACACTTAGAAACATTCCGTCATGGCATGTCTATATATTAACGACAAACTATCCTTGGATACAGCTTTAGCTGCATCGCTTCTCGGACTTTTGGCCAAGATCAAGTGTAGTATCTGTTCTTATCAGTTTAATAATCTGATACGTCCCTTATCTAGGGACCATATATTAAATTGAATTTTGGAACAGGGAGATGGAATAGGGGCTTGATCCGTCCACTCCACGCATCGACCCAGTATTGCAGTGCCTCTGGGAACGGTGCACAAAATATATATCCAGATATTTACGTTGACCATCCACAACGTTGTTATCTGGTATTCATTAAGACTATCAGTCATGGTGCATTAACCACCAATCAACTACGTGGCAAAGTGATTGGGATATAGCAGCATTACCAGCTACTGAACTTTGTACCTTTCCTATGAGCTGAGATACTAGTGTTCAAAACTATCTCCATACCTGTAATATGGGGGCAAATGGATTAATCTGTAGTGTTATCATGGAATTTATCGGCAGGAAGGATTATGGTTGTGCACTTCCACCTGTTTTGAGTAACATCTTATGTGTCCTGATGTGTTACTGAGCTTGTAATACTTAATGCCAATATGAATTGACTTAAACATGTTATATATTAACTTACTTAATTCTAGTGAAGCATTTGCTCAGTAATCCACCAAATTTGCATGTTCGTTTATAAGATAACAACATCAGTGGTGGCATATACCAAACCACTTGGGCGGAGAACATCGATATTAGGGGACAATTTATTAACAATTGGAAACCGTATGTCGTCAAACATGTTTGACCATCAGTAACTCACCTATCAGGTGAGCTAAATACTGTAAACATACATTTAAACCAAAAATATTTGCTGAAATCACTAAGCAATATGGACACCAGATATCGATTCCTTATATCCAATTAAATCACCACGTACTAACTTACGTCACATGAAACCAATCTCAAGGCAGCGGCAATGGAGACATTCCCGCGTATTGAGGGGTGGGGGGAACCTAATCTCTATGTTTTCCTTTCCTTCTACCTCTTCAATAGGTACTACGGCTTCATCAGTCAGGTACTACGCAAATTACAGTGGACCAAGTCCACAAGCATGGTTCCCAGTGATCCTCGACATGGTCATTAAAAGAATTGTAGAATTGGGAAGACCATTGCTGTGCTTGGATCAGGAGCACTATCAACCTGATGACAGCATTCCGTCGCATATCCTAGGGAACATACCTGAGGAGCATCAAGAAATGGTACACTGTTTCCAAAACAGGAATTACACATTCAACTATAACAAAAAACTGTACTGGAGCTCCTGGCAGGTCTTCACCACAATGAAGGACATGTTCTGTTAGCCTACTCAACTTGGGTACCACTCACTGGTGATCAGATACAGGAGAGGTATATCAATCCATTCCCCAGAAATAGGTACACCCAAATTGGGATGTCAGTGAAATCCTGACATACCTTAGGGGATGATCACCAGCCAGGTCACTCACCCTGGAACAGCCTACCCTGAAGATGGACATGCTGGTGGCCTTACATCAACACAAAGAGCCAGCTCTCCCATCTACTGCGATGGGACAACATGGTTATAACACCAGATAGTGTCACATGCCCATTCAAGGGTTGGCCAAACAGAACAGACCAGGAACATCAGGTCCAGTCATGAAATTCCGGGCATACCCACCTGAACCACGTTTTATGTGTCATGACCCACTTAGAGATCGACACAATAAGGAATACCGAGGGAGAGGAAAAAGCCTTATGGGTCAGCCACAGGAAACCTCATGGTCGGGTGACGAGCTAAACTATCTCTAGTGGCTCAAGCAGGTACTGGGAGTTGCTGGAGTAAATACTAACGTGTATAAAATCTTATTCCACCAGAACAGCTTCCACGTCAGTAACTAAGAGGATGGACGAGCCTATGGACCACATCCTGGCTACTGCAGGGTGGTCTAGGGAGTATACGTTCCAAACTTTTATAACAAACCACTGACAGAACCTGTATCGTTTGCAGAAAAAAAATCTGCAAAAAATATATAATTTAAGCCCGGGGGAGCAATTGGTCTTGTTGTTGTTAATAACACCATTATTGTTTTTACAAACAGATTCATGGTTGATTACGATAACATACTTCCTCCCTCGAATGACTTCGGCAGCGAGTGAAGTATGAACTGTTACACGGTTTGAAATCACAGAGCTTTGAAGTCTTCACGTAGTCACTCACGTGACTCCGAAGTAAAATAGTAAGATTAAACGAGAACTTACCAGTTTGAAGTTTGATCTGTATTTTATGAGGAGTTACGATGAGGGATTACGTGCCCTCCGCTCCCACCCTCATTATATGGATCAAACTAATAAATTGATGTCTCCTTATCTTTACTATGTTTTGTTCAAATAACTGTGTCTATCTGTGATTCCACACCGCTGCTTGGAAGTATGCCGCGCCTGCGCACTGAGCGGGTTCTTCACGTAATCCCTCATCGTAACTCCTCATAAAATACAGATCAAACTTCAAACTGGTAAGTTCTCGTTTAATCTTACTATTTTAATCCACAAGACCAACCTGGACAATTTATAATTTTATATTTATTGTAAGAGTCCAATGATCTGCTATCTATTTGGAAATCCTGAGAGTGTGTCAATTCAGGTTTCTTTAGGCCAAAACCCTGTTGCCTGCGTTCCATTGACCGAGGCTTCCATTTTTGTGCTGCCATTAAATTTACTGGGCTCACTGGAAAATGTATTATAACAGTACGTCACATCCAAAAAAGTGAATTAAACAATTGTTGACATGTTCATGGGAGCATAGTAATAGAAATGTATCCAGTCTTCCACAACCTAAATCTTGTGGGAGTTATGTTATCGTAGTTTTACTGTGTATATTATGCCTTTATGTGTTTGTGCGTGCTTGTATGTGTGTGAGTGAGCATGCGCGCGTGTGTGTGTGTGTGTACATGTGAGTGTGCGCATGTGCATGTGTGCATAAGCCTCTCCGAGGGTGACCTCCTTGTTGCGCTGGTGAAGCTTGCGTGGACCAATGTTTCTGAGAGCTAAACCGTCAGGAGCCTTGCTCCTGGCAGGGTCACCCACAGTAGTCAGGTCAAGTGGCAGGTTCCTGACAAAAGCGTGGCCCACGGGTTTTGCATGCCAGAGACCCGAGTTCATTCCTGACTGAGGGTGCTATCTGTAAGGAGTTGGTATGTTCTCCCTGTGACCTTATTGGTTTTCTCCAGGTGCTCCTATTTCCTCCTATAATGTTAAGACATATAGGTTTTATAGGTTAATTGGCTTCTGTAAATTGTAAATTGTCCCTAGTGTGTAGGATAGTGCTAGTGTATGGGCTGATCGCTGGTCAGCGCCAACTCAGTGAGCCACAGGACTTGTTTGCACATTGTATCTCTAAAGGCTAAAGTCAAGCCTAAAGTAAAGTCTAAAGAAGAAGACCTGAATGGTGAAACAAGCGAGGGATGGAGGCTGGCCATCAGGTGGAGCACATGAACTGCTGAGAATGTGGAGAAAGGGTGCAGCGGGGAGAGACTCCCGACCATCATGGAGTCTGTGCTGTTGGACCCGGGTCTGTTTCTGCCAAGGACCATGTGGTTCTATGTTATCCCACTTTTCCATCCACTTCCTACATGCTACAAACCCGGTCACTGAAAGTTGGCATGCAGATACAGCAGGCAGCGAAGAAAGCTAACGGAATGTTGGCCTTCATAACAAGTGGATTTCAGTATAGAAGTAAAGAGGTTCTTCTGCAGTTGTATAGGGCTCTGGTGAGACCACATCTGGAGTATTGTGTACAGTTTTGGTCTCCTAATTTGAGGAAGGACATCCTTGTGATTGAAGCATTGCAGCGTAGGTTCACGAGATTGATCCCTGGGATGGCGGGACTGTCATATGAGGAAAGATTGAAAAGACTAGGCTTGTATTCACTGGAGTTTAGAAGGATGAGGGGGATCTTATAGAAACATATCAAATTATAGAAGGACTGGACAAGCTAGATGCAGGAAAAATGTTCCCAATGTTGGGCGAGTCCAGAACCAGCGGCCACAGTCTTAGAATAAAGGGGAGGTCATTTAAGACTGAGGTGGGAAAAATCTTTTTCACCCAGAGAGTTGTGAATTTATGGAATTCCCTGCCACAGAGGACAGCGGAGGCCAAATCACTGAAGGGATTTAAGAGAGAATAAGAATCACTGAAGGGATTTAAGAGAGAGCTCTAGGGGATAGTGGAGTCAAGGGATATGGGGAGAAGGCAGGCACGGGTTATTGATAGGGGATGATCAGCCATGATCACAATGAATGGCGGTGCTGGCTCGAAGGGCCGAATGGCCTCCTCCTGCACCTATTTTCTATGTCTATGTTTCTATGTTTCTAAACCCGCATGTCTTTGGGATGTGGAAGGAAATCAGATCACCCTGAGGACTTAACTCGACCTGTTGGACTTGAGTTTGGCTTAATTGTTTTCATGTATAGCATGTATAGCATGAAACAAAGCTTTTCACTCAAACTTAGGACACCTGACATAGAGAAACCTAAACCTAAACAAACCTAAATCTAAAAGAGGAGGGATCTGGAAAAGGCACGGTAAACGATACGATACAACACGATATGATACCATACCACCTTATTTATGCCAGAGGCAAATTGGTCTGCCACCGGCCAAATCCTCGCAAAACCGAAGACAGACACTAAATAATGGAGTAACTCAATGGGTCTTGTAGCACTCCTGACTGTATTACCATGTCCATTGGGATCTTATTGCAGCCAGAAAAACTAAATATGACTTTTGCAGCCTGGAATGAATGGACACTTGACAGTGAAGCTGTGATCAGCCTGAGAGAGGAGCAGCTATGATTGCATGGGAACTGCAGAACTTTAAAACTGATATGGCAGCGTTCTCCGAGGCCAGACTGGCAGAAGACAGACCTGTGTAGGGAGGGTGGAATACATGTTCTAAAGGAATGGAAAATCTGCTGGTGAGCCCAGACTGCAAGGCGTTGAATTTACTTGACCCACAAAATGGCGGCGCACACAGTTGCAGCGGCTCGATGTCCTCCCGGTCAGTGCTTCGTGTTTTTTGTGTATGTGTGCGTGTTGTTTTGTGCCCTGTGTACTTACTGTCGGGCGAACAACGTCTACGGCCGGCAGGATCTTCTTAGGATTGGAGCCGGTCGCGAACGGGGGGTTACCGCCGAGTTTGTCCGCTCATACAAGATCCCGGCGGACATAGCGAGGAGCCCCGACTCTCCGTGGATCACCATCCCCGCGGGGAGGAGGCGAAGGCGGCGCAGAGAGAGAAGGCAAAAGCGAGGCGGCAGGGCCGGCGCTCTGGTCAGGCTACGGAGGCAGCCACTGAAACCACCGCTTCCCAGCCTGTTTCTCACCAACGCCAGATCCCTCGCTAACAAGATGGACGAACTGAGGCTGCAGACTGCAGCAAACAACGCCGTGAAGGACAGCTGTATCCTGTTGATCACGGAGACCTGGCTTCATTCTTTCATCCCGGACTCTGCTATCGAGCTAGCAGGCTACACAGCACAGCGTCATGACAGGACAAGAGACTCCGGTAAGAGCAGAGGTGGAGGGCTCTGTGTGTACGTGAACAACACCTGGTGTACAAACACAGTGATTGTGGACAGTCACTGCTCCCCGAACCTGGAGTATGTGACTGTTAAATGCAGGCCCATTTATCTCCCTAGAGAGTTTACTGTTGTCATGATAACTGCTGTGTACATACCACCGGATGCTAATGCTAACTCGGCTATCGGATATTTGTATGGTAGCACTAGCAGTCAACAGAGCATATATCCTGACGGTGTTCACATCATAGCAGGGGACTTTAATCATGCGGACTTGAAGAAAATGCTCCCCAAATTCTACCAGCATGTTAAATGTGCTACAAGAGGAGCTAACACACTGGACAAGGTCTACTCCAACATCAAGCTGGGCTACAGGGCTAGACCACTACCACACCTGGGTCAGTCGGACCATATGTCCCTGTTTTTAATTCCTGCATATGCCCCCCTCAGGAAAACCGCTCCTACCATTACAAAGACCATCACAACCGGGCCTGATGGTGCATCTCAGCAGCTGCAGGACTGCTTCGACAGGACCAACTGGGATGTGTTTGAACACCGGGACCTGGAGGTGTTCACAGACAGTGTACTGTGTTACATTAAAAACTGCATGGACACGATCACAGTGGACAAACGCATCCGGGTCTACCCCAACCAGAAGCCCTGGATGACCCGGGAGGTCCAGCAGCTGTTAAAAGAGAGGAACACCGCTTTTAGGTCTGGCGATAGGGCTTTATACAGCACGGCCTGAGCTAACCTGAAGAGAGGCATCAGAGAGGCCAAATCAAACTACAGGAGGAAGATAGAGGACCACCTGGACAGCAACAACAGCAGGCAGGTGTGGCAGGGGATCCAGTACCTCACCAACTACAAGACCAACCTTGGAGCTGCTGAAGGTGACGCCTCGTTGGCAGAGGAGCTGAACCTCTTCTTTGCTCGCTTTGAAGTGGAGCCACCCGAGACAGCCACATCACACCACATGGTCCACAGCAGCCTAACCCTCAAGATAGAGGAGCATGAGGTGAGGCGCACGCTGCGGGCCATCAATCCAAGGAAGGCTACTGGACCCGACGGCGTCTCTGGACGCGTGCTGAAGGACTGCGCTGACCAGCTGGCTGGAGTCTGTACGAGGATTTTCAACCAGTCTCTGGCCCAGTCCACTGTCCCACCCTGTCTGAAGTCCGCAACCATAGTCCCCTTGCCCAAAAAACCCCACATTTCCAGCCTCAACGACTACCGGCCAGTCGCACTCACACCAGTGGTGATGAAGTGTTTTGAAAAACTGGTCCGGGGTCATATCACATCACTCCTGCCCCGAAGCTTTGACCCCCAGCAGTTTGCGTACAGAGCGAATAGATCTACAGAGGACGCTGTAGCCACAGCTCTCCATGCTGCACTGTCCCACCTGGAGCAGCGGGGGAGCTACGTGCGGATGCTCTTTGTGGACTACAGCTCTGCCTTTAATACCATCCTTCCCCACAAACTGGTGGACAAACTGGGGGACTTGGGACTTCCACACTCCACCTGCATGTGGATAAATAGCTTCCTGTCGGGTCGCAGCCAGAGAGTCAGAGTGGGCCATCACACATCCACGGCCCTCAGCCTCAGTACCGGCTCTCCACAGGGCTGCGTGCTGAGCCCCCTGCTCTACACCATCTACACACATGACTGCACCCCCGCCCACCACAGCAACACCATTGTCAAATTTGCGGATGACACTACGGTGGTGGGATTCATCTCCGGGGGGGACGAGTACGCCTACCGGGATGAGGTGGAGCAGCTGACAGTGTGGTGTGGAGAAAATAACCTGCTCCTCAACACCTTAAAGACCAAGGAGATAATAATAGACTTCAGGAAGAATAAAACAGACATGGTACCATTAATTATCAGAGGGGACTGTGTAGAGAGGGTGGCGGATTTCCGCTTCCTGGGAATCCATATTGAGGAGGACCTGACATGGAGCGTGAACACCTCTGCGCTGCTGAAAAAGGTCCAGCAGAGACTGCACTTCCTGAGGGTGCTCAGGAAGAATAACATCACTCAGAGACTGCTGCTGTCCTTTTATCGGTGCTCCATTGAGAGCCTCCTAACATACTGTGTATGCGTATGGTACACCAGCTGCACAGCGGCTCAGAGGAAAGCGCTCCAGAGGGCCATTGACAACGCCCAGAGGATTGTTGGCTGCCCTCTCCTTACCTTGGAGGACTTACACAGTTCCCGCTGCATCAAAAAATCCCAGAGTATTATAAAGGACATTTCCCACCCCGGACACTCCCTGTTTGAACTGTTACCGTCAGGCAGACGGTACAGATCTACAAGGACAAGGACAAACAGACTTAAAAACAGTTTTTACCCCACTGCTATAAAGGCACTAAATGTAGCCGCCAAGGAACGCAGGGGCGATACATACTAAGAGACTGTTAAATCGACAGAAGGATGTAGGGCTGGGTGTTTATGCGTGCTATTTTTATGATATTTATTTTAGTTGTTTATCTTTTTAAATATTTTACCTTGTATGTATCGTTAGCTTTTAGAAATGTTTGAATGTTGCACTGACTGGCTGACATTTTACAATTTTGTTGTACATGGTTCATGTTACAATGACAATAAAGAAACTATTCTATTCTATTCTATATTCTATTCTATTCTATTCTACTGCAAGTTGCAAACTGGTTATCTTGCTTCTTGAACTCTCTGTGGGCCTCAAGGAGTATGTCCAGATGGCCACTGCGGTGAATGACTATTCCTCCACGCATGCCTCGCAGTCAACTACCATGACAGCCAGACATGTCACCTGTTGATAGACCCACAGTGTTGGAGCAACTCAACAGGTCAGGCAACATCTCTGGAGAAAAGGAACAGGTGACACTTCGGGTCAGAACCCTTCCCTCCTTGCTTCCAGTAAGTGAGTAAGGTAATACTCCACAATACAGCACAAGAATCCAACTACACTACACCCACTGAAGAAGGATCCTGACCCAAGACATCACCTATCCATCCTCTCCAGAGATGTTGCCTGACCCGCTGAGATGCCAGGAGCACAGTCAATGCGGGAGGCAGCATGGAGGCATCCATGCTATCAATTACTTCACCCTCTGTACCATTTCTCAAACACAAAGCTCAAGGCCAATTGTCTAAATTGGTTAAGCACCACGTTTTATCCACACTGACAGTTTGTTATCACATTATGGCAAGTGAATTAAAGCTACATGTGTTGGAAACAAGCTCACAAATAAGGTATAACCTTGAAATATTGGCCATTCTGAAGTTAGACAAGATTCTATTTACAATACTCCCAAACAAATCTATTTCATGTAAGTAATGCATTCAACTTGACATTCCAAGTCCAAACAGGAACTATGTTATGTACAAGTAAAATAAAACTAATTCCCTTTGTCAATTATTCTGCAGGAGGAATCCGAGAATGCCTTCACATTTTCTGCAAAGTTCTATTTTTCTGAAACCTTAAATTCATTGGGAAAAAAAATGCCTGAATGTTCCTCGTGTTAACATTAACATTGTATTTAACTGTGATTTACAAAAAATAGCTTACAATAAAGAATAATTTATTTGTAGTTTTGGAAACATTATCATTATCAAACATTGGTTCTATTTGCTGGTAGTTCAAGATTCAAGATTCAAGAGAGTTTATTGTCATGTGTCCCTGATAGGACAATGAAATTTGCTTCAGCACAACAGATCAGAACAGATCAGTGTGTCCATATACCATTATATAAATATATACACACATGAATAAATAAACTGATAAAGTGCAAATAACAGATAATGGGCTATTAATGTTCAGAGTTTTGTCCGAGCCAAGTTTAATAACCCGATGGCTGTGGGGAAGTAGCTATTCCTGAACCTGGTCGTTGCAGTCTTCAGGCTCCTGTACCTTCTACCTGAAGGTAGCGGGGAGATGAGTGTTTGGCCAGGATGATGTGGGTCCTTGATGATACTGCCAGCCTTTTTGAGGCAGCGACTGCGATAAATCCCCTCGATGGAAGGAAGGTCAGAGCCGATGATGGACTGGGCAGTGTTTACTACTTTGTGTAGTCTTTTCCTCTCCAGGGCGCTCAAGTTGCCGAACCAAGCCACGATGCAACCGGTCAGCATGCTCTCTACTGTGCACCTGTAGAAGTTAGAGAGAGTACTCCTTGACAAACCGACTCTCCGTAATCTTCTCAGGAAGTAGAGGCGCTGATGTGCTTTCTTAATAATTGCATCAGTGTTCTAGGACCAGGAAAGATCTTCAGAGATGTGCACGCCCAGGAATTTGAAGCTCTTGACCCTTTCAACCATCAACCCATTGATATAAACGGGACTGTGGGTCCCCATCCTACTCCTTCCAAAGTCCACAATCAGTTCCTTGGTTTTGTTGGTGTTGAGGGCCAGGTTATTGTGCTGGCACCATATGGACAGTTGCTCGATCTCTCTTCTATACTCTGACTCATCCCCATCAGTGATACGTCCCACAACAGTGGTGTCGTCAGCGAACTTGATGATGGAGTTTGCACTATGACCGGCTACACAGTCATGAGTATAGATTGAGTACAGCAGGGGGCTGGGCACGCAGCCTTGAGGTGCTCCCGTGCTGATTGCTATCGAGGCTGACACATTTTCACCAATACGAACAGACTGTGGTCTGTGAATGAGGAAGTCGAGGATCCAATTGCAGAGGGACGCGCAGAGACCCAGTTCTGCGAATTTGGAAACCAGCTTGGAGGAGATTATTGTGTTAAATGCCGAGCTGTAATCAATGAATAACAGCCTGACATATGAGTTTTTGTTGTCCAAGTGGTCCAGAGCGTAGTGGAGGGCCAGCGAGATCCCATCCACCGTTGATCTGTTGTGTCGGTAAGCAAACTGCAGTGGGTCCAGGTTTTTGTCGAGGTAGGAGTTGATTTGCGCCATGATCAACCACTCAAAGCACTTCATTACCACAGGCGTTAGTGCCACTGGTCGATAGTCATTGAGGCACGTCACCTCACTCTTCTTGGGCACTGGTATAATGAATGCCTTTTTAAAGCAGTAGGGGACCTCAGACATCAGAAGTGAGAGGTTGAAAATGTACGTTAAAACTCCAGCCAGTTGGTCCTCACAGGTTTTTAGAACACGACTGGGTATACCATCAGGTCCAGGCGCTTTTCGAGGGTTCACCCCTCTGAAGGATTTCCTGAAGTCGATCAACCTCTCAAAGCATTTAAAACTTTAAACCTCTCAAAGTTTAGAGCAAAAATCAGTTTTAATATAAACCTAATTAATATGTGCACAGCAGCACATTTTTACAATTGTCACATGCAAAAGGAAATAAGAAAATATATGTGAAATTGCAGCTTATAGCCAGGACACCGAACCTCTAGGGCCAACTTAAGAATCTTTCCTTTTAAGAACTTAAAGCTTGAAGAGCACAAGATGGCGATGTATATGTGATGACACTTTGTGTACTGCCTTGGTGAAATCTACTATTCTTACACTACAGTTGTTGTACTTTTGAACGCATTGGTGAGTGTGTATAATTTAGTTTAGTTTAGAGCTACAGCATGAGAACCAAGTCTAGCCAACCAATGATTAATGGCCAATGATCAATCATTTTACCAAACTACATGTAAAACAAAAATAAATCGCTGTATCGGGTACCAAGGACATTAAAATGCATCATTTTAAAACAAACCTCAGACATTTATTTCACAACAGAGTGTAATTTTACTACTTTTTCTAAGAAAATTGAGCATTTTCTGTTGTGAACCTATTGTGTCCATTCATTGTTGGTTAAATATCATGATTTCAAAAGTCAACATTTAATTTGGCCCATTGTCCATGTACACATACTTGCAAGAAACCAGAAACTAAAATAAAATGTTTTTATTCATTCCTTTAAAGCCCAGTACAAATATGAAAATGTAACTGTTGCCCATTTTTAAGGAAATATCTGACCATATGCAGTCTGGGGAATGGGATTCCCATGAAGAGAACATCTGAGAACCATCCACACAGAACACTTTGAAACATTATGCAATGTTTTTTCTAACTGATAAATGAATTAAATTATAAATTGTTATTTGGGTTGGCTTCACCTCGGCTGCATTATAACCACGACTGAAGCGGGAAGTGATAAATGTTATGGCACTTTATGTTCCTGGCTAATAGAGCAAGAACAATGTACCCAACAAATCAGTCGCTCTTTCCATGCTTTTGACTGATAGTGTTCTCAGCACCATTGGTTTCTGCACCAACTGAGGAACGTTAACTGCACTAGAATGCAAAGCTTACAATCTATCAAACTCTCCCTCTACATCTTGAAGGAAAATCTCCCTGAAACTAAAAACATAGAAACATAGAAAATAGGTGCAGGGGTAGGCCATTCAGTCCTTCGAGCCTGCACCGCTATTCAATATGATCATGGCTGATCATCCAACTCAGTATCCTGTACCTGCCTTCACTCCATACCCCCTGATCCCTTTAGCCACAAGGGCCACATCTAACTCCCTCTTAAATATAGCCAATGAACTGGCCTCAACTACATTCTGTGGCAGAGAATTCCAGAGATTCACCACTCTCTGTGTAAAAAATGTTTTTCTCATCTCAGTCCTGAAAGATTTCCCCTTTATCCTTAAACTGTGACCCCTTGTTCTGGACTTCCCCAACATCGGGAACAATCTTCCTGCATCTAGCCTGTCCAACCCCTTAACAATTTTACAAGTTTCCATAAGATCCCCCGTCAATCTTCTATTCTAAAAACAATCCATTGTCATCTGCTTTGACTGGCAAATAGAAATTTATTTTGAAGTTTCCACATTGCCATATTTTTGGGAAAGATTGCTGGAATCTCTGGAGATTTGCAAGGCAACATCCTGGAGTATCACTTGCACTCAGGCCATCAATGCCTGCAGGACATCCCGGTTGCTAACCACCTATTCCCATACTGAGCTTTCTGGGCCTCTTCCATTGCCAGAGTGAGGCCACACACAAACTGAATGAACAGCAACTCATATTCTGCTTGTGTAGGAAGGAACTGCAGATGATCAGACACAAAATGCTCAGCAGGACAGGCAGCATCTCTGGAGAGAAGGAACGCGTGATGTTTCAGGTCCAGACCCTTCTTCAGACCCTTCTGGCTGTGTAGCTAATGACCCAATGGTATGAACATTGAACTCGACTGTATTAAGTCCCCTCTTGTCCTCCTCTTTCTATATTGTATCCCCACACCCTTCTCCCCATCCCAGTGCAAACCCATTTCTTCCACTATCCCACACCTCTTTCCACCTCCTGCTGTCCCTCCAACCTATATTCCTCCATCTCACTTTACATTTCACTCCTTTCCTTATCTGGCACACCTTTTGGCTCCTTTTCATCTCTAGCCTTTGTTACTTACTCCACCCATCTGCCAAACAACAACCCCCCTGCCTCCTCACTTACATCAGCTTATCAATTGTCCCTTTCCAGCTTTTTCCCCTGTGCCACAATCAGTCTGAAGAACTGTCCTGACCCAGGAAGACGTCTATCCATTTCCTCCACAAAGGCTGTCTGGCCCACTGAGTTACTCCAGCATTTTCTGTTTTGGATAAGTTCAATGGCCAGCTTGGAAATGGTCAGCCAAAGGGCTTGTTTTTGCAATATATGAGTCAGAGGAGGCATCTTACTGATGAAATAAGCTGTAATTTCCAATATGAACGATGCAGGTCTTAGATGGCCGATTATACAAGTGTCCGACTGTCCTGTGTTATTATAAGGTCAACACCAGGGGGCTCTGTTGGCCACAGAATGTGCTGAACTATCAAGATCGTAAACTGAAGAGCTTCAGGATCAGAAGTCTGCAAAAGCCTACTCTACTTAATTTATCCCTGAAAATATTTGAAAATCACAATACTGCTGCAATTCATAGGGAAATATTCGTCATTTTCAAGAATAAAGAAATCATTCCTACATAAATATATACGTATATTTGGAAAGAGAAGTTCCAAAGCTATCAAGTGAGCTTTGGAATGAGTTTCAAATGCAGAAAGCACCAGGTGCTCTGGAGATACAAGTTAAACTTTACCTCACCGAGGTTATGATTACCTGGTGCCTGATTAAAATAAGCGAGCCTAAACATTTATGCTAGATAGATTTAAAGAGGTGACATGCAATTTTAGAAATAGTTCCAACACATTTAATCTTCATTTATATTAATTCAATTCTATTTTCAGGCAAACAATTTGGTCTTAGAAAAAAAAAGAAAGTCATTTCAAATGCTATAATTAAAAATTGGGGTATGAAGACTCCTGTTTGTATTTTAAAGATGTATTTAAATGCATTGTTTATTGAGTTCAATTGTGCCTTTATCATAATAACAAAGGATAACAAAGGGACACTAAATTCTCAGCCAAAGTGTATTCCAGGTAGAGAAATAATATCCATTGCCTTGTGCACAAGTATGGAAATACATTCCAAGAAACTGCTGGTTTTATTTTCCACAAAGGTGTCAGTTTCTCCAATCCCTCATTCCGTGATGTACCCTTGCTGTTCTATCACGTGTCCTTTGCATGTCCTGTGGGATCTGCAGTCCAGACTAGATCATCTCCTGCTTCCTTAGAGGCTCTACAAGAATTTCTGAAACTTTACGATGTCTGATTTTATAAACTTGGATCCAAGATGTTCTGAAAGTGCCAAAGGTGATAGCTGCTTTTATTTGCTGAACTGTTTCAATTTCAGAGCTGCATTTTGATCTGTACTAGTTTTATACTCACCTCCCACCTACTATTCCCGCTCACCACTCCCCGCTCCCTGTTATTCCCATCTGCCACTATCTCGCCTTATTTGGTCCCACTTTTCACCTTCTGTTCTTATCAGTTTCCAAAATTTTCAGCCTGTGGTTCTCCACTTAACAAATCCCAGCTTCCGTCTTCATGTCAACTCTTTGGTCTCTGAGCATCAGATGCATACCAATCGATGCCATCTATTGTGCAACTTCTTAACCACCTCCACACAGAGTAAAGCCGCCTCTAAGAAAGCACCTCTCATTGAAGAGTCATAGAAAAACAAGAAGCACAACAAGCTGTGTACTTGTTTGATATTTATAGGACTGCTCCACTGACATTGTTGCAACAAATGCATCACATGTAGCATTAGGTGTTACTATTTCAGACGGTAGCTCTTTCTAAGAACTGTATCATGTGATCAATTGCTTTCTGTAGCTGCTTTAGTATGTTTCCGATTTTGTCGTTTTATTTAATAACATACATTGTGGGCAACACAGTGGCGTAACGGTAGAGTCACTGCCTTGCACCGCCAGAGACCCGGGTCAATCCGGACTGCAGATGCTGTCTGTATGGAGTTTGTACATTCTTCCTGTGAAAAAGTTGGATTTTCTCAGGGTCCCTCCCACATTCCAAAGATGTACATGTTTGCAGGTTAATTGGCTTCTGTAAATTGTCTCTCGGACAATGTGTAGGATAGAACTAGTGCATCGGTGATCGCTGGTCAGCACGGACATGGTGGGCTGAAGGGCTGTTTCCACACTGTATCTCTAAACCAAACAAAACTAATATCCCTATTGTTTAAGTGAGTTTTCAATTATTTCCCAGTATCCCAGAAGGAAGTAAGGTGTTTCGAAGTGCTGGCTGATAAAGCTTGGACTTTCGATTCTACACCTGAAGTTGAACACCAAATCTCAGGCATGATCTCTCCTGCTTGAGATAACATCTGGCCCCATACTGAGAGACAGCTGTGTAATCCAAATGAGTGACTACATGACCAAACAAATAAAGCCACCCACACTGATATATTTCCAGGCAGGTAACTCATTGAAAAAAGGGAGAGAGTGAATTTATGCTGAATATTAAGCAGGCTATGGCAGATGAACTGGATCAGAATGAAGTAAATATTTTATTGCTTCTCATTGGTAACAAGGTACCATAAATCTCTTAAATAAGACCTTAGAGGATGCATTAGATGCATTACAAGCACAATGCAACTCACGAAGGAACAAAATAGTTGACCGTTTTTTTACAAGCAACCAGCAGAAAGGAGACTCTTAATATTTTCTTAACGGAGCTACAACGGTTAGCAGATAACTACAGTTTTTTAAATTTCAAAAGTAAGTTTTACTCGTCATAAAAATACATACAAATCAAAAACCATGCAAAAGCTGATAGTACAGTTTAGTTTAGTTTAATTTAGTTTAGTTTAGTTTAGTTTAGTTTAGTTTAGTTTAATTTAGTTTAGCTTAGTTTAGTGTCATGCATACCAAGGTACAGTGAATATATTTAATATCCATACATACAATATTGCGGGTATTTTGCTGTATAGAGTTAGCACTTGTCATTACACAAAGTACCATTGCCACTCGTGTAGCCCCCTGGGGTGATATTCCTTCCCTTGTGTGAGGCGTGTCCTTAGATTCGGGGTAACATACTCAATGGAGAGCAGATTACTTGTGGAATTCGAGAGTTCCAGCCTGAGAGATATGACGGCTCAGCCAGATGGGAGTGACTCCAGGAAAATTGCAGAATTATCCAAAGACAGGCTAGAAATGTTGAATTGCAACTGCAGGAGGTACCTTCGGTAGAGTGCAAGACAAAAAATAAGTGAGGATAAGGTGATTTTGATATTTTACCACTGTGAACAGCAACATTAAAGCTGCAAAAAATGATGGCCTGCATATGGGACATACATACGTGCACAATTGGAAAATCAATTCTGCAAATACAGGACAATGAATAGCAGAGTGTCAGAATGCTCAGATTATCACCTGGGGATATATCCTCTGGATGTATCTGCATCAAAATGGTGGTGCGGAGCCAATCGGTAACTTTTCAAGTTGAGCTGGGTTCAATGTGTTAAATGCTCCTGGAGGAAACCATCAATCTTGAAAGCAATGCATTATTTGTAGTTGATGTACTACAAGGTTACATTATAGCCTGCCGGGAATGCACTCTGAAGGTCATAGATCCAAAGAATCATGAGAAATATAAATTGAAGCAGACCTGAAAGATGTCACAACCATTCTTGGAAGTATTTCACGCAGAGAGTGGTGAATCTCTGGAACTCTCTGCCACAGAAGGTTGTTGAGGCCAGTTCATTGGCTATATTTAAGAGGGAGTTAGATGTGGCCCTTGTAGCAAAAGGGATCAGAGGGTATGGAGAGAAGGCAAGTACAGGATACTGAGTTGGATGATCAGCCATGATCATATTGAATGGTGGTGCAGGCTCGAAAGGCCGAATGGCCTACCCCTGCACCTATTTTCTATGTTTCTGTGTTTCTATGTATTATAGTACATTAAAAGGGACTGATAAAGATATGTCATGGGAGAAGGGTAACCTAATGCAAGTAATTGCTTCAGCCATAAGTAAATACATTCTAGGAGCAGAATTAGGCCATTCGGCCCATCAAGTCTATTCCACCATGTTACTGCCTGATGACAACACAGATTTTTTTTTCATTGAACAAGGAAACCAGAAAACTGCAGGAAGACAAAAGGAGGTAGCCAACTGTTACACCGCTAAGACCTGACACCAAAAAATCTTGATGATATTGTGAGGATGAAGACCGCATCAAACAAAGCAAAAGGCAATGTTCACTTTTTAGGGGCGGCACATTGGTGTACCAGTGGAGCTGCTGCCTTACAGCGCCAGAGGTCCCAAGTTCCATAAGGCCTGCTGTTGGGATATGGCTGCGGCTCGCCAGGAGACTGGGAAAAATGGGGCATTTCAGTTTCGAGGAAAGATTGGAGGAGTTAGGTCTGTTCTCTCCAGAGCAGAGGAAGTTAAAAGAGGATATGAAAGTAATGTGGAGACTGCAAGAAATGTTCCCCCATGTCACTGGCAGATAACACAAGAGCGCATTGATTTAGGATAAAGATAAATACATTCAAACAGGATAAGGAGGGGGGGGGAGCGGGGGGGAGGGGGGGAGCGGGGAGGAGGGGGGGAATGGGGGGAGGGGGGGAAGGGGGGAGGAGGGGGGGGGGGGGTTGGGGGGCTTCACCCAGAGAGTGGTGAGTACCTGGAAGAGGCTGCCCGAGAGAGTGGTTGAAGCAGGGTGTTGGCAGCTTTGAAGAATCTCTTGAGTTGCTTAGTTTAGGAACATAATGCCAAGTGCTAAGAGATGGGATTAGTGCAGACGGCTGCTAAGGAGCAGCATGATGTGGTGGGCTGACAGGCCTGTTTCCATGCTGTACATCTCCATTAGCACTCTAAAACTTGTCAAATCAAATATTTGAAAGTTTTTGCAAACACAGAAACGAGGCAGCTATTTTGAATTGTTCCAGTTGGTTTTTCGTGATTAAAGGGCTGATACAATGTGTATCTTATTTGCGACGCTGATTGTTTGGAAACTATAGCTGGTTAAGTATTGTGTCATGTTCCCTGTGTGGTTGAAACATTTGTGTGCAGTGGTGACCAAATCTGTGGAGAATGTGGTAGTGGGACGTGCAATCTTTTATTCAATTAAATACCATTGTCATTAATTTCAAAATTATTTCCCAACACCGGTGGGCGAGAAATACTGAGACAATAGGGACAGTTCACAGGCAGCCCCAGAAACTACTGCTCAGGTGTTACCTAAGTCCTCAGAATGTGTTCAATCTCTAGGGCAGTACTTGTTATGAATTAATATTTTATTGTCACAGTGAAATACTTTGCTTGCAAACCTTGCCATGGTATGCAATAGTCACCCATGAAGGGCGCGTACAAAGTTACAAATCCCCCCCCCCCTCCCCGCGCCAGTTTCCCCTTTGCCCTCCCCCCCCACTTCCTCATGGCGGTCCCTCCATGCCAGGTCTTCCATTGTTAATTGTTATATCAGTCATCATTTATTTGATGGGTGCATCTGTGGTCATATGCTGGTCGTAGGTTTGTGTGAGGACACCTGAGGAGCAGGTTTTACACAAGGAGGTTATTGGATATATGGAACAATCTGCCAGATGGGGTGATTGAGGGTAAGCATAATTACAATGCTTATAAGTCATTGGATAGGTACTTGGATAAGAAAGGTTTTGAGAGATATGGGTCAAGTGCAGGCAAATGAGATTAGTGAAAATATGCATCTTGATCGACATGGCTAAATTGGGCCCTAAGGCCCGTTTCCATACTGAGTAGCTCTATGAATCTAAAATCAGCTAAGATACATGGAACCTGAGTTGAAAAAGCACAAGATGGCAGGACAGAAGGACTATCTAGGTGCTGAGGAGACGTTTGCTGAACAAACTCACAAGCTGGATCATCACACTCAGCGTAGAAGGGAGGAAATGTTCAGGTTTGCTGTAAAGGATTACTTTGTTGAGAAATGATTCACATGATCAACCTTTACATACACTGAGTCTGCTTGCAAAACAAGTGAATGTCACCATTCTTCATTTCTAATTATTGCACAAATAAACATCCACGTGAGCCTGGATGATGTATGATCTCCCCTCACACACTGCCTTGCAGGTTCACCTGCAATGCTTCAAACACCAAGAACATGTGTTCTTTTAAGCTATATCTCTCTATTTTGTGAGGGAAAACATTTTGTTGAAAATGCTCTGAACTCTGCAATCTACTCACCTCAGAGGAGCATTGTTCGTAATAATGGTCAGAAACTTTAACACACGTACTACATTGATTAAAATCAAAAAGGTTTAATACCTTGATTATACCTTAATTCCCCATTAAATGGGATATTCGCCATTGTGGTCAATACAGCCAACAGTGGTGAACATTTCAGATTGACATGCAAGGCTTAGGATCATGTATTGAAGAGCGGCACGGGTGCGCAACAGTAAAATTGCTGCATAACAGCGCCAGAGAACGGGGTTCGATCCCGACAATGGGTGCTGTCTGTACGGAGTTTGTACGTTCTCCTTGTGACTTCCGTGGGTTTTCTCCGAGATCTTCCGTTTCCTCCCGCACTCCAAAGACGTACAGGTTTGTAGATTAGAAACAAAATGTTGTAGTAACTCAGCGGTACAGGCAACATCTCTGGATAGAAAGAATGGGTGATTTTTCTGGTCGAGACCCTTCTTCAGACTGAGTGTCAGGGGAGAGGGAGACACAGAGATAAGAAAGGGTAAAGTGTGTGAAAATGGGACATCAAAAGAGATGTAGTTCAAGGAAAATGTAGAATAGATCATTGTTAGCTATGACAGGTGACAGGTGACAGCAAAGCATACAGAAATAAAATGTAATCGGGGATAGTCAGACTGGTCTGAGAACTTGGAAGAGGGAGGGATGGAGAGAGAGGGAAAGCAAGGGTTACTTGAAGTTAGAGAAGTCAATATTCATACCGCTGGGGTATAAGTTGCCCAAGCAAAATATGAGGTGCTGTCCTCCAATTTGTGCTGGGCCTCACTCTGACAATGGAGGAGGCCCAGGACAGAAAGATCAGAGTGAGAATGGGAGAGGGAGTTAAAGTGTTCAGCAACCGGCAGATCAGATAGATTTAGGCAGACTGAGCAGTCCCTCTAAACCTACCTGATCTGCCGTTGTTCAGTCCGCCAGTCCGTCCCCTTCTCTCTTTCCCTCCCTCCCAGTTCTCCGACTAGTCTAACTGTCCCCGATTACATTTCATCTGATTGCTTTGTTGTCATCTTCACCGAGCTAACAATGATCTATTTTACGTTTTGCTTGATCCACATCTATTTTGATGTTTCATTTTCACACACTTTATCCTTCCTTATCTCTGTATCTCCCTCTGCTCAGGTACTCAGTCTGAAGAAGGGTCTCACCCAGAAAATTCACCCATTCCTTCTATCCAGAGATGTTGTCTGTCCCGCTGAGTTACTCCAGCATTTTGTATCTAACCTACAAACCTGTACCATCTTTGGAGTGTGGGAGGAAACCGAAGATCTAGGAGAAAACCCACACAGGTCACGGGACGAATGTACAGTTAACCTAAAGTTTGTAGATTAATAGGCTTGGTATAAATGTAAATTGTCCCTAGTGTGTGGAAGATAGTGGTAATTGTAGAGCTCTGCTGTTGGAATAACTTAAGTCATGCACAGTGATTAAGATCCAGTCTTTATTAGCATTACAGCATAGGTAATTTCATCTTAACACATAACTCGAGACTGAGGAAGAAAGGGAAGAGAAGCTTTCTATTAACTAGTGGGTGGAGCTGTATGGCAATAACATGAGTCACAGTGATCTACATCCTCCCTCTTAAAGAATTAAATGATAGTGCAAAATCATTGACTAAATAAGGTACGCATAGCAATTGATAACACGCTGGAGGATAGTCAAACATAGCCCAGGTACTTCACGACCGGCTTGCAAACACGACCAGCAAGTGTGCGATATAAACCATCTCCATTTTTCTCCACCGGGGACAGAGTTGGTGGCTTGACTGGTGACGGAGATTGAAACAACATTCCCGGCGATGAAACATGGTACTTTGGCACAGGCGGAGGAGGTGTCGCCATTGGCAGAGCCACTCCAGAAGTGGGTTGTTGTGCTGGTACAGGCGGACTGATGCCGCTGGACGTGGACAGAAGTACACTTGTATGGTCCGGACAATACAGAGATGGAGCCGGCTCATTCACAGGCAGGATATGTTGTCTGTTACGCCTGTAGGTGCCATCATCCGCACTGACCAGATATGAGAGTGGCTCAGTTCCAGAAATTACACCGATATGGTCATGGCCTTTGTTAGTTTGCAAACAAACCACCTGCCCCTTGGTTAATGGTGGCAGCAGACTACTTGTCTTGTCATACCACTGTTTTTGAATGTCACCTTTTTGTTGCAACCTGGACTGGACTTCTGATGGTGGAACCACCTGCGCGATCAATGCCTGATCTGCCACAGGCACCGTGGCTCGGGTCTGCCTTGACAATAAATGTTGAGCATGTGAACCCAAAATGGGGTCGCGGGAGATGTTACGTAGGTTGAGCAGGTCCAGGTAAACGTCGGAATTAGCTCTGTGCGATCGTTCCATGAGCTGTTTGGCATTCCTGACAGCCCACTCAGCTAGTCCATTCGACTGTGGATATTCAGGGCTGCTGGTGATGTGGCGAAAACCCAGTGTGCAGCAAATTCCTTGAAGTGTTGGCTGGTAAATTGACTGCCGTTATCAGATAACAGTATGCAAGGAGCTCCATGATCTGCAAAATGACAAGCAAGCTTTAAAACTTACCCACGAGAAGTAGGGCTGCGAAGAAAATAGATGTCAAACCATCCGGAATATGAATCAACAAGCACCAGGTACTGCTTGCCATGCCATTCAAATATGTCAGTTGCCACTGTAAACCACGGGAGGGCAGGAGCCGGATGTGAGAGAAGTGGTTGGTTTTGTTGATGAGGTGCCATATTGTTACGCACTGCACAGGACGCCACATTCTCGCTGATATATTCAGCCATGCCAGGCCAGTAAAAAATGTTTTTTCTCATAGGACGGTGGCTTCAGCGCCTGGGTGCCCGGCATGGACAGCGTTAAAATACTTGCTGTGCAGCGAAAGAGGAACTACAGCTTTATGGCGTTTTACAATAAGAAAGGCCGAACTGGCAGCAGTACATTGTAGTGTTTGTCTGGCCAGTCGCACTTAATGATGGAGGTGAGCGGCCGCAAGATACTGTCAGCAGCAATGTGGGCAACCAGGTCCTCCACACAGGATGAGGGAATAAAGGACACAGTCAATATGATAAAGTCATCATCCGGTGATGACGGACCCAAACAGGTCTTACAGGGTGCACACGAGAGAGTGTCAGCCAGGTGCACATCCTTACCATGTTTGTAGGTCAGAACAATGTCATATTTTTTAAGTTGCAGCAGCATCCGCTGCAAACGTCCTGGAGAAGCATGAATCGGTTTGTTAAAGATGCTGACCAGAGGTTGGTGGTCAGTTTCAATCATGACCGTAGGTCCAAAGATAAAGTCGTCAAATATCTTGCAGGCGAAAACAACCGCAACCAGCTCCTTTTCAATTTAGACATAGCGTTGTTCTGCGTCAGTCATAGTGCGCGAGGCAACAGGCTTATTGCCGCTACCATCATTTTGAAGACATGCTGCGCCAAGTCTGTGTTGTGAAGCGTCACAAGTCAGTGTGACCGGTGTTTTGGATCAAAATAAGCGAGAGTAGGAGCACGACATCTGCTGCTTAAGAGTGTTGAACCACCTCTGCTGTTGCTCGTGCCAGGTCCAAGCAGTGTATTTGTGTGTAAGCTGGTGCAACGGGGCTGATATTTCACTGAAGTCCAGAATAAATTTACTCAAGTAGTTAACCATGCTAAGGAATCTCTGCAGTGCGAGCGCGTCTGTGGGTGCTGGGAGCTCATTGATGGCACTGGTTTTCGCCGGATCAGTTTTTAGGCCATCCTTAGTGAACACATGGCCTATGTATTTCACCTCACTTACACTGAATTTGCATTTTCGAGGGTTTAGCTTGAGATTGAAACACTGCCCAGTCCATCATCGGCTCTGACCTTCCTTCCATCGAGGGGATTTATCGAAGTCGCTGCCTCAAAAAGGCTGGCAGTATCATCAAAGACCCACACCATCCTGGCCACACACTCATCTCCCTGCTACCTTCAGGTAGAAGGTACAGGAGCCTGAAGACTGCAACAACCAGGTTCAGGAACAGCTACTTCCCCACAGCCATCAGGCTATTAAACCTGGCTCGGCCAAAACTCTGAACATTAATAACCAATTATTTGTTATTTGCACTTTATCAGTTTATTTATTCATGTGTTTTGTAGTCAATGCCTATTATGTTCTGTGTGCTGAAGCAAAGCAAGAATTTCATTGTCCTATCAGGGACACATGACAATAAACTTGAACTTGAACTTGAACTTGATTGATCGGCTTGGCGCGATCCAGGACCTTTGTCAGATTAGTATTATGTTCTTCGATAGTTTGTCCAGCAATGAGGATGTCATTCACTACAATGGAGCATGGGCAAACAACTGCTCCATAGCTCATTGAAATACTTCACGAGCAGAGCTTATGCCAAAAGGCATGCAAAGAAATCTGTATTGCCCGAACTGTGGGCTGAAGATAGTTAACTTAGAGGAGTTGCGTTCCAGTGAAATCTGCCAGAATGAACTCCTGGCATCTAGTACTGTGAATACAGTTGCTTCAGGCAGCTGCACTGCAATCTCATCCACAGTGGGCATGGGATAGTGAGGTCATTTGATGGCTGTGTTTAAGTCCTTGGGATTGATACAAATAAGTATCTCATCTTTATTCTTCTTCGTTGCCACAACCATGGTGGAGACCCAATCTGAGGGGTCAGCGACGGGAGCAATTACACCTAGAGACACCATTCTGTTGAGTTCACTTTGAACACAGTCCCGCATAGCATGGGAAATCTTGTGTGCTTGATGGACAACTGGAAGTACCTCAGGGTTAAATGTAATTGTGTACTTAATGGGCAGCCTGCACAGCTTGTCGTCAAACAAAGTTTTGTATTGTGTCAGGATTTGTTGATTAATGTCATAGATTGCAGTCAGATGACAAACAGAAGGGCCAGGTCACGACAAGCGTTGACACCCAGCAGGGACGGCACATCCTCATGAACAAGATAGAAACTCAGGTTGTGGACACGTGAGTTAAGACAGCAGCGTAACTCGACTTGACCGATAGGGTGCACTGGACCTCCTGCAAATGGGAGAAGGGAGGCAGCCATAGGAGTGACAGTCTCCTGTTTTTCATATCTTTTTCAACTCAGCTAGACACATGACATTACACCTGGCCCCTGTGTCAACTTTCAGATAAAAATTCTTGCCATTATCGAGCAAAGCAATCTTGGGATCTAGTTGTTTGTGCAATAAATCAGACAAGGAGTGAACATCCAAGTCAAAATCTTCGCTAGCAGCCTGCAAATCCATGGGGGCTGGTTGAGCGCATTCCGAGAGCAAGTTCTCATGGCCGAGTGAATTAACAGATTGTCTTGTTTGATCTCTGTTACTACGTGAGCGGCAGCATCTGATGAAATGGTTCCTTTTGTTACAGAAACTACACAATTTTCCGTATGCAGGGCAACAATCATGAGCTACAGCATGCGAACCCCCACAGTTAAAACAATTGTCTATTAGTCTAACGATAGAGCTGTCCGGCACTTGAGGAGAACGGCGAGAGATTTGATAAGACATGCCCGCAACATTAATGTCATGAGCAGAGTGGGGGCCGTGCCCTAAAACATTTGTATGAGCATCAGCCATTTCAGCAATACAGCAGCGGTTTTCAGCAGTCTCTAGAGTGAGCTCAGCATCTCGCAGAAGCTCATCGCGTAATTTATCATTGTGGGCACCATAAACCAGACGGTCACAGACTAGGCTGTCACATATATCCCTGAAATCGCATCGACTGGCAATGTGCTTCAAAGCACTGACATACATTTCTACAGGTTCATCCTGTCTCTGGCTTCGAGAAAAGAACAAATGCCTCTCCATGACCAAGCTAGTTCTTAATTCACATAACTGTCAGAATTTGCATAGAAGGCAGTCAGGGTCCTGGAAAGATTCAGCGGGAGCGATCTGGACACCAGCTGGGTCAAATCTCAATGGTTCATAATGAAATCTTCTGCCACGTCAAGCAGCTTCTGTACCTGCTAGGTTAAGAAGAATTGAGGCATGAACACCTGGAGCAGCAGCAGGGTGAACCGCTTCTATGTAAATTGAGAAATCTTCCTCAAATATGCGCCACCATTCTGCGAGGTCTTCGTCAAACACCAGGATCTCAGATTTTCTGAGAGCAGAAGCCATAGTATAACATATACCGGAGAAAACAACAAACTAAAATAAAAGCAATATAATTAGGCAAGGATTGAGTCCAAGTACTCTGACACCATGCTGAGCTTCTGCTGTTGGAATAACTTAAGTCATGCACAGTGTTAAGATCCAAAGACTTTATTAGCATTACAGCATAGGTAACATGAGTCACAGTGATCTACAGTAATAAGCAGGGACCTCTGATCAGTGCGAACTCGGTGGGCTCAAGTTTTTGTCCAAATAATATTCACTCTCTATCATTGACGAGAAAACCCTCACAGAGCGGCTGAATCGGGAGAACCTCTGAACCCAGTAGTTAGTTGAAGAAACACAATGAGAAACCATTGATGACACCTCCAGGGAAGAAAGACGATGTGTCACTCCATTCACATCAATCACATATTGCTGCTATATTGGCATGCAGTCTTTCACAAGGACTGATGGCATTAAGCTAGAGAGGATGATTGTTGTCAGTATTGGAAGGCATGTGTTATGGGGGGAGACTGGATCGGCTTGAACTATGCTGACTAGTTCTGATACCTATTCATCTTATAACCAAGTGTTCAACAGATATTGTCATGTGCCTGTTAGTTGAGTTTGAGTTTAGTTTATTGTCACGTGTACCGAGGTACATCGGAAGCGTTTGTTGCGTGCTGGCCAGTCGGCGGAATGACTGCAATTGGGCCATTCACAGTTTACAGACAAATGGTAAAGGGAATAACATGAATAACGTTTAGTGCAGGGTAAAGTCCAGTAAAGTCCAATCAAAGATAGTGCCAGGGTCTCCAATGAGGTAGATAGCAGTTCAGGACTGCTCTCTAATTGTCCAGAACCAGGGGTCACAGTTTGGCAGTGGGGGGTGGGCCATTTGGAACTAAGATGAGGAAACACTTTTTCACCCAGAGAGTTGTGAATCTGTGGAATTCTCTGCCATGGAGGGCAGTGGAGGCCAATTCACTGGATGTTTTCAAGAGAGAGTTAAATTTAGCACTGAGGACTAATGCAATCAAGGGATATGGGGAAATAGCAGGAACGGGGTACTGATTTTAGATGATCAACCATGATCATATTGAATGGCAGTGCTGGTTCATGGGCCGAATGGCCCTCCTGCACCTATTTTTCTATGTTTCCATGCTTCTATGAACTGTATTCCACGGAGCAAAGGAGACTGAGAGTTACCTAATAGAGGTTAAAATCAAAAAGGATATGCATGAAGGTGGAAGGTCACATATTTTTTCCCCCCGGGGCAGTGGAATCTAAAACTGGAGGGCATAGGTTTAAGGTGAGAAGGGAAAGATTTAAAGAGGTCCTGAGAGGCAAGTCTTTCATTCAGAGGACGGTGCGCATATGGAAACATACTGATAGAGGAAGTTCTAGAGCTGGGTAGAGTTACAACCTTCAAAAGACATTTGGCTGGCTCATGGATAGGAAGGATTCAGAGGGATATGGGCCAATTGTACACAGTAACATCCAGAAAATGCAATGATAAATTTATAAGAAGCTATTGGATCTGATTCAATCATTAAACTTTTTATATCAATTACAAATGGCAAAGAATAGATGTCACCCAAATGTTTCCATGACACCTCACAGCAGAATTTCCTCCTTTGCTGTTTTTTAGATTCAGATTCAGATTCAGATTCAGATTCAGATTCAACTTTAATTGTCATTGTCCGTGTACAGTACAGAGACAACGAAATGTATTTAGCATCTCCCTGGAAGAGCGACATAGCATATGATTTGAATAAATATTTACATTAGCATATATAACAGACATAGTGTTTTTCCTCTGGGAGGAGTGTCCGGGGGGGGGGGGGGGGGGGGGGGGGTGATTGGCAGTCACCGAGGTACGTCGTTGAGTAGAGTGACAGCCGCCGGGAAGAAGCTGTTCCTGGACCTGCTGGTCCGGCAACGGAGAGACCTGTAGCGCCTCCCGGATGGTAGGAGGGTAAACAGTCCATGGTTGGGGTGAGAGCAGTCCTTGGCGATGCTGAGCGCCCTCCGCAGACAACGCTTGCATTGGACAGACTCAATGGAGGGGAGCGAGGAACCGGTGATGCGATGGGCAATTTTCACCACCCTCTGCAATGCCTTCCGTTCGTAGACAGAGCAGTTGCCATACCATACTGTGATACAGTTGGTAAGGATGCTCTCGATGGTGCAGCGGTAGAAGTTCACCAGGATCTGAGGAGACAGATGGACCTGTGGAACGCCGGTGTTCAGGGTGAGGGTTGAAGAGGTATGCTTGTCTAACCTAACAGACTGTGGTCTGTTGGTTAGAAAGTCCAGTATCCAGTTGCAGAGGGAGGGATCGATGCCCAAGTTACCGAGTTTGGTGATCAGTTTAGATGGTATAATGGTGTTGAATGCTGAGCTGTAATCGATGAACAGCATTCATGCGTAAGTGTCTCTGTTGTCGAGGTGGGAGAGGGCGGAGTGAAGTGCCGTTGAGATGGCATCCTCCGTACTCCTGTTCTTGCGGTAGGCAAACTGATAGGGATCCAGTGTGGGGGGTAGGCAGCTTTTGAGGTGTGCCAGGACCAGCCTCTCGAAGCACTTGGTGATGATGGGGGTAAGTGCAACTGGGCGGAAGTCGTTGAGGCTTGCCGCAGTGGAGTGATTTGGCACTGGCACGATGGAGGTGGTTTTAAGGCACGTGGGGACAACTGCTTGGGCAAGTGACAGGTTGAAGATGTCAGTCCAGACGTCTGTCAGCTGCGCAGCACAGGCCCTGAGCATGCGCCCGGGGATGCCGTCAGGGCCAGCAGCCTTACGTGCATTAGGGCCACGTATACGTCGTTGGGGGTGAGTGTGAGGGGTTGGTGATCGGCAGGGAGCACAGCCTTGATGGCTGTCTCTAGATTGTCCCTGTCGAAGCGGCCATAGAAGTGATTAAGCTCCTCAAGGAAGGAGGCGTCGCTGGATGTGGGGGTGGTGTTGGAGGGTCTATAGTCCGTGATGGCCTGGATGCCTTGCCACTTGCGTCGGGGGTCAGAGTTGTTGTTGAAGTGCTCCTCAATCCTGAGCTTATGGCAGTGCTTGGCCTTCTTGATGCCCCTCTTCAGGTTAGCCCCGGATGAGATTACTGAATCTCCTGGAATACTGTCACTGCTAAAGTGTGATAAATCCTTATAATAAAATCTGGATGTATAGTTTATGTGTTTGCATGTTCTGTGGATGCAGCATGCACACTTCAATATCACCAACCTTGTAAAATAGAAAGAATAAACGAGAACTTACCGTTTGAAATTTGAACTTTATTTTATGAGAAGTTGAAGTGAGAGAATACGTAAAGAGCCCGCCAGCCCGCATGCACGTCAAACTTCAGAGCAGCTGTATGAAATCACAGACTAGTTGCTGAATTTAAGCTATAGAAAGATTAACGACCTTAGAATTACCAAATGATCTTTATGAGAAGTAGGGTTGGGAGAGGAGGGCACGTAATCCCTCACTTCAACTTCTCATAAAATAAAGATCAAACTTCAAACGGTAAGTTCTCGATTAATCTTTCTATTTTATATCAAAGTCACGTGAGTGACTACGTGAAGCCTTCAAAGCTCTGTGGTTTCATGCAGTAACCCAATCTGTGTGTGAAACACTTAAACAGATAAACCATTAATGATAGAAAACATGGGTTATTAATACCATGATGCTAATTTGCATGCATGGCCAATGCTCTTAACCGGACCATAATCCCAATTGACTTTGAGTTAGATAATAACTCATGCAACACTGTTCAGAATTCTATCTGCAAATATCCAGATATATTAAACCAAATTTTATAACATTAACACGCACTATGTAAGCCTCTTACTATATGATGAAAGGGAAATATCCATTCTATTGGCTGCTAATGAGTCATCAGCAATCTCTTGAGAGATTATTAAATAACAATAAATAAACTATCTTTCATCTCATAGGTACTAGCAAGCTCAGTGTACTTGTGCCTCTTGTGTATAGATATGGCAAAGTATGCATCTTCAAGATCGATTCTCTGAATCAGCGAAATTGCTGAAAGCCAATCATCCATCTCAAACTGGGTAACCAAACACATGATCAGCTTAGCCAAATCCTAACCTGATTTGGCATGCTCCACATTTCTGTAATCTTGAGAATATCAGAAATATACCCCTCTTGTTCTTGGGCAGACTACTCATCATCTGTGAGATATCACTGATTCCAGTTGGAACCACCGTTCCTCTATTGACCATACGGACGGAGATTTTTGGCTTCTCTTGCCGAGGAAGATGCATTATTCATACATTTCGCTGATAACATATAATCAGAACCTTATGACTAGAGCTGAAACACAGTATCCACTTGATGTGGGAATACGAGTTCCCTGTCAACTCCTGACGATTAGAGTCACCACGAATCCTCAGCGTTCTTCCTCAGAGTGGAATTTAGCATAATGCAAGCATGAACCAGGAATTGATTCACAGTCCCCTGACTGAAACCACCTGGCTGAGTCGCCAGTGTGCTCAACACAATCTCTTCGACCAGCCACTCAATCAGGAATACTGGTATTGAGAGCCTACAGATTATAAATAAATACATTTTTGATTCACACATGAACCTGCATGATAAAAAATACTATATGCCAGACCGGCTTCCTGCTGGTAGCTACCTATCCCAGAGAGGATGGCAATGATGTTTCCAACAAACTGGCAACTCCACTAACTGAGCAAAAATGTAAACATGTGTTGAGGGATGACTTCAACTACTTCACTCTACTGAGCTGCCTGATAACCTCAATAACAGATGTTGAGGTAGTGCTTCCCTGGTCAATATGACCTATATGGCCAGCCAGTTCCAAGATGGTCTACTCTGAACCAGGGTAACCAAGCTGTTCCTACTTGGAACTTACAGAGGTTACTATGCAAGGCACCCTGCCAATGTCTCTGCATCAACCTGATCTTTTCCAGAGACAGAGAAAAGATATTAGACAGCCCAGGCTGCCAGTAAACCCAAACCTGGGCCAACAGACTGCTCCATTTCAGAGTTTTATGGAGCTTAATAAAGATACCTTACCTGCCAGCGTCTCTGAACCCGGGACGACCTGCTTGTTGGAGCTTCAGCGAAGTTCCATTTGCAGACCCTGTCTGACCACATCTTCAGCCCCATGCTTGCCATTCCTTCAGCTGGAGTGATGTTAGGTAGCTGATGCTGCTGGCCAACTCCTCTTGTAGTGGCTTGCCCGTCCCCGAGAGAACAGCAAATTTAGAGGTAAGAGCAGGCAACTCTTCCTTATGCGACTCTCGTACATCATGCATTAAAGCATGGGATTCAGGCACATACTCATGTTCCGAGTCAGCTCCATACTGATCTCCGACACTCCCCTCGACAGAGTGGGAGAAATATTGCAACCCTGAACCAGGTGTTGCCACCGGCATATGACTTGAACTGCCTGTGCATGCCTCCGTAACATGGAGCATATTTTGTGCTATCATCTGATCCATCAGATGTTCCAATTGAGACAAACGGCCAATCACATCTGCCATAGATATGGGAACAGAATCCTCTTGTCCCGAATCATCCGACAGGACTTGTCTCACATACGTGGCTTTGGCTTTACCCCGACTCGGGGTTGCCAAGCTGCTCCCTCTAGGAGCCGAATTGGAACTAGCTGTGCAGATCGGCACTGCCAGTGACTCCGAATTGGCCGTCGGCTTTCCGTATTGCCGCGGTCCTCTGCTGTCCATATAAATCATCATTATTTATTGTACTTACCAGCCAGGTTGCACCTGCTAGTGACTCTGAGTCCTTGCTCCCTTCTGGAGCCTCAACGGAGTATTTCAAGGGAGGAAATAGAGCGCAATACTGCACCAGGTGTTGCTATCTCAGGCCTCTGGCCCCCATATGACCTGAATGAGCCGGCATCATAATCGGAGTCACCTCTTTCCGATACTGCAACCCTGCCAGGTGTTGTCACAGGCATATGGCTGGAGCTGCCTGTTAATGCCTCCGGTACATGGAGCATAGTTAGTTCATATGATTAAAAGAAGCATATCCCCATTAGATCAGATATTCGACTGCTCTATCGATATCCACATAGTTGGAGTCTCTTATGAAAGAATCTCCAACAGTCCCCTCTACTGAGCGGAAATTATCATGACGCAACCCTGAATTAGGTGTTGCTCCCACAGGTGTCTGATAGACACAGATCAAAAAAGGCTTCCTAAGCCAGGAGCTCCTTTCTGGAGCCTCAATCGAGTTTTTTAGGGGAGGAAATAGAACGCAACCCTGAACCAGGCGTTGCCTCAGGCCTCTGGCTGACTCCCCTTCGGAGCATTAATCTGTTCAGGTATTGCCCGTAAGATGCTCCGAACAGCCGCCTGCTCCAGTGGAGCCCCATTCTGTGCTGCAGTGGCAAGTCAAATTTCACTACACCATTTGGTGTATGTGATAATACATGTCCTTAGTATCCAATTTAATTCAATTTCAATTTAAAATCTTTATTGGCATGATAAGATACATTGTTATATTGCCAAAGTATTAAACATGACCTTTGTATCCTATCTGCTATGATAGTCAAAAACAGCCAACTCTATTTATAGCCACCCTATAAATAGAGCATACACTATACGCTGCTCTACAGCATAAGCTGAACCGACCTCAGCTGGCAGCATCTATGTTTAAAATTGCTAGGTGCTATGGCAGCTGAGCTTACCTGGAGTTTGCTGTCCTGGTCGCGGCTATTTTTCAAACCACTGGCTGCTGCTAACCTTTTGCAGCGATCGCTGACCTGGCCGCGCCGGCAGCCGCAATATCGTATCCCAGCTCCTTACGGAGCCTCCATGGTGGCCTCCAAATCCGGCCGCCTGCTCCCATTTGGAGGTCCAATGGCGGCAGCCGCACAGGCTGCGCCCGTCAGCTAATCCGGGCCCGCTGTACTGCAGCGGCCCATTCCTGAAAACAAAATTAGCTTACCTGCCAGAGCAGTTTCGAACTGCTCCGACTCCCGCGCCATGCGTCGACGTATTGATGCGCATATGGGCTGGCGGGCTCTTCACGTAGTCACTCACGAGACTTTGATATAAAATTTGTGGATTCTTGTAAATAAGAACATTTTCTGCGTCCTCTCATATTATTGTTTTTTCTTTTTGTGGAAAGGCAAAATGATATTTGTCTAAATGAACAATGCATTTGTGATCATTTTAAGATGCTGGCACATTAAAAGAAGACTAACATAACAGATTTTTCTGCAAATTCCCAGTTGGTATTAAAAGCAATGCCAGTTTTTTCACCCCAATAATTGAGGTAGTCTGCCACCTCACCTGTTGTACTTTAGCTTCAAGAAAATTCATAATTTCTGGTTGTTAACATTCTTTTCTCCTGCGACTAAAAGGTGCGATGGGTGTATCATAAAGAACAAACAACTGTGTGATAATTATGTTACATATTACTGACTATCAAGCAGCCCAAGGCTGACGTTTATGTGACTGCAGCAGTGGGAGTCATTGTGCCATCTGCTGGTCTGTGTGTGGCTAAAATAAAGTAATGTGAAAAAGAAATAGAGAATGCTGGAAATACTCAACAGGTAAAGTAACAGCTGTGGAGAGGAGAGAGATTGGTGGTCTTTTGTCGGATGTTCATTTTGTGCTAAAACACATGGATTGAAGAACAGACACCGGTATGTTTGTGCCTCTGCATCATATACTTCCAGCTTTCCATCAAAGTCAGAACTATGTCCCTTTGATTTTTGCCGAGGGAATTCCCCAAAAAACATTTGTTGAGTCACTGTGCCATGCCAATTTGGCACACATTGAGGCAGGAAGCATGTTCCCAATGTTGGGGGAGTCCTGAACCAGGGGCCACAGTTTAAGAATAAGGGGTAAGCCATTTAGAACGGAAATGAGGAAACACTTTTACAAACAGAGAGTTGTGAGTCTGTGGAATTCTCTGCCTCAGAGGGTCGGTTCACTGGAAACTTTCAAGAGAGAGCTAGATAGGGCTCTTGAAGATAGCGGAGTCAGAGGATATGGGTAGAAGGCAGGAACGGGGTACTGATTGTGGATTATCAGCCATGATCACATTGAATAGCGGTGCTGCCTCGAAGGGCCGAATGGCCTACTCCTGCACCTATTGTCTATTGTCTATGATCTATTGTCTATGCAAAGGTGTGTCCAAATAATTTTCAGTCCTATGTTCTCTGTCTGATAATTAATGTTCCAGCCATGTTACAAAAATGCCTCTTACATCACACTCCTTGATTTTTCTGCAATTTATCCAAAAGGTAAAACAAAATTTAACCCTTAGTCTAAATGCATGAAATGCACAAAACGAATGGTTTATACCCTAAATGCATGAACATGCAATCAGTTGGTTTATTATTGTCATCATTATATTGTAAATATAATGAAAAGCTTTTGTTTGTGTGCTATCCAATTAAGTCGGGTAATACTATACATGGGTACAATCAAGCCATACACAACACAACAGATAGGACAAATAGAAAAATACCAGAATGGGGAATATAATTTGCAGTGTTTCTGTTCTGGAGAAAAAGTTCAATTTCTGCAATGGTGTAAGTTGTTTAGTTTATTATCCTCATGTGTACTGAGGTATGTTACAAAGCTTTTGTTTATGTGTTATCCAGTCAAAAAAGAGACTATACAAAAATGCAATCAAGCCGTCCACTGTACAAAGATAAAGGATGAAGGGGTATAGCATTTAGTGTAAGATAAAGTCTGATTAAAGATAGTTCAAAGGTCTTCAATGAGGCAAATGGGAGATCTGGACCACACTCCAACTGATGAGAGGACCATTCATTTTCCAGATAACAGCAGGGTAGAAAGTTTTCCTGAAACTGGAGGTACGCGTTTTTGAACTTCAGTACTTCTTGCTTGATGGGAGGGGTGAAGAGGAAATGACTAGGGTGAGGCTGATCCTTAATTATGCTAGAGGCCATGTGAGGCAGCATGAAGTGTAGATGGAGTCAATGGAAGAGAAGTTGGTTTTGTGATGGTCTGGGCTACATCTACAACTCTGCAATTTCTTGCGGTTTTGGATAGAGCTGTTCCTAAGCCATGGTGAGATGCATCCCTATAAGATGCCTTCAACGGCACACCCGTACAATTTGGTGAGGGTTGTTGGGGACATGCCAAACTTCATAAGTCTAAGGAAGCAGAGGTGTTGGTGTGCTTTCTTGGCCAAAACTTTGATGTGGCTGGTCCAGGACAAATTGTTTGTGATATTTATTCCCAGCAACTTGAAGCTTCTCTACTTTGGTGCCATCAATTTTTAGTGGGGTGTGTCTACTACTTCACTTCCTGAGGTCAGTCGTAATCTATTTTGTCTTGCTGACATTAGTGGAGTGAATTTGTAGAATTCTCTACCACAGAAGGCAGTAGAGGCCAATTAACTGGATGCATTTAAAAGAGAGTTAGATAGAGCTCTATGACCTAGCGGAATCAAGGTATATGGGGAGAAGGTAGACACGTGTTACCGATTGTGGATGATCAGCCATGATCATGATGAATGGCGGTGCTAGCTCAAAGGGCCAAATGGCCTCCTCCTGCACCTATTTTTTGTTTCTATTTGTCTATGGTCTTATGAAAGCAGGTGTGTACCTCAGAATGGAGTTAGGAGTAATTAAATATATCTGTGAATAATCCTGTTAGTTGGTCTGTGCAATTCATAAGGATATGGTCAGGGACTCCATCCGGACCAGTTGTTTTCAGTAGATTCACCCTCAGGAAGGTTGGATGATCAGAACTACACCCTACCCTATGGAAGGACCTTTTAGTGGTCTGAAAACATAGGGGAAGAAGCTGATTGGGAATCTGGTGGTAAATGTTTCCAAACATTTGCATTTTCTGCCCGATGGGAGAAGAGGGAGTGTCCAGGGTGAAAAATGATTATGTTAGCGGCTTTCTTTCCCAAGGTAGGATAGTGCACATGGAGTCGCTGTTGGAGAGTCTGCTCTGTGTGATGGAGAGGACTACAACCACAACTCCATGCATCTACAAACCTTCCCTCGGGTGCTTATGTTCCAGAGAATACAATCAGTGTTTTTGGATCCTTCCTCACTGTCTATTTCTGGCAACCTTTCAATAAATTACCTCGACACCCACTCCAAAGCAACCACATATTTTTTGTAATGTCAGCATCAGAACTATACTCACTTTTCAAGCTGTGGTCTAAGTAATGTTTTATATTTTGTGGTTCCTGCTACTACTTTACACTGCTTCAAGCTCAAAATTTGTAGAGCCAATGTCCTTTTGGTGGGAGGTTATGCTTACATTGGCTAACTGTGGAGATGGGTTTGGGAAGAGGAGAGTTGGCCGCATATGCTCATATGCGTTGAGAAAGCAGCAAGTTGCTATCGTGTAGGAAGGAACTGCAGATGTTGTTTTAAACCAAAGATAGACACAAAAAGCTGAAGTAATGCAGCGGATCAGGCAGCATATCTGGAGAGAAGGAATGGGTGGAATGTCGGGTCTGAAGAAGGGTATCGACCCAAAACGTCACCCATTCCTTCTCTCCAGAGATGCTGTCTGTCCCACTGAGTTACTGCATCTTTCTTGTCTATCTTTTGCATGTTGCTATCGATGGAACAGCTAATAGTTGAAAGGGATAGTTATCAATAATATTAGAAATACCAACACAATCAGATCTCTACTCCTGTCACTCCTCCTGGCCCACACCACCAAATAAATATATAATCATCCAGACAAAGTCCAAAAGATATCTTCCTTTCTTAAACAAAGAGCTAATGCCAATGTTAGTATCAGCTTTTCTCCTCTCCTGCAGTCTTGCCGACTAAATTAAGCACAGCCAAGGCATTCAGCTTTCCCATTTTCCTTGGCATACTGAGACACCCATCATGCTCAACTTGTTTTAGTTCACTGAAAAAACTACTTATTAAGCCTTCTTTAGTCAGTGTTGCTTTTACATTAGTGATGTTTGCATGAGGCAATTTCTGTGGGGTGATTTTCCCACCAGCACAACATTGAGCATTTGTCATTGGGCTGGCATTCATGCAAATTTTGCATGAGGGTGGTGTGGGGAACACAAGAATTCACACACCAGGTTTAAGTTGATGCAGACACAAGAGACCGCAGATGCTGGAATCTTGAGCAAAACACAAAGAAACACAAACACAAAGAAACTCAGCAAGTCAGGCAGCTTCTGGGGATGGAATGGCATGCTGACCCGATTGTGGACATTGGACTTTTTTCTGGAACTGCAGCTCTGTAATACTGCAAAACTATATTCTGCACTCTGGTATATTTTTCTGTGCACTATATGTTGTACTTGTGTGTACAACGTGATTGTACAAATGTTTAGTGTTATCTGATTTAATTTTATACCACGTAAAGAAAAGTTTGTCACTGTATCTGGTACATTCGTTTAATATTAATGCCAATGCCAAGGGTCCCGACTAAAATGTCGCCCCTCCGTTCCCTCCCCAGATGCTGCCTGACCCGCTGAGTTTCTCCAGCACTTTGTGTTTAGCTCATGTTGATGAAGATGGAATTGGTGGGGGGGGGTTTGGGGGCAGGGGAAACATCAAGTTAATGTTCACGCAGACCAAAGGTGCCTCTCTTGAAAAGGATAGCGCATAGAATTCCACACCAGTAAATGTTTTTGGAGAGAGCTCAGAATTTGATTTTGCAGAAGACTATGGATTCAGTTCCATTTTGCAAGCATTGAGCCAATTGTGTGGCAGCAGAATTTAGCCTGGGCCAACCATGTCATATCACTGGTATCTCCTTGTCCAACGTTAAACGGTGGAAAGGATGGTGGCTTTCCATTTGGTGCCACATGGTCCAACTTTGCCAAATATCCATAAGTGAAATATTTGACTCCAAAATGTCTCACATCTCCAGATGTCTATACCTATCTACTTCTCCGTGGATTGACACATTGTCGTGGTGGAGAAGCTTGTGTGGTCCTGAGATTCTGATAACGATGCCGTCTGGAGCTATGCTCCTGGTAGGGTCACCCATTGCAGTAAAGTCGAGGGGGAGGTCCCTGACAAAGAGCAATTCAACCAAGTCCTCGACGGTCTAACAGGTGGAGGTTAATGGCTGAGTTTAGTGGAGCATCACAACGACTGGGAAGGCGGATGAAGGCGGCAGCAAAAAAGGGTCCCCGGTCAACTTGGACTCCATGCCACTGGATCCTGACCCACACCCAAGCAGTCTTTCCAGGTGCAGCAGAGGTTCACCTGCACCTCCTCCAACCTCATCTATTGCATTCGCTGCTCTTGATGTCAGCTGCTCTACATCGGTGAGACCAAGC
Organism: Amblyraja radiata; assembly: GCF_010909765.2. Taxonomy (NCBI): domain Eukaryota; kingdom Metazoa; phylum Chordata; class Chondrichthyes; order Rajiformes; family Rajidae; genus Amblyraja; species Amblyraja radiata. Next base: position 80,631,759 of record NC_045956.1, read on the forward strand.
ATAGGTTTGGCGATCGCTTTGCCGAACACCTCCGTTCGGTTCGCAATAACCAACCTGATCTCCCAGTGGCTCAGCACTTCAACTCCCCCTCCCATTCCGAATCTGACCTTTCTGTCCAGGGCATCCTCCATGGCCAGAGTGAGGACCACTGTAAATTGGAGGAGCAGCACCTCATATTTCGCTTGGGCAGTCTGCACCACAGCGGTATGAACATTGACTTCTCTAATTTCAGATAGTCCCTACTTTCTCCTCCCCTTCTCAGCTCTCCCTCAGCCCACTAGCCCCCCCCCCCCCCCCACCCTCACATCAGTCTTGTAATGAGTCAAGTCAAACACACTTCAGGATACAACACATATTTTTAAAATCTACATACAGCAAGGATCTGCAGTCGTCACATCTCCGAGCTGCTATTCATTTCTATCTAGCGTAAGCAAGCTCTTGATAATATGAAGCACATAGTAGGCGGATTCACTACTAACAAACACTATAATTGCTTCGTATGAAATAGCCAATCTACATCCTTCCTTCGAGAAACAAAAGAAGCATTGTAGGCTAAGCAATATAGGAGGGATATTAATATTACATTTGAAGCATTACACAAAATCGCCATATCTAACGGGTGGCCTGCAAACCCTTCTGGCCCGTGTGCGGTACGAGTCCGGCTCACCTCCTTTCATTGGAGAAGAAACCAGGGAGGGAAATGGGGAAGCGACCGGCGGCCCAACAGGCAGGGAGGGTAACGAGATAGGCGAGTAGGCACTAAGCATCACGGGGAGACCGCAGTGGGAATAATAGGCGGCAGTGGGGATGCGGGACCAACTGGGGGAGGGTATACAAAACACGAGACATCAGGATATGGAGTTGCAGGACGATGTTCCTTCACCGGAAGGATATGTTGATGGTTGCGTCTGTAGATGGCTCCGTCCGCGTCGATCAGATAGGAGCGCGGCTCTTTGGCAGGGCCGTAGATGTGCCCCAGACGTGCATAGCCCTTGTTTGTCTGGAGACAGACCACTTGTCCACGAGCGAGAGGTTTAAGTGGCTTGTTGGACTTGTCAAAGAAGTGTTTCTGTGTGTCACATTTGGATTGTAGTTGCTTCTGCACTGCAGTTGGGGAACGAACTTGTGGCTGCAAAAGCTGTTGGGACACAGGCAGAGGAGCACGGGTTTGTCGAGGCTTCAGTCGTTGGGCTAGAGAACCCAGTATGGGATCCTGTGCAATGTTTCTTAGGTTGAGCAAGTCCAGGAACACTTCCAATTTGGCAAGACATAACCGCTCCATGAGTTGTTTTGCACTCCGCACCACGCGTTCGGCGAATCCGTTGGACTGCGGGAAATCGCGGCTGCTGGTAATATGTTGAAAGTCCCATCATTGTGCAAAGTTTTTGGAAGCTTGGCTGGTGAACTGTCTGCCGTTGTCGGACTGGATACGTGCCGGGGAGCCGTGCACGGAGCGGTGGCGCTGCAACTTTTCAATAACTGCATCAGAAGTAGTGGTTTGAAGTAAGTTGATTTCGAACCAGCCAAAGTAAGAGTCTACAAGGACCAGATAATGCTTCCCATGCCATTCTAAAATGTCAGTGGCTAACGTGGACCACGGGAGAGAGGGTACTGGGCGCGGCAGTAGAGGCTGCTTTTGCTGGTGTGGCGTCAGGCTTTTGCATACGGCGCAAACTTCATTTTTTTCTCGTATGTATTTGGCTATTCCCGGCCTGTAAAACATGCTTTGCGCCCTTTGGAGGGTTGCCTCTTCGCCAGGGTGGCCCCTGTGAATATCATCAAATATTTGTCCCGGAGTGCTGCTGGGACCACTGACTTGTGGCCCTTAACAATAATTCTGTCCTGTAATACTAGTTCATCGTGAACCAGGAAGAATGAGCATTTCTGGAGCGGGGTGTTGTTTATCCGGCCAGCCGCGCCGGATGAAGCAGACAGCAATTGTAAGGTCGCATCAGCAGCTGTATGTTTTGCTAGGCTGCTCGAACAGTCAGTTGGCACAAACAAAACCTTCATTACTGAGAATTGGTCCTGTTCGGAGAGTTGTTGTTTATTGGTTATACGCGGGGCTCTGGATAGTGTGTCTGCTATGTGCATGTCTTTGCTTTTCTTGTAGACAATGTTGAAATAAAATCACTGCAGTTGCATCATCATTCGCTGTAGTCGTGCAGGGGCAGCATGGTTTGTTCGAAATGGTGACCAGCGGCTGGTGGTTAGTCTCGATAGTCACAGACTTTCCAAATATAAAGTCTCTGAATTTAGAGCAGGCAAAAACCACTGTGAGCAGTTCCTTTTCGATCTGGCCGTAACATTGTTCATTGTCAGCCAGCGTACGGGAGGCGTATGAAATGGGCTTGAAGTTGCCATTGGTAGTGGTCTGAAGGCACTCTGCGCCCAGCCCGTACTGGGATGCATCGCAGGTGAGCATCACTGGTAATTCCAAAGCAAAGTAGGCAAGAGTAGGTGCGCTAGCCAGCTGCGATTTGAGAGTGTCAAAAGCCGTTTGGTGCTGCGGGTACCAGGACCACGTCGCGTCCTTGTGAGTCAGTTCTTGTATGAAGGCAGATATGTCGCTGAGGTTGGGAATAAATTTACCCAAGTAGTTAACCATTCCGAGGAACCTTTGTAAGCTCACGACGTCAGTAGGAACAGGCATTACGTTGATAGCTGTAGTGTTTGACGGGTCTAGTTTGAGACAATCACTTGTGAACACATGTCCGTAGTAAGTAACCTCTGGAACTCGAAACCTGCACTTCAGGGGATTGAGTTTGAGATGAATGTCTTTTGCATGGTCAAGCACTTTCTTCAAATTGGCATCATGTTCAGCCAGATCGCCTCCGTAGACGAGAATATCATCAACAATGATAGCGCATGGGTACCCTGCAAACAATTGTTCCATAGTGCACTGGAAAACTTCGCTGTCAGAGTTGATGCCAAAGGGCATTCTCAGAAATTTGTATTGGCCCAGTAAACTCATGTTGAAGCAGGTGCAGGCTGATCCTCGAAGCTGCAGGAGTCACACGGGAATGACAGCACCGAGCAAAGTGGTTTAATTTCTTGCAGAAATTACAGATTTTCCCATAGGCAGCATAGAATTGACAACCCATAGCATGGAAATAGTTGCAATTTTGACATCGAGCTGCAGACCCAGCATGGGGGTTGCGAGGGGAGAGGTCTGTAAGATTAACACTATGCTGTGAACGTTGACTAGAGGGCACAGAGTCAGTATGGGGAGACGTTATCTCAGAAATATGACAGGAATGTACTGCTTGCTCTTGGGTTAAATCAGTGTTTCAAAGAAGCTCACCTAGTAGTTTGCTGTGAAGCATGCCTCCCACAAGTTTATCCCGAGTGAGTTCATCCCGTAAATCCCGAAAGCGACTGCGTGCAGCCATGTGCTTCAAGCCGCTGATAAATTGTTCAATTGGTTCGTCGATCTGCTGTAAGAGAGCATAGAACTTGGTTCTTTCAATAATGTAGTTAGAGGGCAGGTCACACAGCTCTCTGAACTTTCTGATCAAAACCGCAGGGTCGTCGATTGTTTCAGCAGACACTCTGACCTGACCATCATCTTCCAAAACAGCAGGAGCAAAAGTGAAGTTGTCAGCATGATTCATTGCTTCAGGTCGCGCCAAGTTAAGCAGTACAGAGGCACACACTTCGGGGGGGGGGGGGGTGATTTCGATGAACAATGCGAGCATAATGAGTGTAGTCACGCTCGAAATGACGTCAGCCTTCAGCAATATCAGAATCAAAGATCAGAGGGCTTGGACGGCGACACGAGTTTGCCATGATTGAGATTAAAAATACACAAAATAATCAGAAGAAAATAAAACCCGATAAACATGAGCGGAGTGGGCAAGATTCACTCTCTGACACCATGCAATGAGTCAAGTCAAACACACTTCAGGATACAACACATATTTATTAAATCTACATACAGCAAGGATCTGCAGTCATCACATCTCCGAGCTGCTACTCATTTCTAACTAGCATAAGCAAGCTCTTGATAATATGTACATAGTAGGCAGAATCACTACTAACAAACAGCTGGTTGGCGGCGCGACTCACCCGTTGCAGCGGCCCCTACAGCCTGTCTGTCTTTTTTTATTTTTTGTCTAGTTAAATGTAGTGTTGGTGTTTTTTAATACTAGTTTTAAATGTGTATATGTGGGGGGCGGGGGGGGGGGAGGGGGAAACCGTTTAAAATCTCTTCCCTGTCCGGGAGACCCGACCTTTTCCCTGTCGGGTCTCCGTTGTCGTTGGGGCCTAGCACCGTGGAGCGGCCTCCAACCTGAACGACCCGGGGGCTCGGGAGACTGCGGAGCTGCAAAGCTGCGGACTACTCACCATCGTGGGGCTGGCCGGCCTCGGAGCGTGGGGAGCGGTGGTGACTCGCTGCTGCGACTCGACTCCTGGGGCTAGGAGGCTCCAGCAACGCAGCCGCAGGTCCGGTGGACCGTCGGGACATCGGGAGCTCGCGGGTCCGGGGGGAGAGAGAGACCGCTTCCCGGAGCTCCCGCAACGCGACTTCTCCAGCCCGTGTCGCGGGGTTGGAACGACCTGGAGTGGGGACGTACATCGCCCGGCGCGGCTACATGGCCGTGGGTCATTCCAGCGCCCGCCGGGGGCTCCAACTTTGTGACATTTAGACCGGGAGCGGGGCCGTAAATCGCCCGGCATGGCCTAAAATGGCCGTGGGACTTATCATCGCCCGCCTGGGGCTTGGACATCGGGAGAGACATGGAGAATAGGGAGAGAAAAGACTTTGCCTTCCATCATAGTGGGTCCACTGTGTTGGATGTTTGTGTGAATTAAATTGTGTGTATGTCTAGGAAATTGTCTTTGTTTGTATGGCTGTGGAAACAGAATTTCGTTTGAGCCTCACTGAGGCTCAAATGACAATAAATTGTATTGTATTGTATTGTATTGTATTGTATCATTGGCTAGTATGAAATAGCCAACCTACAAGTCTGAAGAAGGGTTTCGACCCGAAACGTTGCCTATTTCCTTCGCTCCATAGATGCTGCCTCACCCACTGAGTTTCTCCAGCATTTTTGTCTACCAATTATTTAAACTAACCCATTTTCTATTCTCATCACATTTCCCTCAACTCTCTCCAGATTCTACCATTCACCGACATGTCAGGGGCATTTTACAGTGGCTAATTAACCGACTATCCAGCACATCTTTGCAATGTGGGAGGATATTGGAGCAACTAAAGGAAATTCACAGGGGGAATGTACAAACTTGCACAAACAACATCAGAGTCACGGACTGAACTGGGTAACTGTAGCTGACTGCACCACTGTGTTGCTCTAAGAGCTTCTCTTAGATCGTTAAAGTGAGGAAAGGATTTCATGGAGTGGATACAGAGAGAATGTGTCTACTTGTTGAGAAGAGCTTAACAAGGTGACATTGTTAACAGATAGTAATCAAGATATGCAACAGGGAATTCAGAGGAAATGTCCTTATCCAAGGAGTGGTGGGTTTGTGGAATTCACTGCTACTGGGAATGGTTAAAGTGAATGGTTTGGAGGCATTTAAGGAGAGTCTGGACAAACATAATGAGAGAAGGGAATAGAGGGTTATGCTGATTGACTGGGTAAGAAAGACAGGGGGAGGCTTAAATGGTGTGCCAGTGCCTGCCTAGACTGATTGAACAGAACGGCACATTTCTCTGCTGTATATTATTTGTATGTAATCTTCTCTTTCACTGAAATGTACTCAAGGAGAAGGCAGACAGTGAATATGTGTATGCATCATGAAGATCACAAAGCTAGTGACAGGCCAACTAGGCAGCGTTCCAAAGTAAAGAAATTGAAAATTTGCAAAAGTCCCTGTACTCAAGATGCTCCTGAAGTAAGGTTTTGAAATGGAAATGTTTAATAAAATGAACACTAAACCCCTACAACCTGAATTTTTTGGATGTGCTTTTGAATATTGAGCATATTATTTCATAATGTGTTGGCACTGCATTTGTGTTGTAAGTATCAATGACTGCAAACTACCTTTGCTTTTTTTAAATAACACATTTGCTCCACTCTGGTGCTTTGAAACAATGAGACAGAGCAATCCAGCAAAATTACAGATGTAAAAAGAATGCTATTTCAATCATTGGCCTTTTTTATATTTATGTAATTCCAATAGAAACACAAACAATCCAAACAAACAAGACTTTGGCTGCTCCTGTGACAGCCAAGAAAGTGTTGCACCTCTCCAGCATGTCATGAGCATGATAAGACTTATTAACTGCAAGTGAGGTGGAACTGGAAATCACGCATATCGGGGTTTCATTGCACTGAGAGTACAGCAGGAAAGCAGCTGAGTACATAAAAAGCAAAGAGAAAACCAAAACATATTGAATCCCCATTGTCCACTGTTTAGTCTTTCTATCCAGACCCACGCAACATTTTCTATGCCATTTGACCTTGAATTCTATTCTACTTCTGAATATTCTCTACGTTTATATATTTGTTTGTGGGTCAAAGTGGGGGATTGATAAAACAGGCTTATTTTTTTCATATTTTTGTAGAAATGTACGCAAAAATAAAGCTCCATATTCCTTCCAGTTAGACATATACGTGGAGGTAAATGCATATGACTCATTAAAATGATAAAGGGATTAAATACAATAACCTCTAGCCTCTCGAGATACAAAGCAACCCACATCCATTCAGGCAACCATGCTGTTGAATGGCCACTGTCTTTGATAGGTAATCAATATAGTGAGCTACTAGCACCAGTAAAGTTAGCTTATGTTACATAAAGATAGTCTGTATCTCTTAAAGAGGGGGCGGGGGTTGGTTCATTGTGACTAAGGAAGGGGCTGACGGACTTTCCTTAATTGAAGTTGACCTGAGAGACTGAATGATAAACTACTGGAGGTCACAGTGGAGAAAATGTAATGGAGAAGAGATGTCTTGTATCCTCGAGTGCCAGATTAAAGAAAGCAGAATGAGCAAGTAGTAAGTGAATGCTTCTTCAAGTCCCATGTGCTACCAACTTGATTATTAGTCTGGGACACTCTCGGATCACCACACCCATCACTCACCTATGAGTGTTTGTCAGAATTTAACCAAAACTCATATGTTCCTCTGTATTCTCACACACGTCTAGTTCACACATTGTCTGCCATTCAACTATGACACTCAAAACCACGTATATTCTTTGTATTCAATTTTCTCTTTCACTGAAATGTAGTCACTGAGAATTCAGACAGTGAATATGTGTATGTGTCATGAAGATCACACAGCTAGTGACCGGCCAATATGTGTTTCTCTCTCTTGCAGGTGCAAAATAGTGCACAACCAAGCAATGAAGAAACTAACTGGAGCTGGACAAATTAACATTAATTTGCTATGAAATAGATGCTGCATGTGATAATTGAGACTTGTGTCGCTGAAGCTGTGAGAAAATGGAGAGTAGAATCAAGGCTGGTGATATTCTACTCACATTTTATTTCCTATCCCTCATCCCCAAATCTCTTTCCATTTGCAATCTGCCAGTAGTCTAAGAGTACCTTTCCACTTGGGAAACCTGGGTCCTTGGCGTTGTAAAGCACCAACTGTATTGTTGAGCCACAATGTAGTAAATGACGTAAATAACTACTACTTTACTTAATGCTACCTTTCTGCTTTTTCTTTGAAAGGCTTTAACATGTCAAATTCCAGCTCTCATATTCTCACCCATATTCTTAGACTATCTACAGTATATTCATATTCGGTTTCTTTGTGTACTGCTCGCATTTACTGCCCGAGGCAGCATTCTATGTTACTCTTTGCTCTCTGGTATAGATTGTAAAATTGTTTCTTATTTTCAATGACTCATATAGACATAAAATTTGAAATATATATAATTTTACATAGAATTTATTGAGCCAGATAATTACATCAGGATAAGCAGAGTGTAATAATTTAATGCCTCATTATACATGGATTAGGCACTGAGCTACATGTTGTACTCCAAATTCCATTCTTGGTCAACTACAGTTGTGCTCAAGAGAGTTATAAATGCTTCCAATTGTCCATTAAGGATCCAAATTTCCCATGGTGCGTGCAGATATAATTTTGAGTTTCTCGTGAAAATCTAAGCTGGAGACTTTCTGTGTTGACATTTTCACAAGTGGTTTGCTCGGGACTTCTTATGAATTCCAATTAATTTTCCAACTTTATTTAAATAGCTGAGGCCGATCTATTGGTTACTATGCCATGGTGATGATTACAAATTTGTTGTGATCGCTTCCTAGTCTGGCAAATACTGCTGGAAACAGGTCAGAAATGGCCGAAAACAAATCTTCCATTATATTTCAATTTTCTGTTGAAAAAAGCTGAGTAGAGGCACTCCTATAAGCTCCAAAGTTCTCGCAAGCCCCTAAATGTCCGTGCTGGAGTCCTGATATTTTGCTGTGAACTATACCTTGAGGCATTCTTGGAGGCATAAAGTAATACAGTAGAATTATTCGGACTACCAAATCTACACCAAGCAACCTGTATTAATCCTATCCTCCAGGACTTGGCCTGCAGCTTTTTCTGCCGAAGGAATTCAAGTGTTTGTCTAGACACGTCTCAAATGCTGACAGCAACTCTGCTTCCATCACATTCTCACACAGCGTATTCCAGGTAGTCACCACCTTCTGGATGAAAAACTATATACCATCGCCACTCTTTGCTCTCCTAATTTATCCCATACAAAGTAAACATCAACTGGAGGATACATTTGCTCAATGTATTTCTCAAATTACATTACAGAAATCCAAACTAAACTAAAATGAATTCATATTCTGTTTTCACATTGTACTGTATGACTCTATGACTTTAAGAACTGTCTTGTTGTACAGTTTGCTGCAAAATATCGGTACTCCAGCAAGGACAATTTTTTCTCATTCCAGATCCTCATGGTGAACACTAGGTGAAACACAGCAGATTGAAAGAAATGCAAGCAAGTTGCTTCTTCGTCTGGATGAAGTGCTTAGGTACTTGAATGATGGGAAAAAAAGAGGTAAAAGGACAATTGTCACAAGTTTTGGAAATTGCCAAGAGGATTGTTTACAAGGATTTCACCAGGACTTGAGGGCTTCAGCTATGGAGAGAGGTTTTGCAGGATAGGACTTCATTCCTTGGAGCAGAGGAGGCTGAGCTCTGATCTTTTACCCAGTGTAGGGAAATCAAGAACCAGGGGACATAGGTTTAGGTTGAGATGGGAAAGATTTAATAAGGACCTGATGGACAACTTTTTCATAAGGGTGGTGGTATAGGAACAAGCTGCCAGATGAAATAGTTGAGGGAAATACAATAACAACATTTAAAAGCCATTTGGACAGGTACATGAATAGGAAAGTTTTAGAGGGATATGGGACAAATGTGGGCAGGTGGGGCAAGTGTATATGGGGCACCTTGGTCAACAAATGGCCTGTTTCTGTGTTGTTTGGCTCTACGACTATGAGAATGGAAGTGGCCGTTGCAGACAGAAGAATGGGCTGAAGAGTAGCTTAGGGAAGAGCAAGGAATTACCCAGGCTAACATTCCTTCACCAGCAAGTATAACCAATAATGGATTATCACATTTGATTGTACATTAATAGTGTAATGTACTTTAAAGGAAGGACTTCCTCTAGGGGCTTCCTCTAGGGACTTCCATAGGGGCTTCCTTTCTTTGTAATCATAACAATTCTATTTGCATTTGAAAATGTGTCACAGATTTTAAATATCTGGGATTTTATTTTATATTAATAAATAGACCTGAACTTTCATATATTGCAAAATACACATAGTGTCATCGGGTCACACAGCTCAGAAACAGGACCTTCATCCAAACTTGTCCATGCCGATTAAGATGCCCTATTTAGGCTCATTTGGACCCCATACAGTATGTCCACATTTGGCCCATATCCCCCTTGACCTTTCCTATCTATTGACCTGTACAAGTATCATTGTCAACTGAGGATCAAATCAGTGGTGGGGGAAATCACGATGTTGGAATTTGATGCAAAACCAGAACCATCAGATGGATGGGCCCATGTTCTGTCTGCAAGGTTGCACTCTAGGAAGTGGCATACATCTCCACCCCCCCCCCCCCCCTCTGGGTTACTGGTTATCTTCCCCACTGTATATATACAAGCAGATATAATCCCATGGCTGAGTTTATAGGCATTTTTCCCCTCTGCCTCTATTACTCAGCATGTTTTCCTTTAATTTTCTCATGAGCATACACTATGTTTCTGAACATAAAAATGTTAACCCGGCTTCAGGATGTTAAGTAAATCTTAGGCTGATGAAAGATCTAGAGATATAATTCCTTCAGGTCTTGGATAGTTTTTGTAAGCTTGTCAGCCATGCAGATCAGATTACATTTGATGAGCAAACTTGTCCAAGGTGCATTATTACCAGCTTTGAGCCTGCCTGAAATTTTCATCTAGGCTCCAAGGAATTTACCATTTCTGTTTGGGAATTTCACATCTTTTACATTCGGATGTATACCTGCGCTGCCCATTCCTCATCCGGGAGCTGTGAGTCGGTAGCACTATATGTTGTACCACATCCGGGATAGGTGGGATTACTTAGTGTGAGCTGCCCTACTAATTGCCAGGATAGATTGAGCAGGCATTACTATTCACCAATGCGAGGTTGGAGGTAATAGTGGGAGGATCCAGTTTGTGATCCAGTCAACAAAAGACTCCTTGGAAGTCAACCCAAGTGGAGTTTATTGTCATATGTAGAAGCACAGTGAAGTACAAGTGCAATGTAAACCTTGTTTGCAGCAATATTGCAGGCACGTAAACAAAAGCAGAAAAACTTAAATTATACATGAATTACACATAAATTCTGCAAGACAGTAAAATAAAAAATAAAAAAACACTGCAAAAACACAAGCCAAGCAAAACAAAGCAATGATAGTATAGAAAGTGGTTTATGGTGTTCCATTATTGAGCCAACAAAACCGGTCCAGAAAAAAGAAACCTAAAACTGGCACAGGATATGGAACTTTTTCCAGGAGACATAAGTATATATATATATATATATATTTTTAACAAACATAATAATATCGCTCACTTTTAAAATGTAACTGCTTTGACCTGGTTACATTGGGCACGTCTTTACCATGCACCACACCAGTCCATGCAACCTTATTTACACCTCTGCTTGTAAGGTTTGATCCAGAGCCATAAGTTCTTCATATGGTTTAGGAGCAGAATTAGGCCATTACCCATCAAGTCTACTCCCTATTCAATCATGGCTGATCTATCTTTCCCTCTCAACCCCATTTTCCAGCTTTCTCACCATAAACCTTGACATACTAATCAAGAATCAATCAATCTCCTCCTTAAAAATATCCATTGACCTGGCATCCACAGCCTTCTGAGGCAATGAATTCCACAGATTTGCCACCCTTTGACTAAAGAAATTCCTCATCGTCTCCTTTCTAAAGGTATGTCCTTTTATTCTGAGGCTATTGTCTCTGGTGTTAGACTCTCCCACAGCTGGGAGCCCTGAGCGATTGTATGCATGCACATAGTTGACCATTGTGTAATTACAGTGTGTGTAATGCATGCTTCAAAGTGATAATGGCATTGACATTTGTTTTCTCATGTACACTCCTGTAAAGATGTTATTAAACTGGAAAGAGTGCAGAGAAGATTTATGGTGCCAAGACTCAAGAGTGTGAACCATAGGGAGAGATAGGGCAGGCATGGACTATTCCTTGGAGAGCAGAAGGCTGAGGGTGTATCTGATAAAGATGTATAAAATCATGAGGAATAAATAGGATGAATGGGATGGGATAGTGGTGCAACTGGTAAAGCTGCTGTCTCACAGCTCCAGGGACCCAAGTTTAATCCTGACCTCAGACAATAGACAATGGACAATAGATGCAGGAGTAGGCCATTCGGCCCTTCGAGCCGGCACCGCCATTCAATGTGATCATGGCTGATCATCCCTAATCAGTACCTCGTTCCTGCCTTCTCCCCATATCCCATGATTCCGCTATCTTGAAGAGCCCTATCTAGCTCTCACTTGAAAGTATCCAGAGAACCGGCCTCCACCGCCGTGTGAGGCAGAGAATTCCACAAACTCACAACTCTCTGTGAGAAATAGTGTTTCCTAGTCTCCGTTCTAAATGGCTTACCCCTTATTCTTAAACTGTGGCCCCTGGTGCTGGACTCCCCCAACATCGGGTACATGTTTCCTGCCTCTAGCGTGTTCAAACCCTTAATAATCTTATATGTTTCAATAAGATATCCTCTCATCCTTCTAAACTCCAGAGTGTACAAGCCCATCCACTCCATTCTCTCAGCATATGACAGTACCACCATCCCGGGAATTAACCTTGTAAACCTACGCTGCACTACGATGGGGGATTACGTGAAGACCCCGTCCAGCACGCATGAGCGACATACTTCAAAGCAGCGGTGTGGAATCACAGAAAACACAATAATTGAAATAAACATAGTAAAGATAAGGAGAACTAAGATACCAATTGATCTCTGTAATTGAGGGTGGGAGCGGAAGGCACGTAATCCCTCATCGTAACTTCTCATAAAATACAGATCAAACTTCAAACTGGTTCTCGTTTAATCTTACTATTTTACTTCGGAGTCACGTGAGTGACTACGTGAAGATTTTAAAGCTCTGTTATTTCAAACCGTGTAACAGCCCATACTTCACTCGCTGCCGAAGTCATCCAAGGGAGGAAGTATGTTATCGTAATCAAACATGAATCTGTTTGTAAAACAACAATGGTATTATTTGAAAATAATTACGTAGAAATTAATGCTCCCCCGGGCTTAAATTATATATTTTTTTCAGCGTCTAAAATTCTCTCTGCAAATGAAAAACAGGTTTTATAATGGCTTGTTGTAGAATGTTTGAAAGGTTCTTTCCATGGACCACCCCGCTGTTACCAGGGTAGGTCCAATGGCACATCCATACTGTTAGCCGCCGGCGTGGATGCTGCTCTGGTGGAGTGAGATGTGTAAATATCGGTATCCACTCCAGCAGCTCCTAATACCTGTTTGAGTCATCTAGAGATGGTTTGACTAGGTACCCTGACCCAGTGGCTTTTTTTGTGGCTGACCTATTGCTTCTTGTCTCCCTTGGGAATTTTAGGTTGTGTTGATATATTGTAGAAGGTGAGTCATGACACATAACGGTGGTCAGGTGGGTACACCCGGAATTCCATAATGAGTCCTGAAGTTCCTGGTCTACTCTGTTTTACCAGCTCCTGAATGGTGAATGTTATTTGGTCTGATGTTGCGACCATATTGTCCAGTCTGAGTAGGTAAAAGGACTGGTCCCTTATGCTGAGACTAAGCCATCAGCATGGCCGTATACAGGGTAGCTGTTTTCAGAGTAAGGGATCTGGCTGGTGGCCATCCCTTAGGTATGTCAGGACAACGCTGACATCCCAGATCTAGGTATATCTAGGTCTAGGGGTTTTGAATAGGTACCTCTCATTAATTTGGCCACCAGTGGACGAGACCCTATGGCCTGTTTCCCTTGGTATCTGTCTTAGATAGGCTGACAGTGCACTTCTAGCACATTTGATAGTGCTATAGCTCAGACCTTCATCGAGGTAAAGGCTAGCCAGGAACTCCGGTACATAGATATGGTGGTTGATTAGTAGGTTGTCTCTGTTCTCGAGCAGTATGTTTCCCATTTTCTTATACTGGAGAGATATTGTTTCTTGGTGGAAGTCGGTGAGATGCTGTCATCGTGTCCATGGACCTATTTGACAATCCCAGGTCCATCAAAATGTCTTTTTGGAATCTGCAACCCAATAGGCTTATTCTGTCATGGCATGGGTGACTTTCGCCTGATACAGGGTGGATCAGTAGATCTGGTCCGCTGGGAATGGTCATGGGTTTCAATGACCCTGTCAAGGACCACTGAGAACCATGGCTGTGTAGGCCAGTCTGGTACTACCAAAAAGTCCGAAGCAAAGTTCATCTGTATTTTGCGTAGTACCTGATTGATGAGGCAGAAAAGGGGGGAAAAACATAGAGATTAATTCCCCCCCCCCAGTTCAGCGAGAATGTATCCATCGCCGCTGCCTCTAGGTCTGGTTCCCAAGCGACATACATCGGTACGTGGTGATTCAGTCGGGATGCAAAGAAATCGATATCTGGTGTTCCATATTGCTTTGTAATTTCAGCAAATACTTTGAGGTTTAACATGCCTACCGCAGTATTTAGCTTACCTGGTAGGTAAAGTTGCTGATAGCCAAATATATTTGTCGACACACCATTACCAGATTGTGTTGATCAAATTGTCACATGATATCGATTTTATCTCGCCCATGTGGTTAGTATAGGCCACCACTGTGATGTTGGCAAATTGTAAACGAACATGCACTTTTGAGCAATATGCTTTTAACCCATAGAACGTACCCAACATTTCCAACTCGGTTTTATGTCCAGTGTCGGTAGTAGTGATGACTCTTGATTAGTCCATCTACCACCTGTTCTGGATATGGGTTATTGATAAATGATGGGACTGGAACTATGCCAAATGTTCTCTTTCCATCATTATAGGTCTGAAAATAGGCAATTTCATGGTTCAGTCAAAGTGACCTGCATGTTGTTTAAAACACTAGCATCTTTGCTCTAATGCAAAGGTCCAAGTTAAGTAGCTGATAATGCTGCTACTAATTTCCCAATTACTCTTGCCACTTTGTCGAATGGTTGGTTGATTGTAATCATTAATTTGTTACAGGTTTGTGTCAATTCTGCTGACTTTTCTTTTGGCAACATTATAGACATGTGGACTGAGTTAATTGAATCCCAGATAGTCCATAGTTGTGGATGGTGTCAACATAGATGTATCTGGATGTATGACAAGGCCCAAGGTTAAATAAGTTTTTAGTAGCGAATGCTGCTGAATTAGCTAATTCCATGGTTTTGTCTATTGTTAAATATCATCGAGATATGCCATGACAATATGTTTCCTTAATAGTGTCAGGGCTGGTTTAAATATCTTGGAAAACAGTTTTGGCTCATTTTAGACCATTAGTCAATAATTTGTACTGCCATAGTTACCCCATCCAGGTAAATTTTTAGGTATCTCCGATGATCTTTATGAATGGGTACTGAACAGTATGCATCTTTTAAGTCGATGCCTACCATAAGAAATCCATTGTTTGGCAGTTACAAATGTTTTCCATTAAAGTGTGTATACCTGACGAAAGTATTCAATGTGGTTAAGTCAATGATGGTGCGACATTCACCATCTTTTTTAGTAAATTTAATACGAATTCCAAAGTTTCATATTTAGACCTCTTTATGACCCCTTTGTATATAACTTCTCCAGTTCAGCCTGTCCCTCATGTTTTCTTTTTTAGTGAGAGGGTAAACCCCTTTGGGGTGCATGATGAACTGGTGGCAAGTTATTCTTAAATTCAATTTTTATCCTTGAATACTTTTTGGTATATAACTACCAAGTGTGATAGTTCTTGATACTTCCAACACAGGTGTAATCCCCCCGCCCCCCCCCCCCCCCCCCCTGTTAGCACAATCCCCTCACCTTTTATGTGATGGCAGGAACCAGACCCACCTACCTCCACTGTTGTTTGGTGGTGTGTTCATTTCTTCGGTTTCTGGTTCCTTGTCTGTCGGGGTGGTGCTGTTAGGGGGTGGCGCATTTTCCATGGGGCCCGCTCTGTGTCTTGTCCCGAAAGACTTGTGGGGATGGTATGCGGGCCCCGAGCTTTCACCAGTACCATGAAGTAGACGCCTACTGGTGGATGCGTAGAGGTACTGCCATCTGGGTTTTGCGTGGTTTGCTCATCCCAGGTCCTGCCCACATGAGGCCAAATGCCTTGGATTCTTCGTCCAGATTTTAGGCTTGATTTGGTAATTATTTGCCAAATAGCAGGATCTGTGGTTCTGAGGCCGGCGTTCTACACAGTCCTGCGAATCCTAGAACCAGGGTGTTTTGGCATGTCAACCCTGTCCATGGAATGAGCATCTGAAGTGATAGCCGACATCAGGGGTATCAACATTTGTTACAATTTTTATGTTTTTGGGTTTAAATACCCTGCTCAATGTACCCCCGATAATGGCAGGCACATTGAGCAAATGCAATTTTGGGGAGGCGTGATAAAGTCCAACGCCTCAATGACTTCCTGTCTTGGAGAGGTTTAAAGGACCGGTAGTAAGGTGGCCACCAGTTTAGGCTGTAACGGCCGTCCCGCTCGTGGTGTTGCCACGTAGCGGTTCACCACTCCCAGCAGCTCTTCCTGGTCCTGTACCTCAAGCATACTCCCGATTTTCTTCAGCCAGTGACCCCTCTTCTTGACAAGCCCAGTACTGGTCGCCAACGCTCCCCTCTGTTGAGGGAGATGTGATGGCCAGTGCTGTTAGTGCACTGGAGCGGGAGTGTCTGTGCTCCCTTGGCGAGCTTGTCCCATCCCCCGGAGCAAGTCTCGCTGGAGCTTTTGCTCCATGAGCCTTTCCATAAGGCTTGAAATGGTCACCTTTAGCCGCTCTCGGGCGGGAGTCTACCGTGCCGGGCTCTTCTGAGTGAACCGGCCGGTCCGACTTCCGTTGTGCCTTTCATCCAGCCCGCTGCGGTTGGTCGCCAACGTTCACTTTTGAGCTATGCTAGCGGCGCTGGGCTCGGCTCGGAATGCTGTCGGTGACTGTGGACCACAGCGTTGTGCAGTCCAGGTGCCGCCGGTCGCCCCCCACTGCTGGAACCCTCCTGGTCTATAGCAGCCTGACGGGAACGACCTTCCTTGGTGTTTTCCCTGTTTCATTCCTATTTAAAATAAAAACAGAACCGGGTTTCGAAAACACCATGCCCTCAGAGTAAGATTTGCTTACCTGAAGGTCCGTTTTCCAAATTGTTGCGGGAGAGCTCGTACTCCCATCCGTCGCTGTGCACTGCGTGAGACGCTATGCCACGCATGCATGCTGGACGGGGTCTTCCTCGTCCAGCACGCATGCGTGACATAGCGTCTCCGAAGTAAAATGAATGAGGTGCCAGATGTGGTTGTAGAGGCTGGTACTATAACTGCATTTAAAAGACATTTGGACAGGTACATGGATAGGAAAGGTTCAGAGGGATGTAGGCCAAACATGGGTGGTAACTGGGACTTGCTCACATGTGGCATATTGGTCGGCAATGACAAAGAGCCTGTCTCCATGCTGCATTATGACCCTATGACCTCTATAAACTGTAGATAGGCTGACTGATCAATGCTTTTAATGTGACAAAACTAACATTTTGCTCTTTATTTTTGCATTGGATTGCACTGAAAGATGGTTACAATTATAGCTGAACTCATTTGCCTCAACCTAGCCTGGATGTTACTCAAAATAAATAAAAAGTGTGCATTAAGCCCTGCCCAATCAAGAGAAAAAATATACTTGCCTTGTCCAATTTAGCACTAATAGTAAGATTAAACGAGAACTTACCAGTTTGAAGTTTGATCTTGATTTTATGAGGAGTTACGATGAGCGATTACGTGAAGAAGGGCCGTCCGTCTGCGTGCGCGTCCATCTTCAAAGCAGCGGTGTTAAATCACAGATAAAAAAGAAGACCTGAGAATAGTAAGATTGTGAAAAACTTGAACTTCCATCTGACCTTGATAATATGAGGGTGGGAGCGGTGGGCACGTAATCGCTCATCGTAACTCCTCATAAAATCAAGATCAAACTTCAAACTGGTAAGTTCTCGTTTAATCTTACTATTTTACTTCGGAGTCACGTGAGTGACTACGTGAAGATTTCAAAGCTCTGTGATTTTACGCCGGTTACGAATCCAAGCGTCACACACTGAATGGATTGACCATGGATGCGTGTAATCATTAAAGCATTCAGACATTACGTAGTTAAGTAAAGAAACTGATGCTTTAAATGAAAGAAAAGTTTTTTTTAAAGTTACCCCTCCCAACCTTGGGGGGAAACTAAGGGACAGAACTTAAAATGGTACGTGCAAACACCCCCAGTCCGGTTATGGGTTTGTTATAAAAACCGGTGGACCGTTATTTCATTCGTCCATCCTGCAGCCACTAGGATGTCGTTAAGGGGCACGTCCATAGCTCTTGCTGCCGACGTAGATGCAGCCCTGGTTGAGTCTTCTTCTTCTTTCGTGTGGCATGCACAGCCTAAAGTTGTAGGACAACTTGTTCTTTTTGATCTTCTGTTTGTGCACGTCGAGTTGATTGCATTAGTCGAAACAGGGCAGACCACGTGAAGGTTGCAATCTTCCACCCCCCTGGTTGAGTGAGAGTTAACCATATAAATGTTCACTCCTGCTACCGCCATTACCTCCTTTGACCATCTGGAGATGATTTGAGTTGATACTTTCTGGTGTGGTTTTTTATGGCTGATGAGGACCGATTGTTCTGAGCCTCTGAGGTTCTCCGTAACTCTCAAATAGTGCTGTTAGTATGTTACCACCCACACAACCGTTGGTCCTCTGGATATGCCAAGAACTGGATCTCCATCCCTGGCATTCCTGGCCTGTTCTGTTTTATCAGGTTCCTGATTAGGAATGTTATGTTGTTCATATTGGTGGCCATGTAGTCCAACTGTAACTTTTGCAGTGTCTGGACTCTTTGTCAGCATACCACCTTCAGGGTTAGTTATAGGCGGTCCCCACTGTCAAAGTAGGGTTAGTACCACGCTCACATCCCATGTGTCCGTGTAGCTTGGCCTTGGAGGTATTAAGTTGTAAATTCCCTTCATGAATTTTGTTGTAAAGGCGTGCGTTCCTATCGACCCGTGCCCTGCTTCCAGCATCAGATAGGAGGAGAGTGCGCCACTGGCACTATAGATTGCACTATAACTTTGTTTATAGTTATGGTACAGAGTTGATAGGAACTCCAAGACATCCGTTATCCGAACTGTGTTGTATTTGTTCGGACAGTCCTATGCCTTGACATGGCCTCCTCAGAATCTGCAGACCAACAAGTTAATACGTTCATGTAGTGGATGATTGCTCCCTGTAACTTGGTTCACTAGGAGGTCCCTGCTCTTGGGTACAGCCATAACTGGCTGGACTATAATTCCCAAATGTTTTGGGAACCAGGCTTGAGTAGGCCAATCTGGCACTACCAATATGCCTGTGGCTTAGTCTTGCTTGATTTTGGTCAAGCATCGGTTTGTGAGACAAATTGGCGGAAAGCATACATAAACATTCCTCCCCAATTGAGGGAGAAAGCATCCACTGCCTTAGCTCCTGGATCCAGCTCGCAGGACACATATCTGGGTAACTGATGGTTTGGTCTAGATGCAAACAGATCAATATCTGGTATGCCAAATCGTGTAGTTATTTCGTTAAATACTGCCCGATTCAACATCCATTCTGTGTTGCTATTAAACATTCGTGATCCAGCATCTGTCACCGTGTTATATCTACATCGTAGTTAGACCGCTGTAACCCAAATATTCCTCTCGATACACCAGTGCTAAATGAGGTTCGACAATCTGTCGCAAGATACAGATTTTACACCACCCTTGTGATTGATATATGCCACCGCAGTGGTGTTATCAATCTGAATTTGAACAAGCACAGGTTGCATATCGCTACAGAAAACCTTGAGTCTATATTGTGCCCCCAACAATTCTGGGTAATTGATTCCCTGTGTTGGGGAATTACAGACTCCTGCTCATTCCATCTGCCCCCACAGCTCTAGACTGTGTTTGTGGCTCCCCATCCTTAGCCGCTAGCATTGGTCTGAACCACCGATGGCTTTCGAGCAAAATTTCCCTTGAGCTGTCTCTCGTTCGTTATCCACCATAGTTTATCAACAATGGCCTCTGCTGGTAATCCATAGTTTTGCCAATTTGGCCTGCATGTAATCTGAGTGTTCGTTCCTTTGCTCGCTGTAAATTCTGGTAATGCAAAGGCCCGTGACGTACTGCTGGAAATGCAGGTACTATTTGCCAATTACACTCGCTGTTTGCCTGATAGATGGCTAGTATTTGACTATCAGGTCATAGCAGGCTTATTTAATCTTGTTGTTTGCCCCTAGCCAAAGTCACCAACATATTTACTGTTTTTAATAGTAAATCCTAGGTAATCAATTACCCTTGTAGGTGTCAATTTTGATTTAACTGGATGGATGAGGTAACCAATTCTTTCAAACAGGGTTTTGGTTTGCTTTGACTGATGTTTCTGCCAATTCTTGGTGACTCCAAATTGAAAATGTCCTCCAAATATGCCATTACTATGTGGTTTTGAGACCTTTGTAGTCCCAGAATTGGTTTCCGTAGTTTAGTCAATAGTCTAGAAGCTGCTGTCAACCCATTTGGCAGAGCCATGCCATCCAATTAAACTTCAAATATCTCCTGTTCTTAGTGAATAGAAACCGAATAGTATGCATCTTTGAGGTTGATGCATGCCATGTGACCATTTTATAGGAAGCTCCTATAAAACAGTTGTTAGACCATAACAAAATTTTACTGTTCTGAAAGTCTATACTGCACAAATGAGTTAAACCTGGATGAAGTGACATCCTCCATCTGTCACCTGTCCTGGAAGGCAATCCTGCCCATAATACTGGGCCTGCCTCGAAGACAACTCCGGTCCGAGTTCCAAGTCTGCTTGGAACCTATGTATGTTGTGCAGTAAAATAATCACATGTTGTTATCTGTTTTTTATAACCAGATCTGAAATTCATGTTATTGTCATTTTGAACAAAAACACAAGAGTAAAATTACCAACATGTAACTGGTCCACAATCCCTTGTTTCTGTAAACCCAGACCCACCTACCTCCATGGCTACCGGTGGTCTTGTGGTAAGCCCAAAGGCCCCTGATGTGGGTTCCTTTTCTCTCCTTGATTGGGAGTAGGACTGGTAGGGAGTGTGGATTCCATGTTTCTCCTGACCTCTGCTTGGGTCTTGGTCTGAAAACCTTATCATACTGAGCATGCCTTGTAAGACAATTCTGGCCATAATTCTGAGTCTGCCTTGAAAGACGACGCTGATCATATTTCCGTGCCCAGCTTTCAAGCTACCACCGGCTTCAGTGAACTGCTTATCCCCTATGGAGGTGTGGGGTGTGTTTGTCGCCTATTGATGAAGTTTGCTTTTCGTTGTACCTTGATTGGTCTGACAGCTTTTGCTTCCTTCTTCTGGTCTTACCTGAAGAGAGGATTCGGCGGCTAGTTTCTCCAATGTCACCCTGAGAGCGCTGTTCCCTTGCCGGCATTTGTGCAAATATTCTGCCAACTGCTGGCTCTTGAGGCCATATGCATGTGCTTCAGTATGTTCATACTTTAAATTCGAGATCAGTTACCTACTGATCACTCACACTCCCCTCCATTGAGAGTGAGATTTGTAGGTAGCCCTGAAAACAGGTGCTGTCGCAGGCCCCTGAGGATACCTGCGCTGACATGACCCCTCCAGCGGACCTAAATGAGATTCTTGCTTTGGGTCAGACTGAAACTGACCGTGGATGCTCCTCTCCTCAGAGCAGGAGACATTTGTGCAGCCCTGAAACAGGTGCCGCTGCCTGCGGGTTCTCCATAATTCCCGGGCTGATAACTCCCTCCTTTGGAGTATATCATTGTGGAGCACCTCTCCATCAGGTGCTCCATGTGGGTTTTGAACGTTTAAACACGTTACCCATGAAGGAGGTTATCCTCTCCATCCGGGATCCTCCTGGCCTACCCTCCAATTGGGTTTGCCTCGGTACTCCTGGCCCGTTTTGTTTTCCCCATGTGTGAGGCTGCTGGCACGGCCTGCTGTAGAGGCCCGTGCTGATACTGCTCCCTCCTTCGGAGCAGATCATTGTTGGAGCAACTGCTCCATAAGTTGCTCCATGTGGGAGAGTCGTCCTCAGACGCTCTCCGTTGAGGGAGGGTATCCCTCTTCCCCGGACTCATCTGAGTCAACGGGTGTCAGACTTGCGGGTGGTTTTTACGTCCCGCAGGACCACCACGGAGCTCCTCCTCCTGCACCAAGTCTTTCCTGCCGGTTCTGCCGGCGGTAATGTCGGGAACAAGACCGTCGCCCGCTACTGGGAATGCTGCGGTCTTCGGCAGCCGACTTCCCCGCGGACCGTCTCCTCGACATCTGGCCTCTGAAACTACAAAGAGCTTCAAGTCCGAGAGAACGCAGGTAAGTAGTTCAACTTTCCTTACCTGCCAATCCTGACGGCTGGGAGGACACAGTGCCTCTCCAGTCCGTCATGCGCATTGCGTTCAGACATAATGACGCGCACGCAGACAGACGGCCCTTCTTCTTCACGTAGTCACTCACGTGACTCCGAAGTAAAATTGATATCAAGGATTACTTTGAGACAAATTGGCTATATTCTTACAGTCAAATGCCTAGGCCTTCACTTTCTCCCAGTAGCCAGATTCAGATTCAGATTCAGATTCAGGTTAGTTTATTGCCATATACTCCAGGGTGCAATGAAATTCCAAGTTCACATGAAGCTCACAGAGTAAAAACATTACATACATTAATGATAAATACAATAATAAATATAATGACAATGCAAAGTAGCAGAATGGTGTAAAGACTGTAGTGCAAACTCCGAGTGGTGCAGAAAAATATTAAAGCACAATAACAGAATAACCAAACGAGGTTGAGTAAAGAATAAGAGTATGTGGAAGCACCTCTGGGAAACCAGTGTGAATTAAGAGATTGGTCCAGGAGTCTGATCGCAGTAGGAACAAAGCTGTTCTTAAATCTGGATATCCAGGCTTTCAAGCTCCTGTGTCTTCTCCTGTAAGGTAGAAGAGAGAAAAGGAAAAGTCCAGGGTGGCAGGCATCATTGACAATACTTCGAGTGTTACTGATGCACTGAAAATGGACTGGATAGAAGGAAATAACAAGCCTTTGATGGTTTCACCACTATCTGTGGGTTCAGGCAGTGAAGCGCAGAGCAGTTGTCAGACAAGGCAGAAATGCATTTATAGCACATCTGCAGAAGTTCAAAAGAATCCTTATGGATTCACCATCTTGATCGTCAAATCGATGTGAAGTGAGCAGGATAGGTTGCTGATTAAATGGTTGCCCAGGAATATAAAAGCATTGACCATCTCCACAGCAGATCCATTGACAAAGACCGAGTCGTGTTTACCCTCTCGCTTCCTTCGATTATCAACCATCACTTTTGTCTTGCTGACATTACAGGCTGTGTTATTGTTCTGATGCCATGAAACAAGGTTCACTATCTCTTTCCTGGATTTCATCTCATCATTGTTGTAGTTGGCCACACTGTTGTGGGTGAATAGAAAGTAGAGCAAGGGTCTGAGCACAGAGCGCAACGAGGCCTGAAGCCAGAGTGGAAGAAATATCATGATCAATTCCAATAGACTGCAGATAGAACATTGGTTGGCAGACAGGAAACAAAGAGTAGGGATTAACGGGTCCCTTTCAGAATAGCAGGCAGTGATTAGTGGGGTACCGCAAGGCTCAGAGCTGGGACTGCAGCTATTTATAATCTACATTAATGATTTAGATGAAGGGATTACAAGTAACATTAGCAAATTTGCAGTTGACACAAAGCAGTGTGGCAATTTGAACTGTGAGGAGGATGCTATGAGGATGCATGGTGACTTGGACAGGTTGGGTGAGTGGGCAGATGCAAGGCAGATGCAGTTTAATGTGGATAAATGTGAGGTTATCTACTTTGGTGGCAAGAACAGGAAGGCAGATTATTATCTGAATGGTGTCAAATTAGGAAAAGGGGAAGTACAACAAGATTTGGGTGTCCTTGTTAATCAGTCACTGAAAGTAAGCATGCAGGTGCAGCAGGCAGTGAAGAAAGCTAATGGCATGTTGGCCTTAAAAACAAGAGGATTTGAATATAGGAGCAAAGAGGTCCTTCTGCAGCTGTACAGGGCCCTAGTGAGACCACACCTGGAATGTTGTGTGCAGTTTTGGTCTCCAAATTTGAGGAAGGACATTCTTGCTATTGAGGGATGGAGGAACTGTCATATGTTGAAAGAATGGAGTGTCTAGACTTGTATACACTGGAATTTAGGATGAGAGGGTATCTTATTGAAACATATAAGATTATTAAGGGATTGGAAACATGTTCCCGATGTTGGGGTAGTCCAGAACCAGAGGCCACAGTTTAAGAATAAGGGGTAGGCCATTTAGAACGGAGATGAAGAAAAACTTGAGAGTTGTGAATCTGTGGAATTCTCTGCCTCAGAAGGCAGTGGAGGCCAATTATATGGATGCTTTCAAAAGAGAGTTAAATAGAGCTCTTAAAGATAGCGGAGTAAAGGGATATGGGGACAAGGCGGGAATGGGGTACTGATTCTGGATGATCAGTCATGATCACGGTGAATGGAGGTGCTGGCTCCAAGGGCCGAATGGCCTACTCCTGCATCTATTGTCTATCCTCTGAATATATTATTCCTGTACACATGTGCAGGGTGCCTAGATCTTCCAGCAGACTAGCATAGATGTGGTAAATTACCAGTCTTTCAAAGCTCTTCATTATGGAATATTAATGCATTACCCACCGGGTAGAACCAGCAATGGCTGCCTTGCCAACAGTCTGTCTGACCCTTCCTTATTTGTGTTTAATTGTATGTGTTAAATGTATATTTTTAGTGTTCTTTAGCTTGTTTCATGTGGGGGGGAGGGAGGGTTGGGGGAAACTTTTTCTAATCTCTTACCTCGACGGAGATGCAATTTAACATCGAGGAGCTGGTGGCCTTTGCTGGAGACCGACTTTTGAGAGCTCCACCACGGTCGCCTGCAGACTTAACATCACGGAGCTCGCGATCCCTTTGCCAGGGATCGACCTCTGGGATCGACATCAGTCTATGAAAGTAAGCATGCAGGTACAGCAGGCAGTGAAGAAAGCGAATTGCATGTTGGCCTTTATAATAAAAGGAATCGAATATAGGAGCAAAGAGGTCCTTCTGCAGTTGTACAGAGCCCTAGTGAGACCACACCTGGATATTTGTGTGCAGTTTTGGTCCCGCAATTTGAGGAAGGACATTCTTGCTATTGAGGGAGTGCAGCGTAGGTTTACAAGGTTAATTCCCGGGATGGCGGGACTGTCATATGCTGAGAGAATGGAGCGGCTTGGCTTGTACACTCTGGAGTTTAGAAGGATGAGAGGTTATCTAATTGAAACATAAGATTGTTAAGGGTTTTGACACGCTAGAGGCAGGAAACATGGTCCCGATGTTGGGGGAGTCCAGAACCAGGGGCCACAGTTTAAGAATAAGGAGTAAGCCGTTTAGAAAGGAGACGATGAAACACTTTTTCTCACAGAGAGTGGTGAGTCTGTGGAATTCTCTGCCTCAGAGTGCGGTGGACGCAGGTTCTCTGGATGCTTTCAAGAGAGAGCTAGATAGGGCTCTTAAAAATAGCGGAGTCATGGGAATATGGGGAGAAGGCAGGAACGGGGTACTGATTGGGGATGATCAGCCATGATCACATTGAATGGCAGTGCTGGCTCGAAGGGCCGAATGGCCTACTCCTGCACCTATTGTCTATTATCTATTGTCTATTGTCTATTTTGTATTTTATGAGACCAAATGCAAGAGGAATAATGCAGTAAATGACAGGAACCTTCGGACTACTTATGTACAGATTAATCATGGAGTGTCAATCCTTGATCCTTGAAAGAAATAACACAAATGAAGTGTGGTAAAGAAGACATGAGGCTTGTTTTCCTCCCTTGGTCTAGGCAATGAGTATAAAAGTCATGTTGCATCTGTACAAAACTTTACTTATACCATTTCTGAAGAATCATATACAATTCTGGTCATCACCCTACAAAACGTGAAGGCTTTAGAGAGGTTGCAGAGGAATTTCAGAGGATAGTATTTAGATTGAAGAGCATTAGATACAAGGAGAGTTTGGATTGTTTTCTCTGGAACATTGGAGGCTGAAGGGGGAGGGTGGTTGGAGAGTGGGTTGGAGGGGGTACAGGGAGGGTGAACCTGATGGAGTGTAGAAAATGATGTGAGACATAGCTAAGGAGATGGTGAGAGTCCTATTCACAGGGTGGAAAGGACAACTACTAGACGCCATATATTTAGGACGAAGGGGAGAAAGTTCACAGAAGGTTTGAAAGGAGAGACTTTTATACAGTGATAGATGCCTGGTAGTCAGTAGCTCCATTAATGACTGTGTGGAGTTTGCGTGTTCTTGCTTTAACTACAGTATGTAGATTTCTGCTACATGCTTCAGTCTCCTCTTATATTTCAAGAAACTAGAAGGTTAATTGACCACTGTAAATTGTCCCTAGTGCATGGAAGAAGAGGGGATTTGATTCAAATGTGGGGAGAATAACATGGGTTAGAATAGGATTAACATAAAAATGCAGCGTGATGGTCGGGGTGGATTCACCTTTCACGGTGCTGCATCTCAATTTAACTAACGATCTAACTATCTCCACTGCTCTCCTATCCCTACCCCTCTCCATCCTGGCTAAATGCAAATAATCCCTGAAGTGTGATTTTATACAGCAATTTCACAACATTTTCTCCATCATCATTGAACAATTAAAAATGAAATAGGAAACCAATGCATCATATGATGTGCCAGAAAGTAAACTCCATTTACAAAGCCTTGCTGTTGAATGACAGATAGAAATTTAAAATGATAACAATTTGAAAATATCATGAAGTCAAACCAGAACATGCGAAAGTACCTGATGCAAAACATCGGACGCGAGCCAGTGACTATGAATAGAACGTACAGAGACCACACACCTACTAAGATCAATATAGATTAAGCACCACTTTATGTTTTCTCCAAACCTATGGAGAATAACTAAAGAGGAATGATACTGTAAGTCATATATCACATCTGAAAACATGAGCTGACACCCAAATACTCACACACAATTGATACGAATGAATTATATGGAAGTACCTCATTACAAAACACATACAGTGATATGGGGTGGCACAGCGGCACAGCGATAGAGTTGCTGCCTTACAGCACCAGAGGTTCGATCATGACTATGGGTGCTGTCTGTATGGAGTTTGTATGTTCTTCGTGTGACCGTGTGGGTTTTCTCTGGGTGCCCTGGTTTCCTCCCATATTCCAATGATGTACAGGTTTGTAGGTTAATTGGCTTTGGTAAAATTGTGTGTAGGATAGTGTTATTGTAGGGAGTGATCATTGGTCGGTGTAAACTCGTTGGGCTGCTTCCACACTGCATCTCTAAAGTCTAAAGTCACTGTGCCAACAGTACAATTCATGTAGCTTTGAAGATAGAGGTCAGTCCTTGACGTGGAGATGTTGAAAATCCTGGACACTTGCAGGCCACTGCCACTACAACCAGAAGCTGAAGATCTATCTTCCTACCTTCTCCTTCACGAGACTACCTGCTTCCAGTTCTATTCTTACATTAGCGAGCAGTTGTTGACTCTTCATCCATGCAGTTTTACCACTCATGTGCTCCACTATGCTCATAGATAGCAGCTATTTCTTTAATCACACTTCCACCTGGACCATGCATCAGGTTCAAACATCAGCCTGATCTACATGTCCCCATGGCCCTGGTTTTATCTGAATGGTTCTGCAGAGCCTTGCATCTCCTTTCCTCCATGAGGATATTTGAAATTCTGGCATGGTTTGGTGCTTTGCTTTGATTTATTTATTGTCTCGTGTACAGAGATACAGTGAAATGTTCTGTTCTGTATGGTGTCTGGTCAAATAGATCGTCCCCTGGAACAGCATGTAAAGAGCCGACACATTCTGGCATGTACTTGCAACTTCCACATCTCTAAAAATCCCAATCCGGGTCTAATGAGAGATGCACTTTCTTATATTCGCACCTTATGGCCTGGTATCCTGGCAGCATAGGATCAATGAAGTAGGGATCGGCCTGGACCAATGCGATGCCCATAAGCCATCAATTCCTTCCATCACCATTTTATTAAGCTGCCGCAGGCTGCACTTGATTCATCCACTGGCTGTAGGGCCACCTGCGGGCTGACACACTCTGTGACCCCAGAAAACAAGCATTCCATCGCATCCAGCAAAACACAATCACACTTGGGTAAACCCCATCGTACTTAAAATGTTGCCTTGAAATCCAACAAAATATTTGATGGTGCACTTTTCTTCAATGTTCTTTCAGTGTTTACCAATTTGCCACTTCATTTCTTTTCAGTATTTATTTATAACATAACTCGAGTTCACAAACAATAGTAAGATTAAACGAGAACTTACCAGTTTGAAGTTTGATCGTTATTTTATGAGGAGTAACGTTGAGGGAATACGTGAAGAACCCCGCCAGGACGCATGCGTGTCATTCTTCAAAGCAGCGGTGTGAAATCACAGATAACTGTAATGACTAAACATAGTAGCAATGTTACAAAATTTTGAGATTTTAAAAATCAAGTCTGTAATTTATCCCATCAGATAAAGCATAAAAAGAAGTTTAATTTGACACCTAATTCACTTTCATATCTCAAGTATTTAAAAGGTTATGGCCATTTTCATACTCGGAAATGAGCATCTTGTTCCCTATTGATTTTCTATGGACATAACAAATCGTGATCGTGAACAGTCAAAAGCCCATAACTTTCTTAAAAATTAAGAGAACTGAATGAAATTTTCAGTTATCATAGATTGAAGCATTCTGAAACAAATATAAAATAATCTTACTTGGATGACCTGAAATTAAAGCATATAATTAGTTAGTTACCTAATTGTAGCTAATTTCAGACTTCAATTACTAGATCTAAACATCTATCCATTTCTTAATAAATGATTAACATTTCTAAATAGCCTAAATGTCCAAATAATATTCACAAATAATTCACAATAAAACATGATTTTTAAATCTCATTTACATTAATTTATAGGCCAAATGGAAGGAATTCAGTGTTCAATTGCTGTAAATAAATGCCCATTTTAAATCAGCTTTCCAGTGGGTTCCTGTGGAACGCGCTGGTTTAGAACATTCACATTGCGGTAGATTTGTGCCCCAAATGCCGAGAGAAATACTGCGGGATATAATGGGCCCAAAATGAGCTACTCGCAATATTAAACTTTGTATAAAGGGATCTTTAGAAGCCCTTTTTAATGTAAAAATATACAGCCTACCTTCAATTATTTGCTTTATGAGACCCTGCGGTTGCTGGCGGTCGCGGGTTTAGAGATTGATTTTTAAACTACTATAACTATTATACGAGGCCTTTAAAACTAATAATAGCTTTTGCGACGGGGTCTTCCAGCGATTTTTCGTTAATAATTAACTAGGCTGAACATCTTCGATTTGAACAGCCTAGAGAAAATCGCGTTTTAAACCCGCCCCCTCTAAACGGCGCCAAAATCGCGCACACCCGCAGCGGCAGATTTTCAAAGACGCTTCAGGTAGGCTTTGCAACATACCTAAACATAGTAAGATTAGAGAAGAGATACCAGTTGAGTATATGATCAAGGGTGGGAGCGGAGGGCACGTATTCCCTCAACGTTACTCCTCATAAAATAACGGTCAAACTTCAAACTGGTAAGTTCTCGTTTAATCTTACTATTTTACTTCGGAGTCTCGTGAGTGACTACGTGAAGATTTTAAAGCTCTGTGATTTCATGCCGTGGAAACGAGTCCATGCATCACATCTGCCTTGATTATGGGGAGAATAGAGTTAACATCATTAGACATCAATACGATATTGAAACCCAACGATAAATATATTAACACCAATTATTGCCCCTATTTATGGGGTAAATTATATTACAGAACTTAAATTTGTTTCTGCAAATGTTCCAGGTTCAATTACTGGTTTGTTATAAAGTCGTTGGAAAGTTTCCTCCGTTGACCATCCTGCTGTCTTGAGGATTTGGTCCATAGGAACGTCCAACTTCATAGCTGCCGATGTAGCTGCAGCCCTGGTGGAGTGAGATTTAAAAATGCTAGTGTCTACTCCAGCCTTTATTAGGACCTGTTTTAGCCATCTAGAGATGGTCTGGACTGTCACTGTTTTGAGTGGCTGTTTGTAGCTGATTAAAGTGACATTTCTTTCACTCTGATGATCTTAGTATACTCCATATATAATAGGAAGTGTGTTACAATACAGAGACGACCATCTGTCGGGTAGGCCCTGAATTCTGTTTTTAGGCCTGCTGACCCCTGTCTGTTCTGTTTGACTATTTCATTGATGTGAAAAGTTAAATTTCCAGATGAAATAATCATGTTGTCCAGCCTTAGTTTCTGTAGTGACTGGACCCTTTGTGCCGTGACCAAGGCCATCAGCATGACTGTTTTCATAGTCAGTTTCTGTAGGGACAGAGCTGTAGCTGGAGACCAGTTTCTTAACATGGTCAGTACAATGCTCACATCCCATATTTGGGAGTACCTGGTTTTTGGGGATTAACATTAAAATGCCCCTCATGAGTTTGGTTACCAGGGTGTGTCCCAACAGAATGCCGCTCTGTTCCTTGCCACAGGTATGTTGACAGAGCACTTCTGGCGCAGTTGATGGCACTATGACTGAGCCTCTCATCGTAATGGAGGCTTGCCAGGAATTCCAGAACAGACGGGATGTTCATAGATCTGTGGGTGATGTTTATTGTTGTGACAGTACTTTCCATTTCTTGAAGACACCAAGTACTGTTTTTTGGTCGACTGTCTGTGGGCCACTGAAATAATATCCACTGTTCGGTCCGTCAGTCCCAGGTGTAGTAGAGGTGCTTTCAACTCTATAAATTAATAGGTTTATATAATTATGACATGGGTAACTACTCCTTGTTGCGGGAAGAACCAGTAAATTAGGTCTATGATGGATGGTGATGCATGGTTCTAAAACCATGTCGTGTATCCCCGGGACCCATGGTTGAGTAGGCCAATCGGGTACTATCAAAATATCAGACGCGGAGTCTACTGTATATTCCTAAATACCCGACTGATGAGGCAGAAGGAGGAAATGCATAAATAAATAATCCCCCAATGCAGCGAAAATGCATCTGTAGCCACTGCCCCAGGTTCTGGTTCCCATGAACATAATTCGATAACTGGTGAGAGCATGGATGCGAATAGGTCGATATCTGGTGTTCCATACCGTGCTGTAATTTCAGCAATACATTTTTTATCCAACATCCATTCAGTGTTTTTCATAGAATTAGCGTGACCTGTTGTCTGCCACTAAATTCAGTTCACCTGGTAAGTAGGTAGCTGATAACCAAATATCGCTCTGGATACACTATTGCCAAATTGTGTTGGTCAGATTTCACATGATGTCGATATGTTTCCACCCATATGGTTGATATATGCTACCACGGTGGTGTTGTCAATTTGTAGTCTAACATGCTGGTGATATAACCCAGAACAATATGACTTAAAGCCATGGAATGCACTCAACATTCCCAGGTAGTTTATGCCCAGTGTTTGTAATAATGATGCCACCTGTGCATTCCATCTCCGCCACAGCTGGAGATGGAATTGGTAGCATCCCATCCAAGTGCACTGGCATCAGTATGTAGTTCCATAGACGGGTAGCTGATAATGTTTGGATCGGAACAATGCCTAATGTTATGTTTCCATCATTTTAGTTCCATTGTGGCCTCTGTTGGTAGCTTCATTGGTCTGTCAGAATGACCCCCATAATTTTTGAGTGCACGAATGTTTGCCCTCTGTAATTTTTGATAATGTAAAGGTCCGATTTGTGTGACTGGAAACGCAGCCACTATAATGCCAATTATTCTTGCTACCAGTCTGATGGATGCTTTTGTTTTGCTGCAAGCCTCCATTAAGGCTGTAACCTTTTCTTTCGGCAAAGTCACTTACATGTGAACTGTGTTAAAGGTGAACCGCAGATGATTCATTTTGTTAAATAACATCTGTGGTCACCTCTAATGGGTACTGTTTAGTAAGCATTTTTTTTTTTTTTTTAATACGATGCTTGCCATGTAGTAACCTAGGAATTAATTGCTTAGCAGTAACAAAGGTTCCCATCTAGTAATGAATATAAAGTACGAAAGTATTCAAATTAGTCAAATCTATGATGATGTGGCAACCACCATCTATTTTATGATAAAGATTTTGGACACGAATTCCTGTGATTCGTGTTGGATATCTTCCATTACTCCTTTTTTTATATGGGCATTGTAGTTCAGTATGCGCTTTTTTTTTTTTTTTTTTTTTTTTTTTTTTTTTTTTTTTCTTCTTTGCCTGTAAGCACGAACATTCGGTTCGGTACATGCTGAACTGGAGGATTATGTTTTGTATAAATTCTATGGTATAACCCTATACTTCTGAAAATATAAGTGTCGGTAGTTAATTTATTCCATGCATCCAGATAGAATTGTAATCTCCCACCAACCTTTAAGGAACCAGACCCACCTTCCTGCATGGTTACTATTAGTAGGTTTGTTACTTTTTCGGCATCCTCCGTGGACGTTGAGGTGCCGATGTCTGGTTCTGTAGTTGGGTCGGTGTTGAGGATTAGCGCATTCCCCAGGAAGTAGTTTTTAGACGTTGCTTTAATGAGCCCCAGGGTTTTACCCTCTTTGTCAAGTTCTTTTACCTGTTTTGATAAGTTGCCTCCAAATAGTAATATAGGTGGTTTGGAGGTTCCAGGTTTGCATAGGCCTGCAAATTAGGGTCTAAAGCCGGTTGGATGGCACTTCTTCCTAATGCTGTTTATTCGTATTGGTAGTTGCAAAATAAAGCCAGTGCATCCTGGTGATCTAGTGCCATGTCTTTTTTGTTTATTGTGCGGGCGAAACCCGTAATTCCCGCTGTTAGGACTTTCAGAACTTTCTGTTGTTTCAAGTCCCTGGCCCTGCCATGTTTTAAAATACACTGGTTAATACTGGGAACATTCAGTGTTTTGCAGTTCCCTGATGTAAGTGTCTTCCAATAGGTTTTCTTGCACCCCATGTGCACTAGGGGTATGTTCTGCACCCCTCTTCAGGTTCAGCCCAGAATTGACCCCCTATACTCCCCTCTGATGAGGGAGAAACACTGTGCAGCCCTACAAGAGGTACTGCTGTAGGACTTACTAGCTGCCCCCTGTGACTAGTCTCCATCTCCCGGAGTCTGCCACTTACCTGCTCCAACACCCGCTCCAGCTGGCTCCGATGCTCTCGGGCACTGGCCACCTCATGGTCATTGGCCGTCGCGGCTGCTCCTGAAGCCGCTACTCCTGAAGCCGATCCTGCTCCAGTTCTTGCAGTCAGCCCAGGATTGACCCTCCGTGCTCCCCTCTGATGAGGGAGAACACTGTGCAGCCCCACAAGAGGTACTGCTGTGGGGCTTACTAACTGCCCACTGTGGCTAGCCTCCATCTCCCGGAGCCTGCCACTTTGGAGTATTTCCTCCAACAGCCGCTCCAACCGGCTCCAATGCTCTCGGGCACTGGCCGTCGCGGCTGCTTGAAGCTGTTCCTCCTGCAGCCGCTCCAACCGGCTCCAATGCTCACGGGCACTGGCCGTCGCGGCTGCTTTGTTCCCCGCTCCCAGCCGCTCCAACTGGCTCCAATGCGCACGGGCACTGGCCGCTCGCGGCTGCTCCTAAAGCCGCTCCAACCGGCCCCAATGCGCACGGGCACTGGCCGCTCGCGGCTATTCAGAGTCGGACTCATCGGAGTCAACGACTCTGTTAGTTTTTTGCTTCGCTCTACCGCCCGGCCATGGCCGGTGCAGGAGCGAAGTCGGGCACAGCTGTTCCCATTACGGGAGATTGGCGTGCCGTTGGCTGCTGCTGCCGGCTGCCCGCAACTCCGCGGTTCTCCCCCGCCAGCTTTTCCGCAGCCTTCGTGGATCTGGTCCATGTCTCCACCTGTAAGGTAAGTGGAAGGAACGCAGAGTCTCCTTACCTGCTGTTCCCGACTTTCAAATTCTGGAACGCAGAGTCTCCTTACCTACTGTTCCCGACTTTCAATTTTTGCCGCTAAGGGGAACGTCGTTCCCCCTGCTGTGACTCGTTGCAATGCGTTTAGCGATATGACACGCATGCATCCTGGCAGGGTTCTTCACGTAGTCACTCACGTGACTCCGAAGTAAAATCCTACTAGTCACTCACTGTAAGGAATTGTGTTGTCTTGGCCTTAACAAGTGTTTGAAATGGGGTCAATGGTGATATTATCATCATTGACTTGACATCATGAAAGATCACCAATCTGAAATACTGTTAATTTTGTTTCATTCCTCCAACGGATGTTGGCCTTTCCAGCATTTTCTGTTTTATATTCAATTTTGTAGTTGTCTCATTATCAGCTCATTATCCCTGCCTCCATTATCACTATCCCAGTCTTCCTCTCTGTTCGTCTCCAAGAGACTTTTCCCAACCTCAGTACTATTATCTTCCACTGATATGAATGCCAGTAGAATGACTTGAATCATTAACTCTGCCTCAGATACAGTAGGTCATCTTACACTTAGACTGGAACAACATTCAGTATGACTAATGTAGCAACTTTATTGGACGCAGTTATTTTCCATGTGTTTCAATGAAGTGTTCATTTTTCGCAACACATTTGGGTAACGTCTTGTGTCTTTGTCTTGACCTGGAAAACATTACCTCTTATTTACACGTTTAACTTAATAAATGGAAGACTGTTACAGTGTCTCATTTTTCCCTATCTCCTGTCTGCATCTGTCATTATGCTGGTGCTAAAGCGTTGACAGAAACATTTATTGGTTTCATCCCGACAGCAGATTTGTCCTCTTGCTGCCAAAATCACTGCTCAGATTTCCATCTGAGTAGTTTGCATTTGCTTGCCTGTTCATAGTGATAACTAACTTGTCCCATCTGTGGAAAGAATTAATCACAACATGAAGTGGAAGTGTTGTCTTATATTCTTTGGCAATCCGTGTTTAAGTGCCATTACAACATAATGGAAATGTTTTTGTTTCTACAGGAGGGCTCTTTGCCATTTTCTCTCTAACTATAACTTATTTCTGGTCTCTGCAATGCAATGAATTGAATTATGGAAGTAAATGAATAACTAATCCATTGGTTTGGGTCAAATAGCACTGGCTACACAAATTATTTAAATTATTTAGGAAGTCAATCAGACTGTCCACAGGAGATGCACTCTCCAATTAAAGACAAGATCATGATAATCAGATCAGAAATGGAGAATCTTTCCATTTAGACGAATGGAAATGAAAGGAAACATTTTCAAGGATCCCATATCACCAGGTTCCAGGATAAATCATTTACCTCTAACACTAAACAATGTGCTGGAAAAGTCACAGATGTTTTACCCGTGGGTATTAAAGGGTACTAGCAACAAAAATAAACTTGCATCGTTTTCTCTAGAATGCCAGAGGCTGAGGGGACCTGATGGAAGTGTATAAAATTATGAGAACATAGACAGGGTAGACAGTCAAAACCTTTTTCTCAGGGTGAAAATGTCAAAGACTAGAGGGCATAGCTTTAACGTGAGAGGGGCAACATTTAATGGAGATGAGCGGTGTAATAATTTTACAGAGAGAGTGGTGGGTGCCTGGAATGTGCGGCTGGGGGTTGTGGTGGAGATAAAAGCAATGGCAGCATTGAATAAACTTTTTATGCACAAGGACATGTAGGGAATGCAGGAATGTGGATCACTTGCAAGTAGATAAGATTAAATTATCCTGGCATGATATTTGGCGCAGACATTGTGGGCCAAAGGGCCTGTTCATGTGCTGTATTGTTCTCTGTTCTATGTTCCATGACTTCAGTTCTCTTTTCATTAAGATTACAGCCATGGATAAATAGAGTTAGGCTATGAATGATGAAAATATAAAAAAGATAAAATAAGAACACAAAACAGAATTCTGGAGGAACTCAGCAGGTCAGACAGCATCTGTGGAAGGAAAGGGACAATGTTTTGTGTGGGGGAAAATACCGTAGAAAAATATGATGGAAGAATGGCTGCATATACTAAAAGTACTTATACATGTACACAATTTATGCCTTTGAGCCTACCTTTATAGCCTCATTATTTTGGTAATACTTTTGTCTCAAAATTGATTGTTATTTTTTGTATAATTTAAAATCTTTAGAAAATTCTCCCACAACTGTGACTAGGGACAATTTACAATCTTTACCAAGGCCAATTAACCTACAAATCTGTACATCTTTGGAGTGTGGGAGGATGCGGAGCACCCGGGGAAAACCCTCGTGGTCATGGGAGAACTTACCTAACTCCATACAGAAAGCACCCGTAGTCAGGATCAAACCCAAGTCTCTGGCACTGTAAGGAAGCAACTCAACTGCTGCACAACTGTGCCATGCAGTCCTTAATTTAATAGCCACTACTATCAGCCCAAAGTCTATCTCAATCTGTTCACCCAATCTGTTCACTCAATACATTCAACAAAAATCTAAGATATCAAGTTGAGTTTATTGTCATATGCATAGGCACAGTGAGGTACACATATAATGAAAATCTTGCTCACAACAAGATCACAAACTCAGTCAGCAAACAAAAACATAAACTATACATAAATTACATGTAAATTCTGCAAGACAGTGA
Organism: Amblyraja radiata; assembly: GCF_010909765.2. NCBI lineage: Eukaryota > Metazoa > Chordata > Chondrichthyes > Rajiformes > Rajidae > Amblyraja > Amblyraja radiata. The sequence goes on from NC_045956.1 coordinate 80,668,108, forward strand.
AAAGAAAATGACTGGGGAAAAAAAGAGAAGACTGCAAAACATATTTAGAAAACAAGTCCGTAGTAGTGCAAGAGGTCTTTTGCTGAGGATCCTTTGGAAGACCCTGATAGTTGTAGAAAAGTAGCTGCTCCTGAATCTGGTGGTGTGAGACTTCAGGCGTCTGCACATCATACCCGATGGTAGCAATGGGGAGAGGGCACAGCCTGGATGTGGTATCCTTGGTGATATATACCACCTTGTTGAATCTTCATGGAGATACTTTCAATGGTGGGAAGGGCAATGCTCATGGAGGACTAAGGTAGTCCACCACTCCCTGCAGTCTCTTGCATTCCCATGTGTTGGAATTGCCATACAGAGCTATGATACAACCAGTCAGGATACTTTATGCAATGAACCTGTAAAGATTTGTTGAGTATTTGGTAATAAAGTTTAGAATTACAGAGTGGAAACAGACCCTTCAGCTCACCAAGTCCACACCGACTAGCAATCAGCCCGTACACTAACACAATCCTACACATTAGGGTCAATTTACAATTTACATAAGCCAATTAACATACAAACCTGTGTGTCTTTGGAGTGTGGGAAGAAACCGGAGCACCTAGAGAAAACCGACGCAGTCATAGGGAAAGCATACGAACTCCGTATAGACAGCTGCCATAGTCAGAATTGAACCTGGATCTCTGGCGCTGTTTTAAAGCAGCAACTCTTTTGCTGCGCTACTGTGCCATCCTTCTCCAACGTCCACACTTGCTGCATGACTACTTCAAAAGTAATCAAAAAGTCGATCAAATGTGATGCTGAGGCTAAACATGGGGCCAACTACTGCCAATCTAATTCTGATCAAGTAACTCATTTTGAGGATGAAATCTGTGGAGCATAAAGTCTGTTTGACTCAGGTCTTTCTGGTGTACTAATGAATGAAATCACCAATCGTCAAGTCTAGAGAGTTTATTGTCATGTGTCCAGAAAGGACAATGAAATGTGTCCCAGATAGGACAATGACAATCATAATATTCATAATAATAATTCTCTGCAATGGTTGAGCTCATAGAACGATATTACAATCCCTACTATAATTGGCACCTTCTTAATATCTTGTGTGGGGTTAGGGGTAAAGTCATAATTGGGGTCATCAGGTGGGCACCCTCCTTCCTTGGTGTTTCGTTGATAGGCCCACAACACCTCCAGAGGGCTCAACAGCAACATTTTGCAGCCCAGTTGGAGTCCTTCCTCTTTAGCCACAGCCAGTTGCTGCTTCGCTCGGCAGCCTCTGACAGCAACCTGATGGCTTGCCGGAAGCCCTGTCCTCGAACTCTCATTCCCTTCAGGAGTCTGGTTGTTGACATGGCTACAAACCCTCTACAACCAACCTCTACAGGGAGCACATGGGTATGCCAGCCATGTTGTTCTGCCTCAGCTGCTAAGTCTGAATACTTTACACATTTGCGTTCATGCGCTTCACCAACTGCAGCATCCCAAGGCACAGTTAACTCCACAATGTACAGGGACTTCTGTGAGGTTGACCACAAGATCAGGTCCTGCCTGAGATTAGTTGTGATGATCTCTGGTGGAAAGATGAGCTTCTGGTCTAGATCAGCCTGCATTTTTCAGTCCCGGGCAGTGTCCAGGAGGGTCGGTTCCTTTCTTGCAAGTGGCTTCTCTGGAAGTTGTCCTGCCTTTACAAAAGGGGTGGCGTTCAAGAAACCAGGTGTTGGGGGAGGGAGGGCATTGGTGGTAGTTCTCCTTCCTTCCAAGGTAATCGCCAGTTGTCACAGGACCTGATTGTGCCTCCAGGTGTAGCGGCCTTGTGAAAGACTGGTTTTGCAGCCAGTGGGAATGTGCCTTAATGTTGCTGGGATTTAGCAGAGAGAACATGATGATCTTCTCCAAGCCACTGGTTTAGGTTCTTGGGTGTGGGAAGAACATCGTAGGTGGCTCTGATGATGAAGCTAAGACGACTTCCTTCCATTTCCCACAGATCCTTCCAGGTAAGCTTACGACGCTCCATGTTTTCCCAGGCAGTCCACTGGCCCTGTTAGGACTGTGAGACTGCCTTTGCACATCTCTCTGCCTCCTTGTTAACAACAACACTAATAAGGCAAAAACCCTATTTGCAACTGTTGACAGACTGACCAACCCCCCAACACAATTACCACCTGAACTCCATTCCACGCAGAAATGCAATGAGTTTGCATTATTCTATACAGATAAAATTGAAGGCATCAGACGTGCCATCAATATCACCGCTTCAAACAAAAATGTTGGATCACCACCCTGTTTAGGCAAAGGTAACGTGGCAATGATGACATGCTTTAATGTCATAGACTCTAAAACTCTTGTGGAAACGGTGACACAACTAAGGCCATCCACCTGCTGTCTTGATGCTTTACCTACCAACTTCTTTAAGAATGTTTTTGACTGCCTAGCAATAGACATACTGCAAATAGTTAACAGCTCTCTTCAATCAGGCAATTTCCCAAAAGCCTTGAAAACTGCAGTTATTAAACCTCTTTTAAAAAAGCGGAGCCTAGATGCCTCTATTATTAACAACTATAGACCAATATCAAATCTATCTTTCATAAGTAAAATCATTGAGAAAGTTGTCCTCCAGCAACTTAATCACTTCCTGGCTTCAACTGGCTGCTACGACAACTTCTAGTCAGGATTTCGACCTCTTCATAGCACCGAGACCGCTCTTATTAAAGTTGTAAACGACATCCGTCTTAACACAGACTCTGGCAAAGTTTCAATATTAATGCTATTAGACCTCAGTGCTGCATTCGACACTGTTGATCACTCAATACTTTTGGACAGGTTGGAAAAATGGGTGGGGCTCTCAGGCACAGTCTTAAGTTGGTTCAGGTCATATTTACAAGATAGGAACTATTTTGTTTCCATTGGCGACTTTGTATCAGAACCAACCAACGTGACGTGTGGAGTACCGCAAGGTTCGATCTTAGGGCCCTCTTTATTCAACATCTACATGCTCCCACTAGGGCAAATCATGCGAAATAATAATATTGACCACCACTGCTATGCCGATGACACTCAAATCTATGTAGCGCTATCACCAAATGACTATCGCCCCATAGATCTGTTGTGCCAGTGCATTGAGCAAGTCAAAGACTGGATGTGCCAAAATCTTCTCCAACTAAATAAGGACAAAACGGAGATAATTGTTTTTGGTGCTAAAAAAGAAAGGCTTAAAGTAACCCAACACCTTCACTCTCTGTCCCTGAAAACTTCAAACAAAGCCAGAAATCTATGGGTCATTATGGATTCAGATTTAAATTTCGACAGTCACATCAAATCAGTAACAAAATCGGCCTACTATCACCTCAAAAACATAGCAAGATTAAGAGGACTCATGTCAGCTCAAGACTTAGAAAAACTTGTACATGCCTTTATTAATAGTAGGCTAGATTATTGTAACGGTCTCCTTGCAGGTCTTCCAAAAAAAAACTGTCAGGCAGCTACAGCTTGTTCAGAACGCTGTTGCTAGAGTTCTAACAAAGACCAAAAAATTTGAGCATATTACACCAATTCTTAAATCCTTACATTGGATCCCTGTATGTCAGAGAATTGATTTTAAAATCCTGCTGCTCACCTATAAATCACTACATGGTTTAGGGCCAAAGTATATCACTGACATGCTTCCACTATATAAGCCTTCTAGACCGCTAAGATCTTCTGAAACCAATCTGCTAGTGATTCCCAGAGTAAATACAAAACATGGGAAAGCAGGATTTAGTTACTATGCAACAAATAGCTGGAATAAACTTCCTGAAGATTTAAGACTTGCCTCAACTTTGACCACTTTTAAAACAAGACTGAAAACTTTTATGTTTACTTTAGCTTTCAGCTAAATCTTAACTACATTGCACTTTTAACTTTTGCACTTTTTATAATGCATTTTTAATTTTGCTTTTCTTTTCTTTTAGTTCTTCTATTTTATTTCATTTTATTATTTCATTTATTGTATGACATGTTTTTATGTGAAGCACTTTGAGTCTGCCTCGTGTATGAAATGTGCTATATAAATAAAGTTGCCTTGCCTTGCCTCTTGCTGACGGACCTCAGCAACTATCAGCTTTCTTCTCTGGGTGGATGTTGCCTTGTGCCATGTGGGTCGACTTGTCCCGAGTCCAATCCCACCTCTTCCCTGCTGCATCTGTCCTACAATGTCTCCATGCCTGAGAGCAGATTTTGCTTGCTGTACAGCCTCCAATGGGGTCCACTTCCTCCCAGTTGCCATTCTGGGAGCAGCCACTCGTATCTACCCTGGCGAACTCTGGCAAAACGATTCCATAATTTGGACTCCCTACACGCTTCAGTGTTTGTATTCATCACATGTTTGCATTTGCATTTATAGACCACCTCTGCCTGCCTCAAGTTAAATTTTCACTGCAATTAGCCATGACTTAATTTTTGTTGTTACATCACAGAAAGAATATTTTTTCAATTCCAATCTTTGCAGAGTTGGCCAGGTTCAATTGCACAAAGAGGGAAGCTTTATTGCCTCAATATTTTAAAGAAAATAAAGCAATACTGTAACCAGATGATTTAATACAATTCCCAATATAATTAATTCATAAAGGGCATCAATATGACATCTTCAAGTATGCCTCCATCTTGCCCGCTACTTATATTAACTCTACATTATACAGACATTGGACATGTCTTTCCACGTTGTTTTTGCATTGAGTGTCGTACTTCATGAAATTTAGCAGCTAACAGAGAGCAGAATGACAGGGGAAATTGGGGGTGGTGATCTGTGGTATTTCATCTTATTTTCAGCTGTAAAAACAGCTCACACTCTTCACTGCTCTGTTGAGAGTTTGATCTGGCTGTTGCAACCAGCAATGGATAGGACCTATTGTTACTTTGACTATATGAGGCTAACTGATTGAAACTGTCGGCAGTTACGTTGCCATCAAAAATATGCTTAATATCATTTCCTTTTGCAATTCAGGACACAAGGCTGAAATTAATATTCTGGTGGCATTTCACGAGAAACAATAAAAGAATTACAATCAGTCTTGAATTTCATTTTAAATGTTAATAGGTTTTTACGCGGCATGTGTTCCTGGCAATAATAGAGCAGCTTAAGGTCCAATTTGGCAGATGCATTTACATGCCAAAGACTTTACAAATTAACACTCCCAGTGCAGAGTATTCCCTGATGGAATCGCATAACATGAATTCAAGCATGGAGGTGACCATGAGCAACATGATTTTCCATCCATGAAAACCTGCAAACGGAAAATAATGTGGGCCACTTGTGTGAATTAGCCCAAATTTCTGCTGTGCACTCAAGTCATGCAAAGCCTTGCATGGATGCGTTAATCTTTAAAATCTACTGATTAATATTTTTCACAGAATTGTGATAATATAGAAATCTTGTAAATTCCAGGGCCAACAATCGAAATAATTTTGAAAATGAGTATTGAATCCTGCCTCTTTCCTATAAAGTGCTGGACATATTTTGGATGCTGCCATTGTTTTTTTTTAAAGTAACATTTTAATATGCCTGCATTTAGGTACAAGAAATGTTTAGTGATTTAGAATTTTCGATTTTTTCTCTTTGAAAATTAACAGCACGGGATAGGCAAGCACCACTATCGCAGCCAAATGCATATAGACACCTATAACGAAGCTCATTGTGAAATTTGTATCTACATTAAATGAGGTTCTCCATATGTAGCACATGATTCAGGAATATAATATTTAATCAAGCAAGTGGAAGCTGAAAATAACAAAAGTGTGCAGCAAATTAATCCACATCTAAATATGGTTATCAATTTGAAACAATAATTCTTCTTCTCTTTATGACGAGACTGCCTGACCAGCTGTTTGTTTCCAGTAACTTCTGCTTTTGTATCAAAAACAGGCAACAGTTCTGATTGTTATTCACACTATTTTCAATTGTAGTTTTATTTTGATTGTCTTTCCTGAGGCTGGTGTCATAGGGCTCAGTTGGTGAGATAACACTGCAAGGGGAAATGAGCACTCTATTTGCTTAAAATGGAGCACAAAACAGTCAACATTATGAAGTAAATACATTTCCTGAACAACTACTGATCTGAGAACCAAAACTAGAAGTTTTAATGCCGATCAAGTTGATACATTTTTTTTTAAATCCAATTATCTGTATTTTTACTATTCTTTTCTCATACAAAACAAAATAAAATTCTATCCCAGTACAATATTTGTGTTCACAGCCAGAAATTAAAACACAGCTCTGAGTAATGCACAGATGATTAATATCTGTTAAACTCCTTACCTACTGTTAACAACTAAAGGACCCACAGCACAGTCAACTCTGCACAGTGCTGTGTGGTAGAACCTCCTAGGCTGTGGCCAAGCCTTCTCCAAGTACAAACACCTGTGAAAACAAGCACAAATGTGTTTTCACAATCTCTTTTTTTTAAAGGAAGAAAGATTTTGCTCAGAAATAATAATACAGATATAATGACCCTCAACATTAGTGAATTGAACCTAAGTACAAATGCCCTCCTGAAGAAACGGAGCAGAAAATACAAAGATTAGTGAAATGAAAGCATGATAGACAGAAGAAAAGACATTAGTCATACCCTGGCTGTTGTGAATAAGGAGATGAAAAACGATGAAAAAGTCAAAGGTCCCGTGTTATATATGAACCACCACTATTTTAAATAGTCACTGGGGCCTACAGCAAGTGGCATAGGAAATGATCACGAAAATCTGAAAAACAAGCTCCAGACCTCACTGGAGTACTTCTTGTTCACCCCAGAGCTTCAATACATAAACACTCACCAGCTACACTGATAATACATCATTCATGCACGGCTACCAAGAGCTACATTCAGTGACGCAGCAAGGGGACTGAGCTGCCACAAACTGCCCAAAAAGAAACAGACAAGGGCACTATTCTTACAAGAAAGTACAGTTTTGTAAAACGTGCTTCCTGCTCAACCACATGCGTTAATATTTTTGGCTTCTGTTGCAAAAATAATTGAACATCATATTATTCATCTATTTGAAGCAAATTATTTGTCTAGAAAGTGTGTGCTACATAATCGGAACAGCACTAAATTGTGAGATTAGCCTAAGATTTCTTCTACGAAAGTCAATCATACTCAATTATTCATTGGATGCATATAATGTAGCAGAAAACCATTTGCTCAGAACAATTTGACTTAAAACATTATTCTCTTTCTTTATGACAGCTGCTAAAAAATATAACATTTTACTGAAGATTCCTGTCTTGATACTGCAAAACTTTCAACATTATGACCACACTATTTTCGCCTATTTTCACCACAGGTTTTCATAAGGGTTACATAACCAATTGTTACACAAAAGATCCTCTGTGTCATAAAGTAGAAGATATCTACAAAGCTTCAAATGACTGTGGATGTGGAGGTAATTGGAAAAGATCACAACCTTGGGCAATTTAAAGATACCTAATGAAGATCAAGGAGAAAGACACATATGGAAGATATAGAAGTAATTGGAAAAATTAAAATAGAAATACAAAGCATTTGGTTTTAATATAGTGTAGGTTTAGATCGTATTAGTAATAATATTCATCACACTGTTAGAAGAATTGTTGCTAGAAAATATATATTTTTAATGCACTGAGTTTTGATGGTCTAGTTTAATCTGCCAGTTTGCCTCCATCTTACACGGATACATTTCTATACTCTATCGGGAAAGGCAAATCTTACAAGCAAACCCTGACTTCTTCAAGTATCTGGAACAACATTTGCATTTTTAGTCCAGATTGGTTAGGATTCAGTGCTAAACACTGTCCAGCAGTAGAGAAACACAAAAGGAAGTTCTATTGCAATTTTGAGCATATGTGCGGGGAACTCCTGGACCTTAGAATCAGCACCCACCTCTACAACTAAATCCTTGAATTCCTGATCCATTGGCCCCAATAAGTGGGGATAGATGACAAAACATAATCTATGATAATTCAAAACACTGGTGTCCCACAAGGATGCATTCTCAGCCACTTACTGTGCCCGCTTTACACGCACGATTTTGTAGCTAATTTTTTCCTTAACTTCATTTACAGGTTTTCAGGTGATAGCACTGAGATGGAGTATGGGAAGGAGATAAAGAGCTTATAGTGTCATGACAAAGGACAGCTAGCTATCGAGTTCAGGGAACAAGTTGGTGTACAAATCCCAGCCAGCATCAATAGAGCTGAAGTGGAAATGGTCAGGACCGGGACCAACCACATTGAAGCTATGGCCAAGAGAGCGTATAAACCTCTCTACTTCCTCAGCACACTAAAGATGTTTGGGATCTCGCCACGACTCTTACCAACTTCTACAGGCACACCATTGAAAACTTCTTATGAGGGTGCAACACGCTTGGTTTGGCATCTGCACTGACCATGAGTGTACGAAATTGCAGAAGTTTGTGGATGTAGCCAAGTCCATCACAAAAACCTGCCTCTACCCCATTTATTTCATCTATATTTCATGCAACTCGGGAAACCAAGCATGTGACAATAACAATAAGCTGATACAGAAAACCTAAACCTTCTCCTGGTATTGCGTTTAGAGTTTAGAGTTAAGAGATACAGCCAGAAAACTGACTCCATGCCGACCATCGATCACCCGTCACTAGTTCCATGTTATCCCACTTTTTCATCCCACACACGGGACAATTTACAGAAGCCAATTAATCGACAAACCTTCACATCTTTGGAATGTGGAAGGAAACCAGAGCACCGGGTGAAAACTCATGCAGTCACAGGGTGAGCATACAAACTCCACGTGAGCAGCACCCATAGTCAGGATCAAACTCGGGTTCTGATGCTGTGAGGCAGCAGCTCTACCGCTGCTCCACTTAAGCTGGCAGGTTGACCTTGTCCATTTGTTTCTAACACAGCCCATTACATGTATTAATGCATCCCTTCCCACTCCCACTTAGAAATGGATCAGACATCCCGCTGGTACTATCAGCAAACCCAGCAGCTTATTTCCTCAACCAAAGGATTTGAGAACAAGACAGAAAAATGAAGGGGAAGAACCAAACCAGGAAAAGAAAATAATGTAAAGGGATAAAATAATAGATTGAGGGAAAAAGAAAGAAAAAGGAAAGGTAAGAATGAAACACAAAATTTAGAATGTAATATTTTTTAAGTCTTTTAGAGCACTGTGTTATCATTTGAAGGGATGAGAGTTCATAATTTAATTTTGCTTCTAATTTAGGTTTAAAGATACAGCATGGAAACAGGCTCTTCGGCCCACCGAGTCAGTGCTGGCCTGCAATCATTAGTTCCATCCTACAAACACTGGGACAATTTTACAGAAGCCAATTAATCTAAAAACTTGCATGTCTATGGAGTGTGTGAGGAAGCTGGAGCAGCCAGAGAAAACCCATGTGGTCCCAGGGAGAATGTATAAACTCCATATGGACAGCACCCGTGGTAGGGATTGAACCCGGGCCTTTGGCGCTGTAAGGCAGCAACTTGACTGCTGTGCCACCCTACCGCCCCTGTGGCACTGTGCCACTGGGTTTGTTAGGTTGGAGAGAATGACATTGTACTGAAAAATAGTACTAGGTTGACAAAGTATTTACATAGGTAGACAAAAATGCTGGAGAAACTCAGCGGGTGCGGCAGCATCTATGAAGCGAAGGAAATAGGCAACGTTTCGGGTCGAAACCCTTCTTCCTGTATTTACATTGCAGGTTACCAGGCTTAGCTACTAATGGCCAATTGAGATACACTTCAAAAAGTTGTGTCTCAATTGGCCATTCATAGTAAATTAGAAATGGAATGTTCACCTTGGTTAGGTATCTGAGGGGATGTACCAAGATTTTCAAACATCATATTGTAACTCTTGGTGAGGAAGAGAAAAAGACCTTCCTAAATCTTAGGCAGGCAACTGACTATGAGCACAATGACAAAGGTCAGGATCAGGCTTCAAGGATGAGGGTGCAGTGAAGGAAGAAGTTTAATGATCTCACTCAAAATCAATAACTTTATCGTGAACATGAGCAGCCTTTATCGTGAACATAACCAGTCCCCTTCATTGATTTTTTAAAAAATATTTTATTTATTAGAAGTGAGTACAATGCATTGATACAAAAACGATGTTAACATATTACATTCTCTGTACAACTTCCCTTTTTTTTTTTAAGAGAGAAGTGAGAAAGGAGAGAAGAAAAAGAGGTTGTGAAAAGTGAAGAATAGATTAGTGAGCGTGGGTGAAAAACCAATAAAGAAAAAGTGAAAGAGAAGGAATAAGTGAAGAAGGAAAGCAGGAGGGAGATTATTCCATTGCCACAGTGAGATGATTTTTTAAAAATATTCTAAATCATCTTTCACCCATACCTGAAACTGTTGGTTTTCATGATACTATGTCACCACATGAATCCAAGAAATCAATAAATGGGGACCAACTCCTTAAGAATAGGTCTTGTTTGTCTATTAGGAGGAGTCTCATTTCTTCCAAATGTGCTGTGTCCAGCATATTACTGATCCACATTTTAAATGTTGGTATATTAGCATTTTTCCAAAATTTAAGTATAAGTTTTTTTGCTGTTATTAACCCATAATTGAAAAATGAGTTTTGGTGTGTATTTAATTTGTTCCCATCTCCACTTACTCCAAATATAATCATTTCAGCGTTAGGTTCCATTTTTGTCTTAAATAGCTTTGAGAATATATCAAATATATCACACCAAAATTTATAAAGTTTTGAACTAGAGTGCGTAATATTGGCATTTTGAGAAAGACATTTATCACAAATGGGAGAAATATTTGGATAACATTTATTCAACCTAGTTTTGGAATAATATAATCTATGTAATATTTTAAATTGAAGTTATGTCTAGCATTGATCGAACATTTATGTATATGTATCAAATATTTTTCCCATGTTTCTTTTGAGATTTTTATCATTAATTCTTTTTCCCAGTCTTCTCTAATTGCCTCTGTTGATGGTAATTCTATATTTAAAATACTGTTATACAAGTATGATATTAATTTTGTTGACTCCGCATTGATATTCATTACTTCTTCCAGTGGGTCTAAAATTATACTTTGGAATCTTGGTATATATTTCTTCATAAAGTCACATACCTGTAGGTATTTAAAATATTGATTATTATTCAATTTAAATTTTGATTTTAGTTGTTGAAATGATAATAAATTGCCCAATTCATACAAATCACCTACCTTTTTAATTCCCACTTTTTCCCATTGTTCATATGTTTTATCCATACCAGATGGTTTAAATACTGGGTCATTCACTATTGGTGTTAACACTGATAAATTTCTTAATTTTAAAGTTAATTTTATTTGTTTCCAGATTCGTATTGTATTTTGTATAATTGGATTCTTCTTATATAACATATTATTCAGCTTTATTGGGGAAAAAATGATCGCTTCTAGATCGTAGGGGGCACAATCCTCTTTCTCCATTCTTATCCATTCCAACTGTTGAGCAGACCTGTCCAACCAATAAATTATATTTTTAATATGTACTGCCCAATAATAGTATAGAAAATTAGGTAATGCAAACCCCCCCACCTCTTTGGGTTTGCACAAGTGATTTCTTTTAATTCTATGTGCTTTATAATCCCAAATAAAATTAAAAATATTCGAGTCTCATTTTTTTTTAAAGTGTTTTGGTATATATATCGGTATAGATTGGAATAAATATATTATTTGTGGTAGCGCTATCATTTTTATAGCGTTTATTCTGCCGATTAGTGACAGTGGGAGCGTTCTCCAAAATTTAATCAGTGAATCAAATGTGTTTAATAATGGTATAAAATTAGCATTAAATAATGATTTATATCTTCTAGTAACTTGAATACCCAAATACTTAAATTTTTCCGTTGCAATTTTAAATGGAAATTTTAATAGGTGATTCGCTTTCTGGGGTTTTAATGACATAATTTCACTTTTATTCCAATTTATTCTATAACCGGAGAAAGAGCCAAATTCCTCTATTAGATTTAATAGATTCGGGATGCTCGTTTGGGAGTTTGTAATATATAAAAGTATATCATCTGCATATAGTGATATTTTATCAATAGTATCCTTAGTATTATATCCCTGAATATCCGGATGCCTTCTTATCTTTTCAGCAAGCGGCTCTATCATAAGTGCAAATAGCAGGGGTGATAAAACACAGCCCTGCCTATTGCCCCTCTATAATTGAAATTTTGAAGATAATATATTATTAGTTGGTATTCTTGCCATTGGTTTATCATATAGTAATTTAACCCATCTGATAAAATTCTCTCTCATATTAAATTTTTGGAGTACTTTGTATAAATACTGCCATTCTACCTGATCAAATGCTTTCTCTGCATCCAGAGATATAACTGACAAGTCTTGCTTTTCCGTTTTGTATGAATACATTATATTAAAAAGGCGTCTCATATTGTTAGATGATTGTCTTTTAGGTATAAACCCCGTTTGGTCCGGATTTATCAATTTATTAATATATTTACTCAATCTTCTTGCTAAAGTTCTTGCTAAAATTTTCTGATCTGTATTTAGGAGTGATATGGCTCTATATGAGCCCAGTTCTTCTAAGTCCTTATCTTTTTTAGGTATTAACGTAATTGTGGATTCGGCTAATGTTTCTGGTAATTTATTTTCGGTAAAGGCATATTTATATAACTTAAATAACCGTGGTACCATTAACTCCTGGAAACCTTTATAGAATTCATTATTAAAACCATCTGGTCCTGGCGTTTTCCCATTTTTCAGCTCTTTTATTGTTTCACTTATTTCTTCCCTTGTGATCTGTGCTCCTAATTCCTCTTGTTCCAAAATATCCAATTTTGGCAGATTACAATTATCTAAAAAATCTACAATTATATTGTCTTCTATTTTAGTTTTAGACGTATACAAGTTTTGATAAAATTGGGCAAACCTTTTATTAATATCCTGGGGTAACGTTAATAGTTCCCCATTCTCTGATTTGAATTTAGTAATCGTCTTTTCCTTCTCCTGTTTCTTCAATTGTCTAGCCAGAAGTTTATGTGGTTTATCACCAAATTCAAACTGTGCCTGTTTTGTGATCTGAAATAATCTTATTACTCTTGCCGATAATATTCGATTAAGTTTAAATTTCAATAATGTGATCTTATTATGTTTATCTATAGTTGGGTCTTTTGCGTTATCTAATTCTAATATTTTAATTTCCTTTTCTAAAGTCTCTTGTTCTATGGAGTTCTTTTTATTTTGGTAACTTTGATATGAGATTATAACTCCACGTATAAATGCCTTAAAAGTTTCCCATAATAAAGATGGTGAAATGCCTGGTGTCTCATTTGTATCAAAAAATAATTTCATTTGTTGTTTTAAATACTCATAACCTTGTGGATTATTAATTAACTGTGTATTAAAACGCCAAAACGATTTTACACCTGGCGTTCCCTCTAATTTTAAAGTAAAGGTCAATGGTGAGTGATCAGAAATAATACTATTGTGATATTTAGGGTTATTCGTATAAGGAATTAATTTTGTGTCTTTTCCCTAAATAAGCAAAAAAACTACAAATGCTGAATTTTCGAAATAAAAACTGAAGATGCGGGAAAGACTCAGCAAATACAAAACGTTCTTTGCTTCAGTACTCAACCCTTCAATTCACATGGTTTACTTCATTTAATCAAGTCAATGTGAGCCGAGTTTATTGTGAAATGCACAAGTATGTGAGGTGAAGGTACAGTTAAAATCTTGCTGAAAGCAGCCTCAAAAGAACAGAGACACAGACAAATACACAAAAAACACAAATTATACATTCTACAGGTCAATGCAGAGAAAAAGTGTGCAAAAAAAATTGAGTCATTCGTACAAAAATACACAATTAGAAAACATGAAAGTGCACGAGGAGGTTCATAGTGTTCTGTGTTGAGGAAAGTTTAGGGTTATGCTATTTGATTCAAGAGCCTGATAGCTGTATGAAAGTAGATGAACCTGGTTCTGTGGGACTTCAGGCTTCTGTACCTTCTGTTCGACGGAAGCATCAAGAAGAGAGCTGGGCTCGCATAGAAACATAGAAAATAGGTGCAGGAGTAGGCCATTCGGCCCTTCGAGCCTGCACCGTCATTCAATATGATCATGGCTGATCATCCAACTCAGTATCCTGATCCCTTTAGCCACAAGGGCCACATCTAACTCCCTCTTAAATATAGCCAATGAACTGGCCTCAACTACATTCTGTGGCAGAGAATTCCAGAAATTCACCACTCTCTGTGTGAAAAATGTTTTTCTCATCTCGGTCCTAAAAGATTTCCCCCTTATCCTTAAACTGTGACCCCTTGTTCTGGACGTCCCCAACATCGGGAACAATCTTCCTGCATCTAGCCTGTCCAACCCCTTAAGAATTTTAGGATTCTTGATTCCGGACATTCTCACGGCTTTGGATGGCATCAAACCTCATAACCAAAGCTCACAGAATGGAGCCCCTGGCAACTCTTGAACAGCGGCAGCCAAATTACCCAAATATTTTGCAGGGCACTCTTCGACACATGTCCTCTTTCTTGCAGGGAATGATGGAGGAAGAGGGAACTGAAGGATGACAAGGGAACCTGCATGCTTTAACCATCATGACAGAGACACAGCAGTCAGTCAGGTTCATTATCATTGGAGCCTCGTGCCTGATGACACTGAGGTCATTGACAAAGCAGCTATCTACATCCATAAACAGTTCTTATATTTTCTCATGAGAGCCCATCAAGACTATACCAAAAAATAGACACAAGATGCTGGAATAACAGTGGGACAGGCAGCATCTCTGGAGAGAAGGAATGTGTGTGTGTGTGTGTGTGTGTGTGTGTGTGTGTGTGTGTGTGTGTGTGTGTGTGTGTGTGTGTGTGTGTGTGTGTGTGTGTGTGTGTGTGTGTGTGTGTGTGTGTGTGTGTGTGTGTGTGTGTGTATAGGGTCTATGTGCATGCTGCATGTGGGTAATCTACTTGTGTCATATATGTGTGAATGTGTTTCCATGCATGCATGTACATGTCAGCATATTTGTATTTATGCATGCATGGGAGTATATATCTGTGTGCGTGTTTGTGTTTCTGGTGTCTATGTCTCCTCACAGAATGTGGATGCATGTGATTGCATTTATGGATGTATGCCTGTGTGTCAGTGTATAATCTCTGTGTACAGATATATGCATGTTTGCATGGTCTGTATGAGCATGCGTGCTTGTCATGTGAATATAGGTTATGAATTTCACTGCAGAGTGTCAGTATGAAGGTGTATGTTCAATAGTTCAATGGTTCAATGGTCCTTTATTGTCACGTGTACTAAGGTACAGTGAAATTTGATTTGCCATACAGTCATACATTTAAAAAAGCACCAAGATACATAACTACATGAAGATTAAACATAGACTTAAACAGCCACCACAGCGGCATGTGATAATCCCCAGGGCACACGGCATAAGCAGGGACCCACAGACATCAGTTCAATGTCCAGGCCACACACCCAGAGTTGTACCGACCACTGTTACTCTCTCTGCAGTCCCTGTCTACCTGAACAGTCTGAAAGCCATCCACACTCGCACTAGACTCACGGGATGCCCTCATGGAGCGATGTCCCCGCAAACACTGAGATCACTGCACTCACATCACTCCCTCTTAGTCCTCACCAGTGCAGGCAGCACGTCCATCTTGTTTTTCGGTGACCTCACATTTCCCACTGTGATGAAAGGCAAATAACATACTCCTTTTCTCCAGCGGTCGGGGCAATCGAATCATCCGCAGTCAGGGTGATCAAAGCTCCTCAGTCGGCGATCGAAGCCCTCACATCGGGACGACCTAGACTCCCACGATGGGGGCGGTCGAAGCTCCTGCGGTTGGAGCTCCCGAAGTCGATCCCTACTACACGATGTTAAAGCCGCAATGCGGACAGAGATACGATACGGAAAAAGTTGCATCTCCGTCGAGGGAAGAGATTAAAAAGGTTTCACCCAACCCCGCCCACCCCATCCCCCCCACATAAAACAAAAATTAAAGATACACTAAAACATACAAGTTAAAAGACTAAAAACGACTTCCGGTGGCGCTATGGAGTAGGAGAGACTCGCGCCAACTAGATCCGTGAAAAAAAATGAAAAAACGGGGGGAAAAGACAGATCCTACCTGCAGAAAATAGCACCGATTGTTTTGCAATAGGCCCGTGACGTCATCAGGCGCGCGACACCGGCAGTATGTCGACTCAGCATACTCCCCCCCACAAGACAAAAAACAGCAAGACTAAAGAAGTAGGCCCAACTGAAGCCTCGGCCTCAGGTAAAACAGCATCCCGAGAAGACATCTCAAAGAAGAAGTAAAAGACCGAGATGGAAGAATTAAAAACGTTTCTTACAGAGGAACTTAAAAATCTTAGACAGAACTTTAAAGAAGAGCTGACATCTTTTAAAAAAGAAATTAAAGAACAAATTAAAGAAGATGTTACAGAGATTGTACACGAAGTCCTTGAAGACTGGAAATTAGATATGGAAAGAAATTTGACTCAAAATGTTGAAGAAGTAAATGAAAAACTGAATATGATGGAATCCAGATTTGATTCTAAACTTGAACCTATCTTCCAGACATTAAACCAACACCACAAGGTTGTAAAAGAACTTGAGGAATTTGCTGAGACAAGCACCGCAACTACAAAACAACTCATCACTGAGAACCAACGCCTATCAAAGTTATTGCGTCAAATAACCGAAAAATGTACAGACTTGGAGGGACAACAGAGGCGTCAGAACTTAAGAATCGTGGGCATCCAGGAAGGCAGAGAGGGGACTCGTGACCCCCATGAATTTGCTGCAGATGTACTGAAAACAATTTTGAACCTGGACCAGGCACCATTACTTGCCCGAGCGCACAGAGTGCCGAGACGTCCCCCAAAGGTGGGCGACCCTCCAAGAATAATGATAGTAAAGGTCCAATATGACCATGTATTGGATGACGTGATGAGGAAAATTTTCAAAAGCAGAAATCTTGTATATGAAGGAGACAAGATTAGCGTATTCAGAGATTATCCTGTGGAAGTTGCTAAGAAAAGAGCATTGTTCACAGAAACAAGAAGAATACTGAAGAACATAAAGAATTTGAGATATGGACTGTTATACCCCGCAACACTAAGAGTTAGTTACGAAAATAAGGAACACTTCTTCATCAAGCACACAGAAGCATTTGAATTTGCCAAGAACATCGAGGACAAGATTGAAGATTGAAAAATATTCAACATTCAACACCTACCTGGATACTGCTATCTCGCAGAGAAGATATGGAACTCTAAACTCCAAACTTTAAACTATTATATTTAAGAGTTGCCTAAAATTCGCAATAAGATTTGGGTAAATATCCTGCAACGGATATATAATACTTACATTTTAGTATTAACTTCTAACAACTATTAATAATCATGAATACTAACTAACACTAATTATTGATATTAGATTATTTAGATTATTTAAGAATTAACTAAAAGTATGAAACATAAGTAAAGTGCGATTCAGATATTTGACAATGAAAAATGTATGGTGGCTCTCTGATGTTTTTGTTTTTGATTATTCTTTTATAAATGTTTATATTATACAAAACTAACATTTCAATTTGAGACTACTAATTATATCATAAATGTAATATAATCATTATTTCTTTCCCCCCCACAAATTGTTTGCATCGAATTGGAAACTTTCCTTTCAAGGAAAGTCCGGAGCTAGTATTTTTATTAACCAAAAGCTACGGAAGTCCATAGATGCTTAGCCACATTAGGGTGGCTATCACTAACTGCACTAATTGTAGTTGTAGTTGTCTATGTTTTTATGTAGTTTTTGTTAATTTTGTTGGGGTATGTGTGTGGGGGGGTGGGGGTGGTGTGGGGGGGTTGGGGGTAACTTTTAAATCTCTCCCTGCACGGGAGACCCGACCTTTTCTTTGTCGGGTCTCCGTTGTCGTTGGGGCTGCAACGAGTAGCGGCCTCCAACAGGAAGACCGGGGGCTCTGGTGCCGACTACTCACCTCACCGTCGCGGAGCTGGCCGAGTCCAGAGCGGGTGGAGCTGTGGTGGACGCTGCTGCGACCCGACCCCCGGAGCTTCGGTGGCTGCAACTGCGGGTTTGGCGGACGGTAACACCGGGAGCCCGCGGGTCCCTGGAGGGAGACCGCTTTTCGGGGCTTCCGCAGCGGCGACTTCTCCCGCCCGAGTTGCGGGGTTGAAGAGCTCCTGGAGCGGGGCCTTACAGCACTGCCTCGCGCGGCTTGGAATGGCGGCGGGTCTCTGCGAGTGCGCGCCGGGGGCTCTAACACCAAGACCCGGTGCGCGACCTTGCATCACCCGGCGTGGCTTAATGGCCACGGGACAATTCGCCATCGCCCGCCGGGGGCTTTGACTTTGACTTTGACTCTGACATCGGGGGGGAGAGTGCAGTGGAGAGAGAAGTTTTTTGGCCTTCCATCACAGCAATGTGATGGATGTTTATGTAAATTATGTTGTGTCTTGGGTCTATTTGTTTGTAATGTATGGCTGCAGAAACGGCATTTCGTTTGGACCTCAAGGGGTCCAAATGACAATAAATTGAATTGAATTGAATTGAATTGAATTGAATTTTCTTTTTACTTTCCACACTTTACTAATCCAATTTGCTATCACTTTTTTTTATTTTATATCATATTATATTTTGTATTTGGAATGGAATTGCATATTTTACTTAAGGAGATATGTTCGGATGGAAAACAGACGTGATCTAAAATTCATCTATCTGATGTTCGAGTATAAGGTAGGGTTGAGTGTGCTGAATCATCTGCTCTACCACTTAATCACAAGATGCAAGACATGAATATAAAAATTGGGGTGAGGGAATTAAATTCTGTAGTTGGAATGTTAAGGGAATTAATGAACCTATCAAGAGAGGCAAAGTGTTAGCTCATTTAAAATCATTGAAAACAGATATAATATTTCTCCAGGAGACACATTTTAAAAAGGAAGCACAACACAGATTGAAAGCAAAATGGATTGCTAAAGCGTACCACTCTTCATTCTCACATAAATCTAGAGGTGTTGCAATATTAATTCGTAAAGGTATACCCTTTAAACATATATCAACGATAGAAGACACTGAAGGCAGATATATTGTAATAATAGGGGAATTATACTTAAAAAAGGTGACTCTCCTCAATGTGTATGGACCAAATTTTGATAGCCCTCTGTTTTTTAAGAGAATTCTTAACAATATCCCGGAATGTACACAACAAAACTTAATAATCGGTGGAGATTTAAATTGTACATTGGATGCTTGTTTGGATAGATCATCAACTCAAAGAAAACTAAAATCTCGATCAAGTGAATTTTTAAACTCATACATTAATACTACTAATATTAAGGACTTTTGGAGAATTGAAAATCCATCGGGCCGAGAATATTCATTTTACTCACCAGTACATAAAACTTACTCAAGGATAGACTATTTTTTAGTAGATTCAAAACTTATCCCATTTACCTATAACTCGCAATATCATAACATCATAATCTCAGACCACGCTCCACTAACATTTATGATCAAACTAAACGGAATGGTAGAGACACAGTCACAATGGAGATTTAATCCCCAAATCTTAAAAGATAAGTTATGTAATGAATACCTAATAAAACAGATTAAAATGTTTTTTGAGGCTAACGATAGCCCTGAAATCTCTGCTTCCCTTCTTTGGGAAATATTTAAAGCATTTGTACGAGGAGCATTAATTTCTTCCCAATCATTTTTTAATAAAGAGAATAGGGCCAAACAACAGAAACTGGAAATGGAAATAAAGCAATTAGACACAGAAAATGCAGTAGCACCATCCACGATAAAACACAATAAAATTGCAGTACTGAAAAATAAATTAAACAAGATATATTCAGACCAAGTTATAAAACTTTATCAACATACAAAACAATTAAATTTTGAATTTGGTGATAAACCACAAAAAATTACTAGCGCGTCAACTTCGTAAATTAGATGGGGAAAAAACAATATACAAAATTAGAACAGACAAGGGAGAAACATTAACACTGCCTAAAGATATTAATGATAGATTTCTACAATACTACCAAAAATTGTATTCATCTAAAATAACAGAACAACCAACGGGAATGGAAACATTTTTACAGAATTGTAAATTTGCGGGTCTAGATTAGAAAGAGAGAGAATTACTAGGGGCTGAAATTACGATAAAAGACATCGAAGAGTCAATCAAATCTTTAAAAAACGGAAAGGCTGCAGGCCCCAATGGTCTAAATTCTGAATTTTATCAAAAAAATTATGATTTGCTTTCCCCACGCCTACAGACAATGTACAAATACGCCTACACTCAACAGAAACTTCCAGAAACTCTAAATGAATCTACAATCATACTCATACCAAAAACGGACAAGGATCTTGAAGACCCAAGTTCATACAGAGCTATAGCCCTCTTAAATACTGATCAGAAAATATTAACTAAAATGTTATCTAATAGATTGAGCTTAGTGATCAGTAAATTAGTACATCCCGACCAAACAGGGTTTATCCCAAAACATTATTCATTTTATAATCTGAGAAGATTATTTAATATTATATACTCCAATAGAATTCCTAATGCAGATCTAGCAATTATTTCGTTAGATGCTGAAAAAGCATTTGACCAGGTAGAATGGCCATATTTATTTTCGGTGATGGAAACATTTCAACTAGGAGAGAAGTACTGTACATGGGTTAAATTGTTATATTCTAATCCAACAGTCAGAATATTAACAAACAAAATGTTATCAACTAAATTTAATCTCTCTAGAGGCTGTAGACAAGGATGTTCACTATCCCCACTATTATTTGCTCTTGCAATCGAACCCCTAGCAGAAAGCGTTAGAAACCATCCAGGAATATATGGATACAATACTAGAGACACAAGGAATAAAATTTCTTTATATGCAGATGATGTACTAATATATATTACAAAGTTAGAAACTAGTATTCCAAACTTATTAAACCTAATCTCAATTTGGTCAGTTTTCGGGATATAGAATTAATTGGAATAAAAGTGAAATCATGCCAATAACAAAATTCAATTTACATACAATACAACAATCCCCTTTTAAAATAGTTAAAGATAAATTTAAATACTTAGGAATCTATGTAACTAAGACATATACCTCTTTATTTAAACTAAATTTCCCACCCTTACTGAATAAACTACATAAGAATATTCAATACTGGAAAGCACTCCCCATCTCTGCTTGGGAGAATTAATGCTATAAAAATGATTTTTGTTACCGCAACTGCTGTACCTATTTCAATTAATTCCGATATATATTCCAAAAACTTTTTTCAAAAAAGTCGACTCCATTGTTACAAGTTTTGTCTGGGATTATAAGAATCATAGAATAAGTAAAAAACATTTATGTAAGTCAAAGATAAATGGAGGTTTGGCTTTGCCAAATTTCTTATTTTATTTTTGGGCAGTCCATATTAAAAACATGAATTTCTGGCTGGAAGAAATGGATCGACAACCAGATTGGTTAATGATGGAAAGGGAAGACTGTCTACCTTTTGAAATAGGTCCGATCATATTTGCCCCCACAAAACTACACAAAAAAACCTATAAAGAAAACCCCATAATACATAGTGGAATACGAATTTGGAAACAAATAAAAAAAGATTTAAAATTGAATAATATACCACTATGCCTTCCCATTGTAAATAATCCTTCATTCAAATCATCCTTTATGGACAAAGGTTTCACACAATGGAAAAATTATGGAATCAAAAATATTGGACATCTTTATGGGAAAGGCACTTTTCTTTCATTTCAAGAGTTACAACAGAATTATGGACTGCACTCAAATAATTTCTTCAGATATCTACAAATTAGAGATTATGTTAAATCTAATACACAAGTCTACAGGAGTAGGGAATCAGAAATTCTTGATGAATGTTTGAACAAGCATCCTAATACTGAAAAACTAATAGCTTATATTTATAACACCCTACTAAACAACGAGGTACCACCGACCGAACCATATAGATACAAATGGGAAAATGAAATAGGTCACCCTATAACGAAAGATATGTGGGACGAAAGTTTACAACAAATACATCAATGTTCATTAAATGCCAGACATACTTTAATACAATTCAAGGTCTTACATAGACTACACTAAAATAAAACTAAATAGAATCTTCCCACAAATCTCTCCTATTTGTGATAAATGTCTACATCTAGAGGCTAATTTAACACATACGTTTGCAAACTGTATAAAACTTAAACATTTCTGGACTGATATTTTTGAAATAACTTCAGAAGTTATTAATACAAAACTGGACCCAAACACAAAATTAATAATACTTGGAATATCAGAACAAAGTTTAACACTCACAACAAACCAAAGAAATTTCCTCGACTACAGTATAATAATCGGGAAAAAATTAATATTAAAATTTTGGAAAGGCCCTACAACCCCCACAATTAATATGTGGATTACGGAAATGTCGGAGACCCTATACTTAGAAAGAATTAGACTTGTCTTAATGGACAAACAAGATATTTTCGATAAAATCTGGGCTCCATTCATTAACTATCTGAAGGGATAGATTGGCACAGCACGAGGACCCAACTGAAACTTGAACTCAGGATCAGATGAAAAGCTATACTTTATAATCTACGAACCTATCTCCATTGACGTATTACAGGTAACCCATTCCACCTCCTCTGTTTTTCAGTTTTTTTTAAATTTGTAACTTTCTACCGTCTTTTTCTCTCTCTTTCTATAAAAAATAAAAACACTAGAAGCAAAAGTAATTGATAATTGAACATTTTAATAATGTATAACTGATGTATATGAAAAGTTTTTTTACTAAAATATGTAACTATACTTTATAATATGTCTACTTCTAATAAAAATATTTTAAAATAAATAAACAAAAGACTAAAAACAACAAAAGATAAAAGGGATGAGGCAGGCTGTTGGTCAGGCTGCAATGTACAGTTGAGCATGTGCTTACAGTTTGGGTAATTAGCATAGTTATCTCTATGCTGTGCATGTATTCAAGTGCATGTGGTATATGCATATGTTTGCAGCTGGACATGTGGTGTTTATATCTATGTTGGCCATGTGTTTGTGTGTGTATATACTTATGTGTGGTGTATGTGGTTTGCATTTGCGTCCTTGTGTTATACATGATATAAGGTGCACGTATGTGTACACACATACATGTTATGAGCATATATATGACGTGTATATGTGCGGCTGTGAGATTTTTTGTACATATGGTATTTGTGTGTGCAGTGGTGGTATATATCTATGTGGAGAATGGAAGTGGTATGTACAGTATGTGCATTCGTCTTTTTGTTCATTGATACTGCATTTCTAATTATATTCCCCTATTCTCTGTAGCAATTCCACTTAATTGAATCATATGAACCGTAAGATGCAGAAGCAGGCATTCTGTCCCATCACTTTTTGTCAGCTGTTTGTAAGACTTTTCCAATTACTCCCTGGCCCCATTGTTACTTCATAGATCTGCAAAATTTTATTTTTATTAACTCACTGTGTTAAAAAAAACACCTCATTTTCTCTCTTGTTTTTTTTTCTAAATTATTTGATTATCAAAGGCACTTAATCAGAATGAGCGACTGGCTGGACTTTGTGTTCCCCCACTCGGCTTGCATCCCGTCCATTGGCAGAGCTGCAGGCCACGAGTGAAGTCAAATGAGGCCGTAATTCCAGACCCCGCAGATCCATGTTGTTCCAATAATGTGACATGAAAGCCCCAACAGATATGCCTTGGCCCTCGTGTGTTGGCAGCGTACGTCATAGAGTGAATCACTTCCAACTGGATTCTCCACATGAATCATATACACCATTTCCCAAGAAGGAAAACAAACATTTGCTTTGGGATTGAAGACTGCCATCAAGGACCAATCGACATGATGAAGGCAGCCATATCCGCCCAAAATCAATGGGTAGAGAGAATCAACGTTGCAATATTCTGTCCCACTGTTGTACCATCCTCAAGCTCCAGGCAGAAAAGGTGACCTAATGTGGTTGATAAACAAGAATAAAAGTTATAGTTTATATTTATTGTTTAACAACTACAAAGCAGTTTAGTTTAGTTTAAGAAAGAACTGCAGATGCTGGAAAAATTGAAGGTAGACAAAAATGCTGAAGGAACTCAACAGGTGAGGCAGCATCTATGGAGAGAAGGGAAAGGCGACGTTTTGTGTCAAGACCCTTCTTCAGACTGATGTCGGGGGGCGGGAAAAAGAAAAGAAGAGGCGGAGGCAGTAGGCTTGTGGGAGAGCTGGGAAGGGGGAAGGCAAGGAGGAAGAAAGCAAGGACTATCTGAAATTAGAGAAGTCAATGTTCATACCGCTGGGGGGTAAACTACCTATGCAAAATAAGAGGTGCTGCTCCTCCAATTTGCGCTGGGCCTCGCTCTGGCAATGGAGGAGGCCCAGGACAGAAAGGTCAGATTCGGAATGGGAGGGGGAGTTGAAGTGCTGGGCCACCGACAGATCAGGTTGGTTAGTGCGAACTGAGTGGAGGTGTTGGGCGAAGCGATCGCCGAGCCTGCGCTTGGCCTCGCCAATGTAGAGAAGTTGACACCTGGAACAGCGGATGCAGTAGATGAAGTTGGAGGAGGTGCAGGTGAACCTCTGCCTCACCTGGAAAGACTGCGTCAGTCCTTGGATGGAGTCGAGGGGGGAGGTAAAGCAACAAGTCTTGCAAGGGAAAGTACAAGGGGAGGGGTGGTTTGGGTGAAAAGGGACAAATTGACCACGGACTTACGGAAGGAACGGTCTCTGCGGAAAGCACAAAGGGGAGGAGATTGGAAGATGTGGCCAGTAGTAGGATCCCGTTGGAGGTAGATAAAATGTCGGAGGATTATATATTGTATGCGACGTCTGATGGGGTGGAAGGTGAGGAAAAGGGGGACTCTGTCCTTGTTACGAGTAGGGGGATGCGGAGTAAGAGCGGAGCTGCTGGATGTAGAGGAGACCCTGGTGAGCCCCTCATCTATAATAGAAATGGAGAACCCCCATTCCAGAAAGAATGAGGACATATCCGATGCCCTGGTCTGGAACACCACATCCTGGGTGCAGATGCGGCGTAGACGGAAGAATTGGGAGTAGGGAATTGAGTCATTACAGGAAGCAGGGTGGGAAGAAGTGTAGTCCAGATAGCTATGGGAGTCAGTGGGTTTGTAGATGTCGGTCAGTAGTCTGTTGACTGCGATGGAGATGGTGAGATCTAGAAACGGTAGGAAGATGTCGGAAATGGTCCAAGTGAATTTGAGTGCCGGATGGAAATTAGTGATGAAATGGATAAAGTCAGTGAGTTCTGCATGGGTGCAGAAGATAGCACCAATGCAGTCGTCAATGTAGCGGAGGTAGAGTTCGGGGATAGGTCTACGGTTTAGTTTAGTTTAGTTTAGAGATACAGCGCGGAAGCAGGCCCTTCGACCCACCGAGTACGCGTCGACCAGCGATCCCCGCACATTAACACTATCCTACACAATTTATAATTATTCCAAACCAATTAATCTACAAACCTGTACATCTTTGGAGTGTGGGAAGAAGCCGGAGAAAACTCACGCAGGTCACGGGGACAACGTACAAACTCCGTACAGACAACACAAATAGTCAGGATCGAACATGGGTCTCTGGTGCTGTAACTCTATCACTGAAC
Organism: Amblyraja radiata; assembly: GCF_010909765.2. Taxonomy (NCBI): domain Eukaryota; kingdom Metazoa; phylum Chordata; class Chondrichthyes; order Rajiformes; family Rajidae; genus Amblyraja; species Amblyraja radiata. The sequence goes on from NC_045956.1 coordinate 80,693,783, forward strand.
CACCTTGTAAAGGGTTTCATTTTCCTGAAGTGGATTTTCCAGGCTTGTCTGCTTATCACCACGTAGAAGTGTTGCCAAACCATGTTTAGAAAAAGAAGTCAAGTGCTGGAGTGATTCAGCAGGTCAGGCAGCATCCCTAAATAACATTGATATGCGACATTTTGGGTCAGACTCTTCTTCAGGCTATTTTATCACAATGCTGGTTATTGCCATATTTTTCAGATGCACAGGGTGTTGTCTGTCCATGTATCAACCACTAATTAGCCATTGTAATCATACCAAAATCATAGACGCTGAAGGAATGGGCCTTATTTCCACTCAGACCTGCCTCTCCAGGCAATAAGATCACGGTTGATCTATGATGTCCTCTTCTCGCCTGATCGTTACATCCTCTGAGCTCATCACTCGTTTACAAAATGCCCCCGAGTCATACAATCACACACTTGAATATAATGAGCATCTACAGCTCATGAACACAGATATTTTCAAATATTTTAAAACATCTGAATAAAATGTATCTGCTCCTCGTCCTCAAGTGACTGAATAAGCAGTATTCACAACTGTACGTTCACAAGTTATAGGAGTAGAATTAGGCCATTCGGCCCATTGAGTCTACTCCACCATTCAATCATGGCTGATCTCTGCCTCCTAATTCAATTTTCCTGCCTTCCCGTAACCCTTGACACCCGTTCTAATCAAGAATTTGTCTATCTCTGCCTTAAAAATATTTATTGACTTGGCCTCCACAGCCCTCTGTGGCAATGAGTTCCACTGATTAACTACCCTCTTACTAAAGAGGTTCCTCCTCACCTCCTTTCTAAAAGAGACCCCTTTAATTCTGAGACTATGACTTCTGGCCCTGGACTCTCCCATCAGTGGAAACATTCTTTACACTTTCACTCTATCTATGCCTTTCATTATTCTGTAAATTTCAATGAGGTCCCCCCTCAATCTTCTAAACTCCAGCAAGTAGAGGCACAGTGCTATAAAGTGCTCATCTTATGCTAACCCACTCATTCTTGGAACATTCTTGTAAACCTCCTCTGGACCCTCTCCAGAGCCAGCACGTCATTCCTTAGATATGGGCCCAAATCTGCTCACAATACTCCAAATGTAACCTGACCAGCACTTTATAGAGCCTCAGCATTTATTTTTTGTATTCCAAGTATTTGTATTATTGGACTGTTCTCATTTACTCTAGAACTGGAAGTCAAGAGTGATGGGAAACACAGTTAGGCACAGAACTTTCCTCTAAGTTAATTGATGGATATTAAATTGTCTTTGTTACTTGGTCTATTGCTGTAATGTTAGAATATAAAGTACAAGAATCTAAAAGACTATAATAACCTGCAAGACTATAAAGCAATTCCTTCTTGCAGCAATCATTGCTTCATCTCCAACTTTAAGATTTGCCTTTCCTAAATGCGGAAATCTCATGATTGTACACTTTACTTTCTTTGAATTAAGTTCCTGCTCCCTAAGTACTCCCCACTCATCAGACGGGTTAAACCAACTGTGAGGACAGTTAAAGTCTGGTCCGAGGAAGCGGACGCCACACTTCAGCAGTGTTTTGGAAACACTGACTGGAAGGCGTTTGCAGCCCAGGCCACCCTTGACTCCCACACGGACATTGATTCCTACACATGCTCTGTTCTGGACTTTATAAACTCAACCATCAATAGTGTCACCTCCCTCAAACGGGTGACCATATTCCCGAATCAGAAGCCATGGATGAACGGAGAGGTCAGGCTACTGCTGAAAGCACGGGACACCGCTTTCAGGTCAGGCGATGCTCGAGCCTACAGTTCATCCAGGGCTAACCTGAAGAGGGGCATCAAGAAGGCCAAGCACTGCCATAAGCTCAGGATTGAGGAGCACTTCAACAACAACTCCGACCCCCGACGCATGTGGCAAGGCATCCGGGCCATCACGGACTATAGACCCACCAACACCACCCCCACATCCAGCGACGCCTCCTTCCTTGAGGAGCTTAATCAATTCTATGGCCGCTTCGACAGGGACAATCTAGAGACAGCCATCAAGGCTGTGCTCCCTGCTGATCACCAACCCCTCACACTCACCCCCTACGACATGTACGTGGCACTGAGTAGGACTAATGCACGTAAGGCTGTTGGCCCTGACGTCATCCCCGGGCGCGTCCTCAGGGCCTGTGCTGCGCAGCTGACAGACGTCTGGACTGACATCTTCAACCTGTCACTTGCCCAAGCAGTCGTCCCCACGTGCCTTAAAACCACCTCCTTCGTGCCAGTGCCAAAACACTCCACTGCGGCAAGCCTCAACGACTTCCGCCTAGTTGCACTTACCCCCATCATCACCAAGTGCTACGAGAGGCTGGTCCTGGCACACCTCAAAGGCTGCCTACCCCCCACACTGGATCCCTATCAGTTTGCCTACCGCAAGAATAGGAGTATGGAGGATGCCATCTCAACGGCACTTCACTCCGCCCTCTCCCACCTCGACAACAGAGACACTTACGTAAGAATGCTGTTCATCGATTACAGCTCAGCATTCAACACCATTATACCATCTAAACTGATCACCAAACTCGGTGACCTGGGCATCGACCCCTCCCTCTGCAACTGGATACTGGACTTTCTAACCAACAGACCCCAGTCTGTTAGGTTAGACAAACACACCTCTTCAACCCTCACCCTGAACACCGGCATTCCACAGGGCTGTGTGCTGAGCCCCCTCCTCTACTCCCTCTTCACCTACGACTGCACACCTGTACATGGTACTAACACCATCATCAAGTATGCAGATGATACAAAGGTGATTGGCCTCATCAGCAACAACGATGAGTCGGCCTATAGGGAGGAGGTCCAGCGTCTAGCAGCAAGGTGCGCTGACAACTTCAGGAAGTCAATTGTAGACTTCAGGAAGTCTAGGGGCAGCACGCACACCCCCATCCACATCAACGGGATGGAGGTGGAACGTGTTTCCAGCTTCAGGTTCCTGGGGGTCAACATCTCCGATGACCTCTCTTGGACACACAATACCTCAACTCTGATCAAGAAGGCTCACCAGCGTCTCTTCTTCCTGAGGAGACGGTAGAAGGTTCATCTGTCTCCTCAGATCCTGGTGAACTTCTACCGCTGCACAATCGAGAGCATCCTTACCAACTGTATCACAGTATGGTATGGCAACTGCTCTGTCTCCAACCGGAAAGCACTGCAGAGGGTGGTGAAAATTGCCCAACGCATCACCGGTTCCTCGCTCCCCTCCATTGAGTCTGTCCAAAGCAAGCGTTGTCTGCGGAGGGCGCTCAGCATCGCCAAGGACTGCTCTCACCCCAACCATGGACTGTTTACCCTCCTACCATCCGGGAGGCGCTACAGGTCTCTCCGTTGCCAGACCAGCAGGTCCAGGAACAGCTTCTTCCCTGCGGCTGTCACTCTACTCAACAATGTACCTCGGTGACTGCCAATCACCCCCCCCCCGCCCCCCCCCCCCCCCCCCCCCCCCGGACACTCCTCCCACAGGAAAAACACTATGTCTGTATACATGTAAAAAGATTTATTTATTGAAATCATATTCTATGTCGCTCTTCCAGGGAGATGCTAACTGCATTTCGTTGTCTCTGTACTGTACACTGACAATGACAACTTCCAACCTCATCGTTCCCCAGCCCCGCACGGCCCGTTTTTACCTTTGTCCCCAAAATCCTCAAACCCGGCTCTCCCGGCAGACTCATTGTCTCTGCTTGTTCGTGCCCCACCGAACTCATCTCCACATACCTTGACTCCATACTATCCCCCTTGGTCAAATCCCTTCCCACCTATATTCTAGACACCTCAGACACTCTCCGCCGCCTCCGCGCATTCCACTCTCTAGGCCCTCACCCCCTCATCTTCACCATGGATGTCCAGTCACTCTACACCTCCATCCCCCACCAGGATGGCCTCAAAGCCCTCCGGTTCTTCCTCGACCAGAGGAGCAACCTATACCCAGCCACTGACACTCTCCTCCGCCTAGCGGAATTGGTCCTCACCCTCAACAACTTTACGTTTGACTCCTCCCATTTCCTCCAAACACAAGGCGTAGCTATGGGCACACGCATGGGCCCCAGCTATGCCTGCCTCTTTGTCGGGTACGTTGAACAATCCTTGTTCAATACGTACCAGGGCCCCATCCCCGACCTCTACCTCTGTTACATTGACGATGGCTTTGGGGCCACCTCCTGCACCCACACACAACTGACTGACTTCATCCACTTCACCACCAACTTCCATCCGGCACTCCAATACACCTGGACCATTTCCGACACTTCCCTACCATTCCTTGACCTCACCATCTCCATCGCAGGGGACAGACTTCTGACCGACATACACTACAAACCAACTGACTCACATGGCTATCTGGACTACACGTCTTCCCACCCTGCCCCCTGTAAAGACTCCATCCCCTATTCCCAATTCCTCCGCCTACGCCGCATCTGTTCCCAGGATGAGACGTTCCACACCAGGGCATCGGAAATGTCCTCGTTCTTCAGGGAACGGGGATTCCCCTCCGCCACCATAGATGAGGCTCACACCAGGGTCTCATCCATACCCCGCAACACTGCTCTCTCTCCCCATCCCCGCACTCGCAACAAGGGCAGAGTCCCCCTAGTCCTCACCTTTCACCCCACCAGCCGGCAAATACAACACATAATCCTCCGCCATTTCCGCCACCTCCAACGTGACCCCAGCACTCGCCACATCTTCCCATCTCCCCCTATGTCTGCCTTCCGCAAAGACCACTCCCTCCGCAACTTCCTTGTCAATTCCTCCCTTCCCTCCCTTCCCACTCCCTCCCCGGGCACTTTCCGTTGCAACCGCAAGAAATGCAACACCTGTCCCTTCACCTCCCCCCTCGACTCCATTCAAGGACCCAAGCAGTCGTTCCAGGTGCGACAAAGGTTCACCTGTATCTCCTCCAACCTCATCTACTGCATCCGCTGCTCTAGATGTCAGCTGATTTACATCGGGGAGACTATGCGGAGGTTGGGCGATCGTTTCGCCGAACACCTCCGCTCAGTCCGCAATAACCTACCTGAACTCCCGGTGGTTCAGCACTTCAACTCCCCCTCCCATTCCCAATCCGACCTCTCTGTCCTGGGTCTCCTCCATTGCCAAAGTGAGCAACACCGGAAATTGGAGGAACAGCACCTCATATTCCGCCTGGGTTGCTTGCGTCCGGATGGCATGAACGTTGAATTCTCCCAATTTTGCTAGCCCTTGCTGTCTCCTCCCCTTCCTTAACCCTCGAGCTGTCTCCTCCCATTCCCCCGCCCTCGGGCTCCTCCTCCTCCCTTTTTCCTTCCTTCTCCCCCCCACCCCCCATCAGTCTGAAGAAGGGTTTCGGCCCGAAACGTCGCCTATTTCCTTTGCTCCATAGATGCTGCTGCACCCGCTGAGTTTCTCGAGCATTTTTGTGTACCTTCGATCTTCCAGCATCTGCAGTTCCTTCTTGAACACAATTAAAGTTGAATCTGAATCTGAATCTGAATCTGAATAATTTGCAGCAAGTATTTATTTTGATTTCCAGTAGAAAATAAATGTTTTCATCAGAATAAAGATGTGTTGTAGCCTGCATACCCACTGCCATTTTAGCTTTTACGTTGGAATACAAACATCATTTATATAATACACAAAAAAGTGCTGGAGTAACTCAGCAGGTTAGGCAGCATCTCTGGAAAACATGGATAGGTGACGGCTCAGAATGTTGTCTATCCCGCTTCTCCAGAGATGCAGCCTGACCCGCTTAGTTACTCCAGCACTTTGTGTATTTTGCTCAAGATTCCAGCTTTTGCAGTTCCTTGCATTTATCATTTGTATATTATCTTACAAATCACTCTGTCTGCAAAACATTTCATATCAGCAATTGCTTTTGAAGTGCTGTAATGGCTGTTCTATGAAGAAGCATACAAAATTATCACGGCACAAGGTCAATTAAATATCCAATTAATGTTTTCAAAGGTGGCAAATGTGGGATAAATGTCAGCCCAAGTCAAAGGAAGAAAGCCTTCAGCAATATCATTGATTAGCTGTAATCTATGAGAATATTGGATAACCTTAGTTCAAAATCTCATTGGAGGCACAGCATATCTGAGTGTGCAGATTTTTTTGCTGTCCTTAGAGTGGAACTTGAGTCCAAGACCATCTGACTGCAATTCACTTTTACAACACTCTGACAATTTTGGTTCTAAAATAACAAAACCAATCACAGATAGGCTTGAAAGGCAGAGTTACTGCGGTGTGTAAAGTGCAGGAAAGTGCATAATATAAACTGTTGAAAATAAAAGGCAATTTGACCCGAGGTCCCAGCAGAAAAAAGATTTTACGCCCTTGCTCATTCCCAAATTCTAAATTAACTTACATTTGAGCTATTTCCTGCTGTATTTCAACTTAATTTCTCAAACTTGCCTTGGGAGCTACATGAGAGACCATTTTGAGCTGTAAATATTTCAGTGGGCTGTGACAGCATTGCTCAGCATTTCCTAGATTCAGAATCAGCTTGTCTGCTGAATAGTGAACTGGAATTTTGCTTTTATTTCAGATTTCCAGCATCTGCGTTTCTCAATCCTGCTTGAAACAATGGCATCAAAAACTCTTCAGCCAGTCATTCATCATTTGTCCAAATCTTGCTACGTGCACATTGTCAGTTACATTTGCCTTTACACCACCAGAGGCTTCATGCCACAAGTGACTGACTAAATGCAAAGTGTTTAGGAATGTTTTGAGGATTTGAAACGGTTGACATACGAATGCAACGGTTGACATACGAATCCCTATTTCCTTCGCTCCATAAATGCTGCTGCACCCGCTGATATTCGCCAGCACTTTTGTCTACATACGAATGCAAGTTCTTTAGCATCGATGGGAAAGATCGAGGAAAGAAAAGACTGTAGCCCATCGAGCAACGTGTTTCAATAGACAAAAGACAATAGACAATAGACAATAGACAATAGGTGCAGGAGTAGGCCATTCAGCCCTCGGAGCCAGCACCGCCATTCAATGTGATCATGGCTGATCATCCAAAATGTTTTGTTTCTGCCTTCAATGGACCCACATTTGATTTTACTAATAGATAATATTAGTTTCCCTAAAGATTGCAGCTCAGTAGAAAAGCCAAGGAAGCAAACTGTGTTCAGAACTGTGTTCAGTTCTGGGCACCATGTTATAGAAAGATGTTGTCAGCTGGAAAGGGTACAAAGAAGTTTTATGAGTATGAGGGTCTGAGCTCTCGGGAGAGGTCGAGTAGGCTGGGACTCTATTCCTTGGAGTGCAGGAAGATGAGGGGGATCCTACAGAGGTATATCAAATCATGAGAGGAATAGAGTGGGAAGATGCACAGATTCTCTTTCCCAGAGTTGGGGAATCAAGGACCAGAGGGCATAGGTTTAAGTTAAGGGGGAAAAGATTTTATAGGAATCTGAATTGTAATTTTGTCACACGAAGGGTGGTGGGTGTATGGAACGAGTTGCCAGAGGAGGTAGTTGAGGCAGGGGCTAACCCAACATTTAAGAAACAGTTAGACAGGCACATGGATAGGACAGGTTCAGAGGGATGAGGGCCAAAGGCAAGCAGGTGTAGATGGAACATGTTGGCCGGTGTGGGTAAGTTGGGCTGAAGGGCTTGTTTCCACACTGTATGACTTTATGACTCTAAATAAGGTGTTACCAAACATTTCTGGTGGTGTTTCAGTGTTCCATCATTGCAGGCTGTTAACTGGGGTTTTAACCTTAAGGAATGGCGATTATTATTCATTTATGCAGCCTATTGAACAGACTGTTCCCAAGAAATAATCTGTTGCTGTTTTATGCATAATGATTCTTTAATTCACTTTTTAGCATCTGGACATCACTGGCAAGGCCAGCATTAATTTCCCATCGTTGTGTGCCCCTCAGAAGTTGGTGGTGAGCTGCCTTTTTGATCCTCAATCCTTGTAGTCCTTCTGCTGAAGATACTCTTCCAGTTTTGTTGGGGAAGGAATTACATGTTTTAGCCCCAGTAATCATGAAGGAATGGCAATATGTTTCCATTATTAGGATGGTATGCAACTCGGCAAGGAACCTACAGATAGTGGTGTCCTGCTGCATCTGCTGCATCTGTCCTTCTTGGTGTAGAACCTGTGGGTTTGGGAGGTGCGTTTAGGTGTAGCCTTGGTTCGTAATTGCAGTGTAGATATATATGTAGTGCACACTGCAGCCAATACATGCTGGTGATGGAGTGAATGAATCTTTAGTTTGTTTGATGGGGTGCCAGTTAAGCGGGCTGCTTTATCATGGATGATGTCAAGCTTCATTGGTGTTGTTGGAGTTGCCCGCATCAAGGCAAATGGATAGTAGTGCATTACAGTGCCTTGTAGATGGTGGAAAGGATTTTAATTTAAGTTCTATTGTATCGTATCGTACTCACCACAGTCTCTAGTATCCACTGTTATTAAGTGACTGGTTCAATTGAGCTTCTGGTCAATCCTGACTCCCAAGATATTCCCAAGGTGGGGAACTTGACATTGTTACTCCATTGAATATTATAGAACATAGACAAGTATAGTGCAGAAACAGGACCTTCGGCCCACAATATCTGTGCAAACATGATGCCACTTTAAACTAATCGCATGCCGACACATGATCCCAACCCTTCCATTCCCTGAATATCCCTAACTAACATGCCTATCTAAACGCCTCTTAAACAACAGTAGGAATGTCAAGGGTAGTGAGACTCTCCTGTTGGAGATGATGATTGCCTAGCACTTTTAAGACAGCAATGTTACTTTCCACTCATCAACTCATGGCTGAATGTTGTTAGGTTTTGCTGCATGCAGTCATCAGACATTTGATTTGCTAAGTCTCACGGTTCCAGAGATTTGGGTTTGATTATGACCTCTGGTGCGGCCTGTGTGGAGTTTTCATCTCACTGCGGACATGTAGCTTTCTCCTGCATGGCTGGATTCCTCCCACATCCCCAAAATGTGCTTGTTAGTAGGATAATTAACAACTGTAAATTACCTTGTGTAGGTAGATGGGAAGTTGATGAGGTATAGAAGTAGGTGGAGGAATGAGGATGGTGGAAATACTCTGATCGCCAAGGCGAATGGGTTCCTTCTAAGTCATTATCAAATATGAAATAAATATGTATTACATGGAACTTTGAGCAATCTGCAGCAAACTTCCCAACTTCTGTCCTTAAGGTGGAAAGAAGATCTTTCTGAACCAAGTCTGATGAAGCAGCAGACTTGGTTCAGGTTTCAGAGAATCAAAAACATACCTCTGCTCCTCTGCTAACTGAACTAACTTGTTTTTCTATTTCTCAATTCCAATGAAGGGTGAAAAGATTATGTTTCTCTCTCCACAGATGCTCTCCGATCTTCTTTCTTAAAATTTCTCTTTTTATGTTGCATCCTAGATAAAATCTGACATTCGTCTAATAAATCACACAGCAATCTCCATTGTTGCATGGCGTCACCATCATGCTGCAGATGTAGGTCCTGTGCAGCTTCAGTAATGCGGTTCAATCCTAATCTCCGATGCATTCTGTGTGGAGATTGCACATTCTCCACGTGTCAGCATGGCTTTATCACATGTGCAATAGTTTTCTTCCTCATCCCAAAGACATGACCGTAGGTCAATTGGCTCTGTATTTTGCTCCGAGTCTAAGTGGGTGTTTGGACATTCAGGGTAGAGTTGAAAGGCATGTGAAAGAATAAGTTACAGGGAAATGACTTCCTTCTCTGCTGTAAGAAAAATGTGAAAATGTCACTGGGAATCGACTGGGAATTCCAAAATGATTGCAGATACAATAGAGGCATTTGTGTGACTGTTATATATAGGCACATGGATATGCAGGGAATGGGGGGATATGGATCATGTGCAGGCAGATGAGATTAGTTTATCTTGGCATCTTGTTTGGCACAGACATTATGAGCCGAAAGGGGTGTTCCTGTGCTGTACTGCTCTAGGTTCTATGTTCATTATCCTCACATCCTCACTAACAGTGAGTTACCCTAAAACTTCCCATAGACATGCAAAACCTAGGAAGCTGGGAGAGAGGGATTAGTAAAACCCTATTTAGAGAATTCTTCTGGCTCCTCGAAATTATCCAAGATATAAATATACAAAAATATGAACGTGAATTAGTGGTAGGTGTGGGCCACTTGATCCTTCAAGCCTGCTCTGTTGTTTAATAATATCATGATTGATCTGATTGTAACCTCAACTCCACATTTCTACAGTAACCACTTACCCCCTCCGTTTGTCAAGCCTCTGAGTTTAAAATATTGAAAAGCTATTCTTCATTTAAAGAAGAGTTTCAAACTCCAAATACTCTGAGAGAAATGTTAGGTCCTAAAGTCTGTTGCATTCCAAAACGTTCCGAAATGTTGTTGTAAAAATATTCCAGGAGTTTGTTGTAAAAAACTTTGTGCAGAAACCACAGGAAACTATATAGCACAAGGGCTCCATGATCATTTCAATTATTACTAATGGTTTAATGTGCCTTATGCCATACAACAATGTCAGTTACTTGCATCAATGCCTTGTATCCAATTGAATATTGAATCCAATATCCAGCAGGTGTTTTAGAGTTTAGTGGCAGAGAATGGAGTAAAGGAGCTCTTCCATTAAAAAGATCAGTGACTTGATTTTTTACTTTGTACTACCTTCAGCACCTTGATTTCTTGGCTATTTTTTTTCCATTTGGTGGTAGTGTACAATGGATTAGTTTGATTTTCCTCCATTTAAATTAGGTGAAAGTTTCCTTTGATTGAAAAGTAGACAATATCAGATATATGGATATTGTGCACTGTGGACTGTGCACAGTTCCCTGAAAGTGGAATCTCATGTAGATAGGGTGGTAAAGAAAGCTTTTGGTGTGCTGGCCTTTATAAATCAGAGCATTGAGTATAGAAGTTGGGATGTAATGTTAAAATTGTACAAGGCATTGGTGAGGCCAATTCTGGAGTATGGGGTACAATTTTGGTCGCCTAATTATAGGAAGGATGTCAACAAAATAGAGAGAGTACAGAGGAGATTTACTAGAATGTTGCCTGGGTTTCAGCAACTAAGTTACAGAGAAAGGTTGAACAAGTTAGGGCTTTATTCTTTGGAGCGCAGAAGGTTAAGGGGGGACTTGATAGAGGTTTTTAAAATGATGAGAGGGATAGACAGAGTTGACGTGGAATAGCTTTTCCCACTGAGAGTAGGGAAGATTCAAACAAGGGGACATGACTTGAGAATTAAGGGACTGAAGTTTAGGGGTAACATGAGGGGGAACTTCTTTACTCAGAGAGTGGTAGCTGTGTGGAATGAGCTTCCAGTGAAGGTGGTGGAGGCAGGTTCGTTTTTATCATTTAAAAATAAATTGGACAGTTATATGGATGGGAAAGGAATGGAGGGTTATGGTCTGAGCGCAGGTATATGGGACTAGGGGAGATTATGTGTTCGGCACGGACTAGAAGGGTCGAGATGGCCTGTTTCCGTGCTGTAATTGTTATATGGTTATATGGTTATATATTTCATCTTGTTGCCCACGTAAAGCAAAGTTTCCAATTTTGATCTGTTTGTATTGTTAAACAACATAATTGTAACGTGAATAGTTAAATCATTCCATCTGAAGATAATATGAACAAATTCTGTCATTTAAGGTACAGCAAATATGTGGACAACTTCCCAAAAGTGAAGGTCTAAAATCCATGTAAAAAAAATCAATTTATTTTTGCTTCATTTTTGAAGCATTTCATCCAGCCTCTTGACTTAAAATCTATCTAAAGACTTCTACCTATCACTTGATGCCACTGATATGCTGAGATGTCATGAGTCTTATCTCACCAAGCAATGCTACGGTAATAGAAGTCATTTTCAACTTAATGCTTGCACGTTGCAGATACCTTGCTCAACCGGTTTCTGTTCTATCAATTCTATAATTTTATCTGAATGCATCACAACTTGGTTTGGGAAAAGCTCCATCCAAGACGCAAAAACTTACAGCATATTGTGGACGCAGCCCTGACCATCACACAAACCAATCTCCCTTCTAATGACTCTATTTATACCTCACGCTGCCTCGACAAGGCCAGCAGCATAATCAAGGACGTCATACCCTGGCCACTCCCTTTCTTCCCTCTCCCATCAAGCAAAAGGTATAGAAGTGTGAAAACGCACACCTCCAGATTCAGAGACAGTTTCTTCACAGCTGTTATCAGGCAACTGAACCATCCTACCACAACCAGAGAGCAGAAAAACTACTATCAACTTCTATGGTGACCGGCGGACTATCCTTGATCGGACTTGCTGGCTCTACCTTGCACTAAACGTAATTCCCTTATCATGTATCTATACACTGTGAATGGCTCAATTGTAACCATGTATTGTCTTTCTGCTAACTGGTTATCACGCAACAAAAAACTTTTCACTGTACCTCGGTACACGTGACAATAAACTGAACTAATCTAAACTAATGACTGATATGGTTTTTTTCAATACTGGGTAGAAATATTACTCCACAGGATGAATTCAGGCTATGAAATAAATGACCATTGATAGCTTTGATTGGTATTAAAGTGGACAGTTTCCCAGTAAAGATATTTGTTGAACCTTCACTCACAATGGATTAATTTATCCATTCCTAATTGAAACAGTTTCTAACAGCAAAAGTTGCATCAATCATCCAAACTAGCATTGACATGCGCTGTCATATTTTCAGTTTCTTATTTTGTCATTTCCATGATGAATCTACTTATACTGGGGCATTTGTGATACTTCTTCTTGTTGAGTCCACACACAAGATTAGAAGTTGTTCAGCCAGAGCTGAACACACTTCTCGGCATCCGCATACAATGGTGTCTGTCTTGCGCTTCTTGTGCTTCTTGTGCGTGGTGGTGGGAAGATTGGTGGAAACAGCGCCGCGACGAGAATGCTCTTTCCTTGACCCCATTTGTGAAACTGCCAAACCCACAGACACAATATGTCTCTTGCGAAATGTTATGATCCTTAATGATAGACTAAGTTTGTTCAGATGTAATTCACAACAGACTAAATCGGGTCACCTATACATTTACACAAAACTGTTCACCTCCAGGTGGCAGTATAAGTCAACTTGTCAACACAGGAATGTGGATTCCTTACTCTTTAATACTGAATAACTGCACAGAAATGATTATAATTTTTGTTGACCACAATCCCTTTTTTTTGCTGCTATAGTAATGCTGTTTCTTGCCTGAGATGTGCGAGACTACAGATTAAAGTCAATTTATGACCATTTTTCAAAATCAATGCCATTGAAGGAGCAGCCAATCTGAAATGACCATATAATTTATGAGAAATGTTGCTTCACTGTATCAGATGGAACTGGGCAGAACATGAGTTAACATGAAGCAGTATAGTTATCATTCATCCTTGCCTTCTGGCCACTTAACATCATACATTTCAGACATTTGAACTGTCAAAACATGTCAAACTCACACATGATCCTCACAAATAAGTACAAGCATCCAATTTTGAGAAACAGCGTGGAAACAGGCCCTCTGACCTATCGAGTCCACATTGGCTAGTGATGTCCACACACTACTTCTATCCTACACACTAGGGACAATTTACAGAACCAAATTAACCTACAAATCTGCACATCTTTGGAATATGGGAGGAAACTCAAGCATCTGGAGAAAACCCACATGGTCACAGAAAGAACGTACAAGCATCCATAGTCAGGATCGAACACGGGTCTCTAACGCTGTAAGGCAGCAACCGCTGCCCAACTGTGCCTCCCACCATGATGCCCTACTCAATGGAGAAGAGCTGGTATGAGGACCAAAGATGCATTTCTAACCAGGCTTAATACTTTCACAAGTTCATAAGTGATAGGAGCAGAATTAGGCCGTTCGGCCCATCAAGTCTACTCTGCCATTCAATCATGGCTGATCTATCTCTCCCTCCTAACCCTATTCTCTTTCTTTCTTCCCATAACCCCTGACACCCGTTAGGGGTTATGGGAACGTTTCATAATTTCCATGATGTTACCAAGAAATACCGAAGTGATAGGAACATAAGTAACAAAAACAATAGTTAGCCATTAGGCCCCTTGAGCCTATTTGGCCATTCGCTAAGGCCATGACTGATTCTGTGCATCAAGTCAAATTTACTGCTCGATTCCCAAATCAATGATTCACTTTGTATCCAAAAACCGATTGGCTTCTGCATTAAATAGAGCATCTATAATCCTCTGAAATAGGGAAGTCCAAAATTCATAATCCCCTCAATAAAGACATTTCCCTCTATTTGGCCACCTTTTATCCTTTGGCAATTTCCTCTGGGGCCAAACTCCCCAGCTAGAGGAAGCAACATCACAGAATCATTCCGTTTGAGAATCTAATAATACCTGTATGTTTTGGAACCATGTTCCTCGACCATTTAGTCAAGAGATTGATTGGAAAGCCAAGGCCCAGGCAGACTGAAGGATTCCTATGGCGAATTCAATTCATATTTCTGCTTCTGCTAAAGCACAAAAAAAAACAAATAGCAGTCTGGCCTGCCATTAGGTATCATCGGGCATTGCTGGAGAGATTGGTAGAAAAATTGGTGGAAAATTCAGGATCCAGGTGATATCAAGCCGTAACATTTAAACACCGATGAATCCATTTTCCCTTGCCCGCAATGCATGTCCCTCATTTTGCCAGAGACCTAACAATTAAAATGCTACAAATGGGAACATATTGATATATCACTCATGCATCAATTTCACCACTCAAGATGATCAAAGCATAAATTCATAATGACTAAGTTTCCTTTTTGACATTATTGCAATTCCTTGTATGGCATATGGGAGATATCTTCAACCAACTGGTCCAAAGGTTTCACTACAGGCATCATTCTGGTAAACCTCCTCTGCACCCTTTCCAAATCCTCAACATCTGACTAGAACTACACACAATACTCCAAATGTGGCCGAGCCAAGGTCCTATAAAGCTGCAACTTGATATCCTGACTTATTATGCTCAATGTCCCAACCAATTAAGGCAAGCATACCATGTATCTTATTTACTAGTCCATCTAGTTGTATTGCACTTGCACCCCAAGTATATTACATTACATTAAAATATCCTTTTCAGATGGAAATTATATTAGATAGTTAATAGGCAGACTACCTCCATTTAGATCAGTTTGGCCACCCATTAATGGTAGATGGTAACCCTAAAAATGTAATTTAATGATAATGAACAAGAGAATAACAGGAAAATATATGTTTACAGTGTCTTTCCTCAGATTATGAATATCCCAGGAATTCTTGAGTGTCCTTGCCCAAACCACTGGAGGACAGCATTGTGAGTTCCCACTGGTCTGCAGGATTTGTGTGATTGAATATAGAACATAAACAGTACAACTCAGGAACAGGCCCTTTGGCCCACACTGTCTGTGCCAAACATGATGCTGAACCAAACTCTTATCTCCCTGCACATAATCCATATCTCTACATTCCCTGCACATTCATATGTCTATCCAAAGGTTTCTTAAATGCCAGTCATATCTGCCTCCACCACCATACCCGCAGCATGAGCCAGGTACTCACCACCCTCTGTGTAAAAAAATTGCCCTGCATCTCTCCTTTAAACTTTGCCTCTCGTACTTTAACCCATGCCCTCTAGTATTTTTATGTTTCCATCCTGGGAAAAGGTCCTGACTGTCTACCCTATCTATGCCACTCATAATTTTATAAACATTTGTCAGGTCTCCACTCAACCTTTGGAGATCCATAGAAAACAATCCAAGTCTGTCCAACCTTTCTCTGAAGCTAATACCCCCTAATCCAGGCATCATTGTGCTAAACCTGCACCCTTTCCAAAACCTCAACGTCCTTCCTGTACTAAGCGACCAGAATGGCACATAATACTCCAAATGCAACCTAACCAAATATCTATAAAGCTGCCACTTGACCCTCTGACATATTATGCTCAATGCTCCAACCGATGAAGGCCAATTACCTGTATTGCCGTTGAACGGCAAGATCCTTCTGGGCATCAATGCTGTTAAGGGATATGCCATTAATTGTATATTTTCCACTTACATTCAAATTCCCAAAATGTAACACATCACACTTGCTCAGATTAAACTCCATCTGCCATTTCTACGCCCATTTCTGAAGCTGAACTAAATCATGCTGTATACTTTGACAGCGTTCCTCGTAAAATGTGACCCCAGAGTATGATAATAATGTCTTGGCATATATGCTCAAATATGCAGTCCCCAGCAGCACGCCTGTGCTTTATTTTTCCCTGTTCTGGGTCTACAAGTACCCTCCTTTTAGAATAAACAGTTCAGTAGTGAGTAATGAATTCCTCACCTGAACACCCTGATGTTTACAGAAGCGAAATAGCCAGTCAAAGTGGGATTTCTAAGCTCCCAACACAACTTTGGTACTTGACATTGTGACTCCTGGTATTCTGTCAAATGATGGTGGGAGATCTGGTGAATTCCAATGGGAATTTGACTTTATTGGATCGATCCAAAACATCCCACTACCTTGTTACAACTTCAGTCACAGCCCACAATCCACCCACCCCCACTCCCCCAGGCTCATCCCCTCCCTCACTATGACCCAAGATCCTTCTATTCTATCCGGATCATATATTTATCCACTCTTCCCTTTAAAGACACAGTGGTCAGTTATTCCCTATGGTGAAGCATTCCATGCTCCAACAACTCTGGATAAACACATTTCTCCCAATTTTTCTCAGCATTCTCGGAATGACAATTCTAAATTGATGGCCCCTCATCACTCACTCCTAACCAGTGGAAATAGATTCTTCCCAATCAGTCTGTTAGAATTCTTCATGTTTTTAAATAATTTAAAGACATTCGTGTTACCCTTTCAGCCTTGGTTTAAAACAATTCCATGATCTTGAGTTTGTAGGCATAATTTCTTATCTCTTGTATCCATTATCAAACTGTCTTATTTTAAGCAGGAAAACATGGAAATTAATCAATGAAACATAAATGTATTTCAAGGTGAATACTGTTGGAATGTTTATACCGAAGATAGAAATGAAACGGTTTAAAGAGGGTAGAAAGTCGTCCAGGAGAGTCCAAGAGAAGGGGAACCGGTGGAGATGGGTAACGGGGTCATCAAGGACATTCTTTTAGGAAGGAGATGAGAAGAAATGTATTTTGTCAGAGGGTGGTGAATCTGGGGAATTCAAGGCAGTGGAGGCCAAGTCAGTGGATGTTTTTTAAGGCAGAGATAGATA
Organism: Amblyraja radiata; assembly: GCF_010909765.2. NCBI lineage: Eukaryota > Metazoa > Chordata > Chondrichthyes > Rajiformes > Rajidae > Amblyraja > Amblyraja radiata. The sequence continues at coordinate 80,711,024 of NC_045956.1, forward strand.
CGGTAGATTTTTGATTAGTACGGGTGTAAGGCTGGAGAATGGGGTTAGGAATAGAGATAGATCAGCCATGATTAAATGGAGGAGTAGACTTGATGGGCCGAATGGCCTAATCCTACTCCTATCACTTATGACATGATCACTAGGTGTTGAGGACTCATTCCCATAGAAGAAAGCTCGTGGCGGATCTGGAACTCATTGAGGTGAGGGCAGAAGGGAACAAAGGTGAGGCCTCTGTTGTGGACAGACCGTTCCGTATCAGAAATGGGGAGATCGGGGGGTGGTGGTTGGGGGTCAAAGAGGGGCAAGGGGAGTGGACGGAGGTTGAGACGAGGTCCTGCCGGGAGATGGTGGGGGTTTATACTTTGTGCCAAACTGTGCTAACAAAGTTGCCTGTCCATAAGGGAGTATCAGTCTGCCTTGGGTTTCCGAGTATCTGCCGAACTTCCCATGGCCTGGCAGTGGAGCAATAAGGTGCAGAATAGAGGGTGTAAGCGCAATAAATTTCAGCCCCTCAGCTAACTTCTGGAGATGAATGGTGTACCCTTCAGATGATGTTGTCAACCCTATGCACAAAGCTAAATTGTTGCCTTGCATTAAAAAAATTAATAACGTTGGTATTTCAACGTGTATGTTAATTTATTTAAATCTATATGAATAGTTTTTTTTAAAGTTTCTAACATATCAGAAACATTTAAAAACAGTGCAAAAGCATTTTTTTGGAAAGAAGGCTGAATGTGGCCCACCTGTAGCTCACAGCCCCTGCCAGCATCCTGCAGATCCCTCTGGACTGGAAAATGGAGTTGGGCCAGCTCGCAGGACCATGCAGCTCCTCGTCATGAAGTGGCAAAACTAGTCACAAAGTACAGAGGCAGAGGGAACTGCACATGCTGGATTCTTGAGCAAAGCACAAAGTAATGGAGGAACTCAAAATGGTCAGGCAACATCTTTGTGGGGAATGTACAGACAACGTTTCGGGTCTGGAGTCTTCTTGCACAAGAATTGTCACTGATTAACTTGTCAGTGATATTCCAACTTGTGACTTCCCTCCATTGCTCTTGATTCATAAATTCATGTTCATACAGTAAGTTATAGGAGCAGAATTAGGCCATTTGCCATATAAAATTTACTCCACCATTCAATCATGTTTGATCTATCTCTTCCTCTCAATCCCATTCTCATGCCTTCTCCTCATAACCCCTGACACCCCTACTAATCAAGGACCTCCACCTTAAAAATACCCATTGACTTGGCCTCCACAGCTTTCCGTGGCAATGAATTCCACAAATTCACCATCATCTGACTAAAGAAATTCCTCCTCATAAGCACTTGGATCTGGAGTGGGGAGATTACAAGAGATGATTGACCCAGCTTGTCCCTTTATTGCATTCTCATGCCAGCGTCCGTATTCTTACACTCACCACAGGCAGGACCATCTTGGTCTATCCCTTCCCTACCCACTGCATTTAAACGGCGGTGGGGTGTTCACTCAGCATGATGTGGGCCAACGGAAACCTCTGGAGACTTTGCGCCCCACCCAAGGTTTCCGTGCGGTTCCCGGAGGTTCCCGGAGCATTTTGTCAGTTTCCTTACTTGCTTCCACTACCTGCAACCTCCGGCAACCACCTGCAACCTCCGGGAACCGCATCGAAACCTTGGGTGGGGCGCAAAGTCTCCAGAGGTTTCCGTTCAGGTTTCCTAAGTGGGACAGGGGCATTACTAAGAAACCCATCTACATATGCATCCAAATAATTTACACAGTCTCTACAGAGTCCATCTGAATCATGAGCCATGGAGTTTACCTCATTCCCCATGGCTCTATTCCTTAATTCCATGGGCATGGAATTCCAATGTTAATGTTACAGGAATTATAAATGTGATGATTTTAGATCCTACTTAATAGTGGAGTGTTTGAATTCATCTTGAAAGGTTCTATTGGAAATAAAAAGATATTAAGAATGTAAGATCATAAGAAGTAGAAACAGGAACAGGGTATTCGTTCCCTCATTCATGCTCTGCTACTTTTTGAGATCTCTGTCTTCAATGCTACTTGCTCCTAATTCTCCTAATATGTAAAAATACATAAATCTCTGCGTTGAATATACTCAGCGACAATACATCCTGCAGATCTTTGAATAGAAAAATGGTGTTAGATGCACACCCATGGCCTCAGTATCAATGCAATGCTGTCTTCCACATCTATTGGCATAAACCTCTGCCGAATAGTCGCAGGACCACTAAGGACCACTTATTTGCATTTCGTACAATTTAAATGGATATTTTGCTGACATTGGTTGCTGTGACTGGGCGGCTTCAGCAGCAAGCTGTTGTAGCACCCTCCAAAATCCACAGCATGGGCTGCAACTAACAGGGAGTCTCTTTTCCGCAGTGTAGCAGCTACGATACTCCTTCAATGGGTGCTTCAGCTGTGATGTCTTTGGCAGCATTCCATCAGAGTAAGTTACAATATAGCAGATGCAGACTATACAGGAGGAACTGGGGAGCTCAATGTTGGAGGTGAAGACTATAAAGAGCTACTCCTACAATGTATTCAGAAACTTTACATTCTCCCTGTACCTTTCTGATGAACAAAGTATTCAATCGTTCATCAGTGAGAAATATGAAATGCTGCAGGTGGTCCTTGGCCATTCTCTCCTCCCGACATTCCCACAGCGCTCGAGATCAACTTGACTACAAGTATCTCACCACAACATTATTCCAAGGAGCCACAGTGGGTCACTGCAGTTTGATGGTATGACTGCATCAGAGATGCCACTCAGGCTTGTAAGTCTGCTGCCACATGACACCAGAGACCTGAAGTCGGTCCTGACTTTGAGTGCTGTCTGTGTGGAGCTTGCATGCTTTTAGAAACATAGAAATGTAGAAACATAGAAAATAGGTGCAGGAGTAGGCCATTCGGCCCTGCGAGCCATCCAAATTCAGTACCCCATTACGTTTTTTTCCCCATATACCTTGATTCCATTAGCCCTAAGAGCTAAATCTAACTCTCTCTTGAAAACATCCAGTGAATTGGCCTCCACTGCCTTCTGTGGCAGAGAATTCCACAAATTTTTCCTCATTTCAGTCCTAAATGGCCTACCTCTTATTCTGAAACTGTGACCCCTAGTTTTGGGCTCCCCCAACATCGGGAACATTTTTCCTGCATCTACCCTGCCCAATCCTCTAAGAATTTTATGTTTCTATAAGATCCCCTCTCATCTTTCTAAATTCCAGTGAATACAAGCCCAGTCGACCCATTCTTTCATCATGCGGCAGTCCCGCCATCCTGGGAATTAACATGGTGAACCTACGCTGCACTCCCTCAATATCAATGATGTCCTTCCTCAAATTAGGAGACCAAAATTGCACACAATACTCCAGGAGCGCTCACCAGGCCCTCTTGCTATGAAGGCCAACATGCCATTGGCTTTCTCTACTGCCTGCTGTACCTGTATGCTTACTTTCAGTGACTGATATACAAGCATACCCAGGTCTCGTTGCACCTCCCCTTCTCCTAATCTGACACCATTCAGATAATAATCTGCCTTCCTGTTCTTGGCACCAAAGTGGATAACCTCACATTTATCCACATTATACTGCATCTGCTATGCTTCTGCCCATTCACTTCCATGTCACCCTGCAACCTCATAGCATCTTCCTCGCAGCTCACATGGCCACCCAGCTTAGTGTCATCTGGAAACTTAGAGATGTTACGTTTAATTCCCACGTCTAAATCGTTAATATATCTTGATAACAACTGGCGTCCCAGCACCGAGCCTTGCGGCACCCCACTAATCACTGCCTGGCATTCTAAAAAGGACCCATTAATTCCAATTCTTTGCTTCCTGTCTGCCAACCATTTCTCTATCCAAGTCAATACCCTACCCCCAATATTTTTGCTCTAATTTTGCACACTAATCTCTTGTGTGGGACCTTGTCAAAGGCTTTTTGAAAGTCCAGATACACCACATCCACTGGTTCTCCCTTATCCATTCTACTTGTTATATCCTCAAAAAATTCCAGAAGATTAGTCAAGCATGATTTCCCCTTTTTAAATCCATGCTGACTTGACCGATCCTGTCACTGCTTTCCAAATACGCTGCTATAACATCTTTAATAATCAACTCCAGCATCTTCCCCATTACCGATGTAAGGCTAACTGGTCCATAATTCCCCGTTTTCTCTCTCCCTCCTTTCTTAAAACGTGGAGTTACATTGGCTACCCTCCAGTTCACAGGAAGTGTGAAAAGATCATGTGACTGCATGTTTTTTTTTCTCCAGGTACTCCAGTTTGCTCCTACATCCCAAAGAATTGCATCTTGGACATTAATCAGCCACTGAAAATTGTCTCTCGTGTGTCAGTGAGCGGAAGAATCTGCGGGTGTTGAGAAGAACATGGGAATAAGAAACATAAAGGAATAATGCAGAACTGATGCAAATGGATAGCTAGTGGTCAATGTGGGCTCAGTCGCCAAAGAGCCTGGTTTCTGTATGATTCCATTTGTGAAAAGATTATTTAATCTATCATAATTTCAGAGATAACCAGGTGGCATTTCATTCACCGAGATTTGTCAGCATTGCCAGCTTCCCCTAAGATGTGGTGGACATGTGTCCTTAGTAACTGCCATAAATAACCCACTTCTTTTAAGCAATGGAAAATGTTTCCCATTTCCTCAGCATTCAAGCGATTGCGGATCATCAGAAGATTCTCCATGTGATTAATGCTATGTTCCCAGAAAGCAACACATGATTTGTTCATTTTCCAAGAAACTGGACTGCTGGACATTGCCTGTGGCCAGCATATTCCAGTGGGTATACTCCAGAAAAAGCTACCCTCTTTTTCCCTGGATATTCGCACCAGTTGCACTCTCCAATTACAGCTGCAAAGTGTTGACATAAGAAAGGCCAGTCAAATACCAGAATCATCATGAAAAACACCATTGTCTTGTAAAGGTCTTGTAAAGATAAAACTGTGGTGCCTGCATTAGTTCACTCACCCTATATGGATACACCCAGCAGGTGTGGAGAGTGCATCACTGTGTGCTACCTAGTGCACCAGCTAGCAATTCACAGGCAGCAGCCGGTGGTGGAGGAAGATGCAGGTGCGGTGCCTCAGGGACAGAAGGAATAGGCTGAAGAACAGCAGGAACAAGAACAGGAGGAACATGAAAGTCACTAATGGAAGACCAGGCAGAGAACCACAGGCTTCATCTTCAGCAGAGTGAAGTATTGACTACACAAGCAATAAGGAACTCCATGATGCTAAACCACAGCATGTCCCAATAAACAGTTGACTTTCACTCAATATTTTCACTAGCCTTGTTAGCCTAACTATTATCACATTTGCTACTAATAACACTGGGACTGCACCCTGGAGTGGGATCTCTTTCTCTGCCTCTCATGCATGGTAATGAATTTACTTCATTAGTGCCGGATCCATGGGGAAACCTCAGACTTGCATCTTGTTTTACCTCAGTCTTCAAACAGCCCAAACTCCCCTGCACCCACTTGTCAAACTCCTATCCCTTTTGGAAAGTGGAAGATTATGGTTTAATTAAGTGAGTTTCCTGGCAAAATGGATCATCATAATGCAAAGAAAGAGCAAAACATAGTGTTGCGAATTCTTGTAAGACATGCACAGATAGATTTAAAAGAGGTTGACTGTATAATTGTATTAATAATTTCCATCACAGAAAACAGCAAGTGGAAATCCAAGTAAGGAGTCGATAACGATGCACGAAACGTTCACCTTTTAAATTAATATTTCCCAGTGTTCTGAATTATCAAATTCTCATGCTGGTCCATGCTATTTTAAATGTAACTGGAAACATTGCGCTCTTATTTGAATAAGTACGGTACAAACTACCCCCATCATTTATGTGGGGACATCATAAATATTGTCATTGACAGTAACTCTGTAAAGTCCTTGTACTGCAAATATTACCCTGAGGTAAGTAAAGAAATGTAGGAAATATTTCAGGACAAACAAACATTTCTTGGAAGATCTAGTTACCATCTTTTCAGGATGATATCGGCTAAACAAATGGATAGTGTCAGAAACCCAAAGGGTGCTAAATATGAGTTTAATGAAAAATGTATCCCAGTGTGAATCACTAGTTAAGAGAATGATTCAGTATACAGTATATCTGTTTTGCAAGGACCACATTGTGGCAACATGGTTAATGATTTGTTTTGTTTCAGATTGCAGATTTTCCAAATGTCTTGGGGCCAATTGACACATGTGGCTAGGAGACCATCTGTGCATTATAAGGAAATCTTTAGAAATTTAAAGCACATTCAGTCCAGAAATGTGCGGGTGGTCTACAATGCATATTTTGTTTTATCATCATAAATGTGGTGAGTTCTCAGGCTTTAAGTGTTCTCATGCCCCATTCCTCCTGGCCACATTCACACTGATGCAAGCTTAAATATGTGACTGCTGTGTAAGGCTGAAATAAGTGGAATTAGAAATAGCATAATGTATACTACTCAATACCTACTTTTTTCAGCATGCGTAACTTTAGAAGATACAGCACAGAAACAGGCCCTTCAGTCCACCGAGTCCGCACCGACTCGTGATCACTCCATACGCTAACACTGTCCTACAGGAACAATTTACAACTTTACCAAAACCAAATGACATTCAAACCTGTACATCTTTGGGAGTGTGGGTGGGACTGGAGCAGCTGGAGAAAACCGACACGGTAACAGGGAGAAACTCCATATTGACAGCACCATTTAGTCAAGATTGAACCCAGGTCTCTGGCACTGTAAGCCAGCAGCTCTACTACTATGCCACTGTGCCGCCATATCATTGATCCTCATTGGCCATCTTCACACTCTGCGAAGAAATATGATTCAATGATTTCCCTGAACAAATGCAGTGTCATTGAGTCCTGCTTTTCAGGTCATGTTGACCAGCGAGTATATAACTATATTAATCCCACTCATATTTTGTCCATACCTTTCTATAAATCTTATTTTCAAGTGGTCATCTAAATACTTCTGGTGAAACTCAGCGGGTGATGCAGCATTTATGGAGCGAAGGAAATAGGTGGCGTTTCGGGTCGAGACCTTCTTCAGACTGATGTGAGGGTGGGGGAGGGCGGGAAGAAGAAAGGAAGAGGTGGAGACAATGGGCTGAGGGAGAGCTGGGAAGGGGAGGAGAAAGCAAGGACTACCTGAAATTGGAGAAGTCAATGTTCATACCGTTGGGGTGTAAACTGCCCAAGCGAAATATGAGGTGCTGCTCCTCCAATTTACAGTGGGCCTCACTCTGGCAATGGAGGAGGCCCAGGACAGAAAGGTTGGATTCGGAATGGGAGGGGGAGTTGGAGTGCTGAGCCACCGGGAGATCAGGTTGATTATTGCAGAACGAGCTGAGGTGTTCGGCAAAGCGATCGTTGCCCCCGCATCAAAGCATTTTTTCCATGGGAAGGAGTCCTCATCCCCCCAGTGATGACCCCTTCTCCCATCTTCAACGGACCCATTCCACTTGGACTGCCCCTCATGGCCATCTACCTGCTTTAGACCTTTTTTATTTTAAACTGCCGGAGGGACATCAACCGCCTCAACTGCTCCACTCCCCTTTCTCACTCTAACCTCTTCCCCCCTGAATGTACAGCCCTCCACTCACTCTGCAACAACCCAGACTGGGTGATCAAACCTGCCGACAAGGGAGGTGCCATGGTAGTCTAGCGCGCTGATCTCTACAAGGCTGAGGCCATGCGGCAACTCTCAGACACCTCCTCCTACTTATTCGTTGGACCATGACCCCACAGATGAGCACCAGGCCATGATCTCCAGCACTATCACTGACTTCATCACTTCCGGTTCCCTGCCCTCCCAAGCCTCCAACCTTCCAGCGTAGGTTTACAAGGTTAATTCCCAGGATGGCGGGACTGTCATATGCTGAGAGAATGGAGCAGCTGGGCGTGTGCACTCTGGTGTTTAGAAGGATGAGAGGGGTTCTCATTGAAACATGTAAGATTGTTAAGGGCTTGGACACGCTAGTGGCAGGAAACAGATTCCCGATGTTGGAGGAGTCCAGAACCAGGGGCCACAGTTTAAGAATAAGGAGTAAGCCATTTAGAACGGAACGAGGAAACACTTTTTCTCACAGAGAGTTGTGAGTCTGTGAAATTCTTTGCCTCAGAGGCAGGTTCTCTGGATGCTTTCAAGAGAGAGCTAGATGGGGCTGTTAAAAATAGCGGAGTCAGGGGATATGGGGAGAAGGTAGGAACGGGGTACAGATTGGGGATGATCAGCTATGATCACATTGAATGGCGGTGCTGGCTCGAAGAGCTGAATGGCCTACTCCTGCACCTATTGTCTATTGACAATTGGTTGTATCTGAACAGTCCCTTGTGCGTGTTGATCACGAGCAGGTTTTTTGTCTCGTCGTCCAATTCCACTTGGAGATACACGTCGGACACGTCCAATTTCTAGAAGTGCTGTCCTCCTTGCAGCTTGACGAACAGCTCGTCCACTCTTGGTATGGGGTGTTGATCAATGTGCAATTGGGAGTTTAAGGTCGCTTTGTAGTCGCCACAAATGCGCACTTTGCCGCAAAGCCGCAACGACAGCTATGGGTGTGGCCCATTCTGAATGGTACACATGGGTGATAATTCCCATTTCTTAAAGACGGCAGAGTTCCTTGTCGATGACGTCCATCCAACTGAACGGAACTGGTCTTGGTTTGAGCTTAGGGACGGCATCGTCTTTGACTATGAGCCGTGCCTTCATCTTTGTGCAATGTCCGAGTCCATGTGCGAAAATGGCCGGAAACTGGTCAAGAACCTTCTGCAGGTTGATCTCGCATTTGCTGACCATGTTGCAATCCGTGGTAGATGACAATGCCATAGTTGATCCATCGTAGATCAAGGCGTTCATGTCAAGCATGGATCCAGTCGATGGCACACAAGGATGTACCTTCTTTACCAACGACGATCAGCGGCAACATCTGTGTCATGCCATTACAGGAAACGGTGACAGTGCATTTACCTTTCGTGGGAATGGGCTGCCGTCCGTATCCAAAAAGGCGGATGTTGGCCGGTTTCAGATTCTGCGATCCGATCCTCTCCCAGATGTCCTGACCCACTAGCGACACAGCTGCACCAGTGTCCACCTGGAACTGTAGATCGACGTACGACACCCGCAGCAAAATCCTTGGCTTGTCGGTGATCGTAGACACCCCGAGCACTTCAATAGAAATGGTCGCTGCGATTTGGTCGACTGTGTTTTGTGCTTTCTTGCCCTTTCTCAGCTTTCCTACGGATTGACACACTGCCTGGAGATGACCTTTTTGGTAACAGGCATAACAGTTAAATGGGCTTTAACAAAATGAAGTGTAAGACATATTCTAAGATCTATTAAAAACATTGATAGGGTCACAGGTCAGTTGAAGTGTTCTCGTTTACACACTGAAAGAAAGATAAAATATTGCACTGGAGAGGATGTAACAGAGATTCACCAGGATGTTGTTTGATAATGAAAAGAGGCTGTATTTGTCTTCTTTGAAGTACAGGTGGATGAGGGGTTCCTGAATGAGTTATACAAAATTATAATTTTTCGCATAGCAGAAGTACAGGAGTAACGAGTAAGGCGCTTTGAGAGGATCTGAGGAGGACATTTTTCATTCAGAGGGTTGTTGGGATCTGAAATACACTGCCTAGTGAATTGTGTTAGCAGGTACTCTCATAGTCATAACAATTAAGAAGTATTTAGATGTTTAAGAAGGAACTGCAGATGCTGGAAAATCGAAGGTAGAAAAAAATGCTGGAGAAACTCAGCGGGTGAGGCAGCTTCTATGGAGCGAAGAAAGTAGACGATGTTTCGGGTTGAGACCCTTCTTCAGACTGATATGAGGGTGGGGGGGGCGGGAAGAAGAAAGGAAGAGGCGGAGGCAGCGGGCTGAGGGAGAGCTGGGAAGGAGAGGAGAAAGCAAGGACTACCTGAAATTGGAGAAGTCAATGTTCATGCCACTGAGGTGTAAACTGCCCAAGTGAAATATGAGATGCTGCTCCTCCAATTTATGATGAGCCTTACTCTGGCCATTGAGGAGGCCCAGGACAGAAAGGTCAGATTCGGAAAAGGAGGGGGAGTTGAAGCGCTGAGTCACTGGGAGATCAGGTTGGTTATTGCGAACCGAGCGGAGGTGTTGGGTGTTTGGAGCTGCAAAGTCAAAAATTCCTAGCAGCTCGCCTTGATTTCGCGAGGACGGTGCAACAGGAAGGGCAATCGATCACCGAATTTCTTGCCGAACTTTGCACCAAGGCAAAGGCATGTGATTTTAAAGCTCAATGCTGCGAAAAGTGGCAAGACGATGCGTTGCGGGATAGACTGGTCATGGGCTGCAGGCACGCATTCATCCAGCAGGCGATTCTCAAGGAATCGGACACCTCATTGAAGAATGTGCTGCAGTGTGCTAAGATGGCCAAGCAGCTAAGTAAAGAACTGCACAAAATGGCCGGCGAAACAGCGTCGAAGCTCCCTCAGGAGGAGCATACAGTTCGTCAGGCTCCTCCGCAATGCCAGATTCCGCAACGCCAGAAACCACTTGATCGACCCAGAGCAAATCCGGAGAAGGTGGGACAGTTTCAGAAGGGCCGTCTCCCTGTGGGGGGAGGATCAAAACCCTGCTACCGGTGTGGCTCGACTGCTCATCATCACCGTGAGTGGCCGTATATTGAGTGTGTAAACGAGAACACTTCAACTGAACTGTGACCCTATCAATGTTTTTAATAGATCTTAGAATATGTCTTACACTTCATTTTGTTAAAGCCCATTTAACTGATTCTGGTTGTATTCATATTCTGCCCTTAACCATGTTCATTTCAGTTCAAAAATCAAGGAAATAAGTAAATCCAATGCAATTTCTTTATGACCCTTGCAATAACATAATAACAAAGGTGGAGGAAGGGTGATTTTATGTATGGTTATTTATTTACATATGTAAAAGGCTCATCACCTAAGAGAACCATGAGGAATGGCTGGTAATATGTTCTTTAATATATTTGGCCCCGCAGCGTCAACAGTGCAGCACTGTATGGGACCAGTAACATCTTGCAGCTCCCATTCAGAGGCCTCACGGAAGAGTATATGGTGGCGCGAACAAGAGAAGCTCTGCGGTACAAGGACTCGCGGGACCAGAAGGTGTCATCGGCTGGCATCGAGGTGAGAACAGGGAGAAGATGGAGGGTGGAGAAAGCAGTGGAGGTGGCAGAGCCACGCCTAAGGCAAAAGGCATTGGTCGGAGTCATGGCAACTGGCAGAGCAGGTTTGGGATACTTCCCTGAGACAAGGCCCGGGGCAAGGAGAGCCACCATCTAATCCAGGAAGAGGTCCGAGCAGGTGTGGAGGAAGAGCGTGTGAGCAGGACAGTGGGGCTCAGGCAGCAGGGAGTGTGGACAAGGTGGGAGAACATACCTCAGCGCAGGATTACCTGGTCAAACATCATGCAGGCAGACTTCCAGCGCGTTCGGTTCCTTGTCCAAGCTGTCTACGATGCCCTACCAAGCCCAACAAACCTTCACATCTGGGGCAAGAGTGAGACACCTACCTGCCCATTTTGCTCTGGAAGAGGATCATTAGAACATCTCCTCAGCAGCTGCCCAAAGTCCCTTGGGGAAGGTCACTATCGGTGGCACCATGACCAGGTGCTCAAGGTGGTTGCTGAGAGCATAGCCACTGCCATTGGTAACAGCAAACACCACCATGCCCCAAAGAAATTAATCACTTTTGTCAAAGCTGGAGAGAAGCCCCGACCACAACCAAAAACAAGGACGGGCCTCCTCCACACAGCCACTGACTGGCAGCTGCACGTCGATCTGGGCAAACAGCTGAAATTTCCACAGTACATCACAGCAACATCACTCCGGCCAGACATGATCATCACTTCCAAAGTGACAAAACAGCTGATTATTCTGGAGCTGACAGTGCCCTGGGAAGAGCGTATTGAAGAGGCTAATGAGAGGAAACGCGCAAAGTACCATGAAGTGGTGGAGATGTGCCAGGACAGAGGTTGGAAGACATACTATGAGCCCATAGAGGTGGGCTGTAGCGACTTTGCAGGACGCTCACTCTGCAAAGTCCTCAACCAGTTGGGCATTACAGGGCTGGCAAAGAAGAGGGCCATTCAATCCATAAGCGAAGCCGCAAAGAAAGCCACTAGCTGGCTTTGGATTAAGGGGGCTGATCCATGGGCGGTTGCTGCTGGGACGCAAGTCGGGGCTTGATCAACCCCGGCTGGGTCGCCTGGGCGAGGGTGTCCGATGTGGTGAGACCCGAAACACCCGATGACCCCAGGTCACATCACTGAGCATGCATCCCAGCGCATCTAGAAGGTATCTTTCACACACAATGCATTCGTTTTTGAATGTCCGTGCATGAAGATGATTGGAGGCCAAGAATAGGCATGCCTCTCACAATTTATTTCAGTGAATTTCTTACACTGAACTCAACAAGCAGCCTTCCATTATTTGGATAACATGTGTCAGTAGAAATGCTTCCACAAAGGTTTTATCGATTATATTTATTTATCCCGTGATCTTTAACTTACAAGAAACCCAAAAGCAGCAATTAGATAGTACTTGTCCAGCATCTTCAAATTCTCCTTCAACTCATCCACCAACCTGATACACTTTAATTCCTTGACTGATCCTGGCTTTGTTCTCTTTTTAACATTGTTTTGAAAGCCTAATCAATTTAGGCCTAGTTCAACAAAAACTGAACTCCCACATGCAGCTACATATGGCAACTTGAGTAATGGCAATAAATACAGTCCGGTCAGTCTTTTTCTTGTCCTGAGAGTAAAGAAGAGAGGCACCAAATTGTCAAAATAAATTTCAAATCTTCAGCCAAAGACGTTTTCAGGAAGATCAAGCAATTCACACGTTATTTTTGCTTTTAATTCTCCATCCATTAAAGCAGCAACCAAACTAACAGCGTGCAGGTTAATCCATCGTGAATTGTCAAGTCAATGACTGGCATTTCTATTCATCAGATAGTCAATTTTCTACTTAATATTTGAAAGGAAGTACTTACTTTTATTGTTGACCTAAGTAATGGCCTTACATGTTCAAAACGGAGTAGCCACGAACATGAAAGGTCTTGGTCTATCTTTTGGCCAAACAACTACGCCCTGCAGCTGGTTAAATAGCAACAAAGCTCAAGCCAGTTTGAGAGCACCCACAAACTCATAACAGATGTAGCTATTGATTTTGTTACACAGACTATTTGGTAAGATATATACCATGTCTTATAAAGCATTGAATGAAACAGGTCCATACTTTACCATCAACAAAATTAATTCATATCATTCTTCATTGTAAGTTTAGTTTAATTTAGAGATACAGCGCGAAGAAAGGCCCTTCGGCCTACCGACTGCATGACGACCAGCAATCTTGTGCAAACATTCTTTACAACTAAAATCCTGAGTGTATGCGAAAGAAAAAAAATGAATGGGTATCTAAAGGAAAGAACTTTGTTTGAATGTTCGAGCTGTTTGCACTAACAAGTAATAGTTCAAGTTCATGGGTCATTTGGCACTCATAATTTTGACGATAATGAGATGAATAGCGCATGTTATTCAATGTGGAACAATATTTGCTATGTTACTAAGATCTTCAAGTCCTACTTAACCTCTCTTTTATACACTTCCCCACATTTGGTTTAGGTATCATCGAATGCAAAGTGAGTCAACTTTTACCGTAATGAATAAACATTCCACAACATCTTTATTTGGCAGTCAAAATGTCATCATGCCACCATTGCTGTGTAATGGACTTCATGACTAACTCTGGAATCCACCTGAACAAGCAATGGAATAACCACCAACTCGTTGAAAATATGCTACTCTGAAGTATTTTTTCTGAAGGGAGACCAAAATAGTTCAAACAAGAGGAAAACAGATTTTGAGGTATCTGTTGAAGAGACAGAGTCTGTACTGTTAGTTAGAGTGAGACACCAAACAAGTGTCCCACAAAGACCAGTCTTGGGTTAGTGATTCATTCTGGCCTTCTGTACATAGGCTTTTACTAATAATAAATCAGTTAAATAAAGTTGTTTTTTTTCTGGCCATATTTTCCTTTCCCATTCATGTTGTGAACTAAAAAGCACCCACAAACCATTTGCTGTCTAAATGTGCTATATGTTGGTAGTTCACCCTTAATGTTAAAGAACCTTGAATTGTTAATTACAATTTCACCTATGAAGTTCCACTTAACAAAGCAGAGATTGAAAATATATTTTGTCTTATAGGGTTTGCTGAGATTCGCTTGAATTTAATAACAGTGCCATGGACTCTAAATGAATAATTTTACTTCGGAGTCACGTGAGTGACTACGTGAAGACCCCGCCAGCACGCATGCGCGACATATCGTCTAACGCATTGTGCAGCGCCTGGCGGGGTGAAGCGTTCCCCCGCAGCGGCAAGATTTAAAAACGGGACCTGCAGGTAAGTTTGCAAATCTGAGGTCGTGTTTTGTGTTCTGGTTTCTGTATTACAGAAGGAGAGCTATGGACAAGGGAAAGAAATCGAAACGGGTCGCGTCTAGACTGGCTGCGGGGGAGCGCGAAGGTACAAGCAATCAGCAGCGACCGGCGGCACCTGGATCGCAATCTATGCGATCAACAGTCACCGACATGGCACCTGCTCAGCCCGAACCAGCGCCGCGGGCTGGGGGAAAAGCCAAGCAAAAGTCGGCCAGGCCAGTTGACTCGGATGAGTCGGACCAGGAAGACTCGCTGCCGGGGAGCAGTGGAGGTGACCGCATATCCCGCATGGAGCGGTTGATGGAGCTGATGCTCCAACGTGACATGCTCCGTGTTATGGAGTATTGTCACCATGGGGATCCTGGGACACCCATGGCAGCACCTTACCCAGGGCTGCATAATGCATCTCCCTCAACAGAGGGGAGCATTACGGGCCAGGGCTGGGCTGGCCCCGAAGACAGGGGATTGGCTGAAGACACCGGGAGTGTGCTAGGGGTGCAAGATCCACAAAAGCTGCTCGGGGTGGTCTAAAAGTTTGCGATGCCAGCGCAAACGGGACAGCCGTTAAAGCCAAAACTGGCAGCAAGCATAGACTACCTTTCCTTCAATCAGCTGCAGGAACAAGTGTTGAATGAAACAACAGCCAAATATATGGCACCTGAGAACTGTGTCTCACTGAATGTTCCTGCAGTAAACAGTTCTATCTGGGGGTACGTCGGAGCAGGCATCTGAACCCAAGAGGTAAAGATGCAAAAGATACTAAAATTGTTGGCTTCGGGAATAACGGCGTTTGCTCGATCGGTGGATGGAACAGAGATGTCAGAGACACAACAGGATGCTCTGGCACTTCTCTGCAACACGCAATTTGAAATTAATTGCCTAAGGAAAAATGCCATTCGACCTGCTTTGAAACCCAAATTTGCAGGGTTGTGCAAAACTACCAGTACACAACCACCAATACTGCTATTTGGGGACAAGCTATCTAAGCAGGTTAAAGAGCTCGACGAGGAGGCCAAAGCCGTCGGGCTCATGAAGGCGTCAACTTCGATCAAGACCATACATCTCCGGCGGCAGCACCCTTACGCATCCACCAGCAGGCAACGACACCAGGACGCTGGTGAAAGCACGAAGGCTGCACAACCAACACCGAGATCTTTTTTAGGCCAAGGCCAAGAGCGACCTTGGTGGAAGATGCGACAACCCCGCACTCCACCACCTCTTCCTCAGAAGAGGCAGAAGCAGAAGAAATGAACACTCCATCGGTAACCATGGAGGTAGGTGGGTCTGGTTCCTTCCAGAACGTAAGTTCTGTACTAACTGGGGGTAGGTTACACCTGTTTTGGGAGGCATGGAGGTCTATAACTACTGACCCTTATATACTACATAGTATTCATGGATACGAAATTGAGTTCATTCATAAAGACATTCCCCCAGTTCAACATGTGCTTAGCCAAGTGTTTGTGCTTTCGCAACAGGAAAAACAGGAAGGTCATGCAAAGCTGGGGAGGCTATATGCCAAAGGAGTAATTGAGAGATCCCAACATGACTCTCTAGAATTTGTTTCCAACATTTTCACAAAAACTAAAAAAAGATGTTGGATGCCGCATCATCATTGATTTGACTAAACTGAATACTTTTGTAAAGTATATTCACTTCAAAATGGAAACATTTGTTACTGCCAAACAATTGATTTCCGAAGTCATGGCTTGCATCGATCTAAAAGATGCATACTATTCGGTACCTATACAGAAGGATCATCGCAGATATCTGAAGTTTAACTGGATGGGGCAGCACTGCCAGTATAAAGCGTTGCCTAATGGGTTTAACATCAGCCCCCAGACTATTTACTAAGATATTAAAACCAGCCTTGACATTTCTCCGAAAACAAAAACATATTGTCATGGCATATCTTGATGATATATTAATTGTGGGGAAAACCCTAGATTTAACCAAATCAGCTGTATCAGCTACCAAACTATTGTTTGAAAAACTGTGGTTTATCATCCATCCAGATAAATCTAAATTGATGCCTTCTACAACTATGGATTATCTGGGGTTCACTATTGACTCTATCCACATGTCTGTAACTTTGCCAAAGAACAAAGCAGCAACTATCTATTCGACAGGTAGCAAGGGTAATTGGAAAACTTGTAGCTGCATTTCCAGCCAAACAGTTTTGACCTTTGCATTACCAAAATTTACAAAGAGCAAAGGTGCAAGCACTAAAACAGCATGCTGGTCATTTAGACCGACCAATGCAATTAACAGCTAAAGCAATTTTGGAGTTACAATGGTGGAGGCAAAACATATGGCATAGCTCCAGCCCCATCATTATCAGTAACCCATCAGTTATATTACAAATTGATGCCAGCGCTCACGGTTGGGGTGCTACTAATACTATATCCAGTTGTGGTGGTAGATGGGATGCACATGAATCATCTTTACTACAAACACTGGGTATAAATTATTTAGAGATGTTGGGTGTGTTCTATGGGCTAAAAGCATATTGCTCAAAAATGCACCATCTGCATACCGCCTACAAATTGGTGGCATACATTAATCATATGGGTGGAATCAAATTGATATCATGTGACAATCTGGCTAATGCAATTTGGCAATGGTGTATCAATAGAAATATTTGGATATCAGCTACTTACCTACCAGGTAAACTCACTACAGTGGCAAACACCAGGTCACGAAAATTTAATGACACAAAGTATTTGCTGATATTGTAACGCAATATGGAACACCAGATATCGATTTATTTGCATCTAGAGTGAATCACCAGTTGCCAACATATGTTGCTTGGGAACCAGACCCTGGGGCAGCAGTGATAGACGCTTTCTCGCTGGACTGGGGAAAATTGTTTTTCTATGCTTTTCCCCCCTTCTGCCTCATCAGTCGGGTCTTACGCAAAATACAACAAGACTCTGCGTCAGGTATTTTGGTGGTACCCGATTGGCCTACTCAGCCATGGTTCCCTGTGGTTCTCGACATGGTCTCGGAACCATGTATGTCCATCCCCAAATGACCAGATTTGTTGGTCTATCCCGTGACAGGCGAGATTCACTCATGCCATGACAGGATCAATCTGTTAATTTGCAGAATTTAAAAAGACCACTTCTGGACCTGGGGCTGATGGACAGAACCATGAATATGATACAGAGAATCCACCAAGAAGCAATATCTCGCATACATCAGGAAATGGGAGATATATTGTACAAGGACTGTTATTTCGTACAATACAGTTTCTGTAACTAATGTTCTGGAATTTCTGGCCAGTCTTCATTTTGATGAAGGCCTCAGCTACAGTGCTATTAACTGCACCAGGAGTTACCTATCAGCATACTTATGGCAGGGATTAGAACAGCACACATCTCACCCCCTAGTTTCGAAGCTTATGAGGGGTATCTCCAACACGAACCCTCCTAGAGCAAGGTATTCCTAGATTTGGGATGTTAGTGTTGTTCTTACGTTGCTCAGGGGTTGGTCACCAGCAACATCCCTGTCCTTGGAGAAACTGACACTAAAAACAGTCATGCTGATGGCACTGGTCTCGGCTCAACGGGTCCAGTCCCTACATAAATTAAGACTGGATATTATGGTAATTTCAACCAACAAGATACATTTTCACATCTTGGAATTGGTAAAACAAAACAGGCCAGGGTCATCAGGCCTTAAACTAGAATTCCGAGCATACCCAACAGATACCCGCCTATGTGTTGTGACACACCTGTTACAATATATAGAAGCCACTAAAAATCTTAGGGGCAATGAAATGGGGTTATTGATCAGCCATAAACAACCTCATAATAGGGTATCAGCACAAACCAGATCTAGGTGGCTCAGACAGGTTTTGGGAGCTGCAGGGGTGGATACTGACACTTTCAAATCTCATCCCACCAGGGCTGCAGCAACATCGGCAGCAAGGGAAATGGAAGTGCCAATGGACCACATCCTGGGTACAGCAGGATGGTCGAGTGAGAAGATCTTTCAGCTATTTTATAATAAGCCGATTACCAAGCCTACGGTATTTGCAGAATCAATTTTAAGTTCTGTTTTATGATTTATCCCAAATGGAAGGGATCATTATTATTCTTTGTTAAAATAAATTCACTATTGTTTTGAATTTTTGATTCATGTTTGAATACGATAACATCCTTTGGTCAACTACGGCAGTGAGTGAAGCATGGACTCGTTCCACGGCATGAAATCACAGATCTTTAAAATCTTCACGTAGTCACTCACGTGACTCCGAAGTAAAATAGTAAGATTAAACGAGAACTTACCAGTTTGAAGTTGATCTTTATTTTATGAGGAGTTACGTCGAAGGATTACGTGCCCTCCACGCCCACCCTATATCATAAAGGTCAACTGGTATTCTAGTTCTTCTTATCTTACTATGTTTATTTCATCTACTGTTGTCTGTGATTTCACACCGCTGCTTTGAAGAAGTCCGCGCATGCGTGCTGGCGAGGTCTTCACGTAATCCCTCGACGTAACTCCTTATAAAATAAAGATCAAACTGCAAACTGGTAAGTTCTCGTTTAATCTTACTATTTATGGAAGGTAAAATGCTAATGTACATTTTCCCTCAAAGGTTATGAAACAAAAGTCAAACACCATCACATAGAGACAGTGACATGATTGCATTAGATTAAATCAAGTCAATTGTCACCTCAGCATTATTGGCAATGGGCAATAAAGTAATTGCTTTTCAAAGCTGCACCAGAGTGCATTCCGTAGAACCACAAAAGGCACTAGAGGCATAGGAATTTAGAATGGAAACAGAGCCTTCATCCCAACTTGTCCATGCCGACCAAAATGCCCCATCTACATTAGTCCCACCTGGCCCATATCTCTCTAAATCTTTCCTAGCCATGTACCCGTACAGATGTCTTTTAAATGTTTTTATAGTACCTGTCTCAACCTACCTCCTCTGACAGCTAGTTCCATACACCAATCAACCTCTGTGTGAAACAATCGTCCCTTATTAAATCTTTCCCCTTTCACCTTAAACCAATGTCCTCTGTGTTTCGATTCCCCTACTATGGGTAAAAGACTCTGTGTGTCCACCCTATCTATTCCCCCATGGTCTTGTACATCTCTATAAAATCACCCCTCATCCTCCTGCAATCCAAGAAATAGCCCTAGCCAGCATAACCTCGCCCTGTAGCTCAGGGCCCCAATACTACATCATTAGTAAATTCTAATCACTTCATGACAAATCTACTGTCCTTTGATCATGAGTTCTTATGGACAATTCAGGTGCTTCAACTGTAATAAAAGCCATTAATCATAATGGATTAGAATGGGCAGATTAAATGATAAATGAAACTCATGAGGCACAAATATGCATTTTGATGATGATTTGATGTACTAAAATACATGTGATATTTTAGTGGAGAGATTACTTTTTGATGCAGTCCTAAAATATGTCCTAGTATGTAACTTAAAGGAAAAGTATATCTAAAGTAGCAAATATTTAACATGGACAAATCTCCACTGACTTCTTACAGCTCAAATATATTTGGTGTATCATTCCACTAAAACAGCAAGTGTCTGTCAGCTATGACCCTTTTCACTTACTGGGGAAATACCATCACTCATCAGCAGAAACTAAGTTCCATGGGTTCCTGCCAATATCATGACAACAGGTTGCCAATTGGTATAAGTGTGAACTGCAGTGGGTACTGTATAAAAAATTCAGCTTTGAACTACTAGTGCAATAAGAACATTTTCAAATAAATCCATCTATTGGCAGTTATTAAATACTGGCACTAAATCTGAGATTGCCCACATCCATAGTGGTTGAAACTATCCATCTTTTGCAAATATTAGCAGAAACATCGTCACTGAATGAAATACTTCCATTGCCTTTGAATTTATTTTAATCCCTTATTTGTGAATTTTGTTTTTGTCAATGATTTTGTAATATTTTGCAAAACTTGAATACTTCGTAAAGGGAAAACTTGGCCATCTCATTCACTTGTTCTCTTCACTCTCAGTGCAGAGACATTGTGCCATTTCAGTCTCAGAACAAACAGGGTCCAAGACAGAGTTTAGTTTAGTTTTCATTTAGTTTAATGTGGTTTAGAAATACTGCATGGAAACAGGCCCTTCGGCCCACCGAGTCTGCACTGACCAGCGATCCCTGCACATTAACACAAGTCTACACTATAGGGACAATTTAGACATATCAACTGCACAAACCCAAGCCAATTAACCTACAAACCTGTACTCCTTTGGCATGTGGGAGGAAACCGAAGTTCCCGTAGAAAACCCACGTGATCACAGGGAGAATGCACAAACTCCGTACAGACAGCACCCATAGTCAGCATCGAACCTGGGTCTACTGAGCTGCAAGCGCTGTAAGGTAGCAACTCTACCGCTGCGCCACCATGCCGCCCAAATTAGTTAAGTAAGAGCACTGCAGTGAAACTCAACTGAGTCACAGGTCTACCAGAAAAACACATACCTTGCGTCCCCATAATACTCTGACAGAAATAGGTGCCAGAGCTGAGGTGATTTTGGGTGAAAGATAAATCATGACATACAAAGCAGGCTCCAGCTGGGTTGAAGAGCAATTGTATGAACCAAGCTGACATAAATGCTGTCAGTACACTGAATGCTGCTACAGTATATAAAGAAACCCGCCTTTGTGAATGTAATTCATTTGAATAAACAGTTTATGCCTGCAGTGTATACAATGTATTTGTTAATCCTGGCTGAAATCAAGCAGCCATAGTACCCAAACTTTAATAAGGACTTATGTATTGCTAGGCCATTGTGGTCAAGTCTGGAGTGCTTTGTAAAAATTGGACAAGTTTCTGAATTGTGCCAGCAAATCTGTGGCCCAGATCAGTGTTGCATATTTGATTGACAGACGGATAGGATTTCTGCAGAGGACATCTAGGGAAATGTAAAATGCATGAAGTTCATTGGATAAATGCAAACTAAGTGAACTTATTGTAAATAATGCTGCTAAACAGTTACCCGGCCGTGTGTTGAATGGTTAAAGTGTTAAGCCCCTGGAAGGTTTGTTTGGATTCCAGAGTAAATGTTGAATTATTCAAGTTCTGTTGGCTTCTTCTGGAAGCTTCTCCTGCAACAATGTTAGGGAGTTTTTGGCATAAGTCTGTGTAACTGTCAATAATGTATTGTTGTATCTGTTATGTTTCATTGGATTGTAAATAGACCACCCTTCTGTAGTTCGGCCTCTCATGGTTTGGGGACATATAAAAGGCAGCCCCCACGAGGTCCGATGTCGATCTTCTGGAAGAGTGCTTGGGACTGCATGACCATTTGGAGTGTTTCTGCTGGCACTAGGTTAAAGGGCTTGGCCATGCAGATACAAGGATCGAACCTGCAGTGGTTTAGGTATCATATAGGGTCATTTGTTGTGTTTTCCAAAAATAATGTTTAGTTGTTCCAGTGCTTGAATCAGTGTTTTATTGACTGAACTAGACTGGGGGGAAGCTTAGAAAGAGCTTATTTACATTGGGGGCTCATCCGGGATCTCAATGGACCCCCAAACACAAGCTTGCGATTAAGGGTGTTGAGCTGTTCCTGATCAAGAGTGCAGAAATTGGCGCCACGGTGCGGTTTTCGCATCGATTTTCATCACTTCGCTAGTTGGAGCAGATTGATTATTTGCGGGCTTGGGAAAGGGTCCCATGCAGATCGTAGAACAGAGTCTAGCAAGCACTTAGGGCATTAGTGCCTTTTTGGGGTTAGAGACCCTGCTAGAACTGAGTTAAAGGCCCTCTCCTCTGGGTTCAAGGCCCGTAAATTTATTGGTCGAAGCTGGTAGCTGCAGTTGCTGCTGAGGCCAATCTAGGATTGGGTTCAATGCCCTCTCCTTTGGGTTAAAGGCCCATAAAAGTAGGGTTGGGTTCAAGTCCCTCTCCTTTGGGTTAAAGGCCCATAAAACCCGGGTTAGAGGCCCATCCCAGGATTGGATATCCGATTGACGGGATATTTAAAGACAAAACTGGGACCGAGCAGTGCGAAGCGGCAAAGTACTGCATCGTTGCTTGGAGTGCAGATTGGAAAGGCGCGCTCCGAAAACCGGCATTGACTGCCAGCCTGAAGAGGCTATGGGCTGACACCCAATATTTAGCACGTATGAAGGGCAGCCGTTTGCAAAGGTGAACCTGGGAGGGTTCAAGTCCCGGCCTGTGTGAGATTTCTGGATCCCTGTAAAACGGAGGAAGGAGTCTCGAAAGATATCGGGAATTCAGTGATTAGAGTATAAATTGATCAAACATACTTTAATCAATCTAAAGATTTCCTAACGACGTTCCTACAAATTTTGAATTCGAACTTGCGTAAAATGTTTTCATTTGGATAAAGAATAACGAATTGAAAATTGTCCGATACAAATTTAATAATATTCAGAATCTCATATTGAGGTGCTGGTTAAATCCGAGTGTATAGATCTTTCTTTCCACGTTAACTTGTGTATAAATACTTTGTAAAGACTTGTTAATAGTTAAAATCTGTAAAGCTGCCTCTCAGAAGTCTATTTAAAACTATGAATCGATTTCGATTTAAAGTGTAAATATATTTCCTTCCAGATTAATCTGGATATAATAAAGTTTTGAAGTTGTAGTTTAAAGTGTATTACGATTGCTGGTGTTGCATTGTGTTTGCTGTGTGTTGTGTATTGTCTAAGATTTAAATGTTGAAAGTAAGATACACTGTTGTGATATTGGTTTGAATCGGCTGTAGAGATAAATAGTTGATTAAGGCTGCTATTGTAATTGGAGTCCGAATAGCGGCTGATCAACCAGGAGTTCGTACCCCCTCTGATCGATTGTTGATTAGTACCTGATAGCGAAGAGTAACTGAGAGAAGGGAAACTGATCTTTTAGTGAAAAGTAACTGGACGGGAAAAAGTACCCCTATGTCTGCGAACTTAGAGTGGACGGGAAAGGTCCCCCAATAGAAGTCTGAGCACTTAGAAGAGAGGAAACGTATCTGAAGGGGAAAGGTAAGTAGTACCCCTCAGCTAGGAGTACACTAGGAAGGGGAAAGTCTTCGCATCAGAGGGAGAGGTTCACTGGTTGATAACAGTGCGACGCAGGATTGAAATATTGTGAAATGTTTTCGGAACTGTACAGTTACTGAATGCGATATTAGACGAATGATTGTGGTTTATGTAGGAGTGTGGTTGTGTATGGGAATAATAAGTAGTGTGATTTATTGTCTGTGTACTCGGGAAGCTTGATGAGATTCTGAGAAGAAACATCATCATCTTGTTGTTAATTTGTTTGATAATGTACCAGTCACCAATGTATCTTTGGTTAACATAAATGATGGTTATCATATTTGATAAAAGGGAGGAATGTTAATCCTGGCTGAAATCGAGCAGCCACAGTACCCAAACTTTAATTAGGAATTATGTATTGCTAAGCCATTTTGGTCAAGTCTGGTGAGCTCTGTAGAAATGGGACAAGCTTCTGAATGGTGTCAACAAGTTTGTGGCCCAGATCAGTGTTGCATATTTGATTGACAGATGGATAGGATTTCTGCAGAGGATATCTAGGGAAATGTAAAATGCATGCATTTCATTGGATAAATGAAAACTAAGTGTACATATTGTAAATTATGTTGCTAAACAGATACCCGGCTGTGTATTGATTGGTTAAAGTGTTAAGTCCCTGGAAAGTTTGTTTGGATTCCAGGGTAAATGTTGCATTATTCAAGTTCTGTGTGTTTCTTTCGGAAGCTCTACTGCAACAATGTAAGGAAGATTTTGTCATAGGTCTGTGTAACTGTTAATAATGTATTGTTGTAATCAGTTATGTTCCATTGGAATGTAAATAGACCACCCTTCTGTAGTCTGGCCCCTCAAGGTTCGGGGACCTATAAAAGGCAGGCCCCACGAGGTCCGATGTCGATTTTCTGGAAGAGCGCTTGGGACTGCGTGACCTTTCGGAGTGCTTCTGTTTGCACGAGGCTAAAGGGCTTGGCCAAGCAGATACAAGGATCAAACCTGCGGTGGCTTAGGTATCGTATAGGGTAATTTGTTGTGTTTTCCAAAAATAATGTTTAGTTGTTCCAGTGCTTGAATCAGTGTTTTATTGACTGAACTAGACTGGGGGGAAGCTTAGAAAGAGCTTATTTACATCTTCAGCTGCAAGTAGTCCTGAAATATGTTGCTGGTGCAGCTGGAAAAAAACATGGGATAATAAAGCAATCTAATTATATTTTGTAGGTACAAAGAAATGCAGATGCTGGAATATAGAGCAGAGCACAAAGTGCTGGAAGAACTCAACTGGTCTGGCAGCATCTGTGGAGAGAATGGCGAGGCGATGTTTCAGGTCAGGACCCTTCTTCAGAACCTTCAATTATATTTTGTCATCAGTACACTGCTTTGAACTGTATGCTCCTTACTCGCATGGTAAATATCTCCTAATGTCAATACAGAGCAATTAACAGCATCCATTCTATTGCTCACTACATGTTTGAACATGGACTCACAACTCAATGCATTTATGCATCACATTTTGGCTAATTTAGCCATTTGACATCTGCAAACAACTTCTTACTGAAATAAAAAGAGCAGCTGTACAATCGATGTATTTCTATGACTAGGATTATGCTGCTGACCAGTCTCAGATCACCTGTCCTGCAGTTGAAATTCTTGGTCGAATTCATACAGGAAATATACTTTCTTGCAAATGAATGCTCTGTTTATCCATTTATAACCATAATCCTGCAATGTTAGATTACACAGTTTTAGTTTAGTTTAGAGATACAGCGCGGAAACAGGTCCTTTGGCCCTCCAAGTCAATGTTGACCAGCGGTCCCTGCACACTAGCACTATCCTACTCACACTAGGGACAATTTACCCAAGACAATTAACCTGTATAAACCTGTATGTCTTTAGAGTGTGGGAGGAAACCAGAGCTTCCGGAGAAAACCCACGCAGGTCACGGGGAGAGTGTACAAACTCTGTAAAGGCAGTACCCGTAATCAGGATTGATCCCCGGTCTCTGGCAATGTAATGCAGCAACTCTACCGCTGCGCCACCATGCCACCCTAAAGCTGTTGTTGTCCTATCAGACTATTGAACACTCCATGAACTGAACTCAGTTGTTCAAATAAATTGCAATGCATTAGTAACTTTAATACTGAAAATATGCTGAGGTGGCTCAGCATCTGCAGACTGTGTAGAACCTGCTAATTTACTGAGATCACATAACAAATCTATTTCAATAGCACGTCCCAAATCCTCCACCTCTACCACCAAGTGGCAAATGGGCTTCAAATACCTGGGGACATCATCATCTGCAGCCCTATAGGACCTTAGTTAGGCCACATGTGGAGTATTGTGTGCAGTTCTGGTTTCTTTATTATAGGAAGGACGTGGAAACTTTGGAGAGGGTCCAGAGGTACCAGAATGCTGACTGGATTAGTGGGTTTCAGCTAGTTATCCAACATTAGAGTTGGATAAACAGAGCGTTTTCACTGGAAAGTCGGTAGTTGAGGGGAGACGATAGAAATAGTTAAAATTATGAGAGCCATAGATAGGATAGACAGTCAGAATCTTTTTCTCAGGGTGAAAATATCCACACTAGAGGGCTTATACAACACTAGAGGGCACTAAGACAGCTATAACATAGCTATAATGTTTAATGGAGATGTGTGGGGTAGGTCTTTTACACAGAAAGTAGTGGGGCCTGGAACGCATTACCAGGGGTGGTAGTGGGGGCATTGAAGTGGCTTTTAAATAGCCACATGGAAGTTCAAGGAATAGAGGGATATGGATCATGATCATGGGCAGATAAGATCAGTTTAACTTGGCATTATGTTCAGCACAAACATTGTTGGCTGAAGGGCCCGTTCCTGTGCTGTACTGTTCTATGTTCTATGTTCTATGTTCTTTGTTGTATGTTCTGCCAGATCTCCAAGTCATTCACCTAATTTAGAAATACCATTCTTTGTTATTACGGGGGTTTTATACTTAAAATGATTGAGTAATTACTGGGGGAATACCTTATTATGGAGATCTGCTTCAGATCAAATAGAGAACATAACATTTCTCAACTGGGTTTTGGAATATACTCTAAATGTTGGCATTGTCAGTGATGCCCCACATCTTATAAACATATAATAGAAATGCATGGAAACACAGCAGGTCAGACAGCATCCTTAGTGAAAATGGGTAGATGACATTTTGGGTCGAGACCCTTCTTTAGCATGATCAAAGAGATTTAGAGAAATGCAGTGTTCATGGAGAATTATAGGGCTGGAGGAAATTACAAAGATAGGGTGAGATGAGATCAGGTAGTAATTTAAGCTCCATGTAGATGATGCTATCCTCTACTATCTATTGCAGATGACACACATGCCATTAGCCAGTGGTGGATGCAGTGGATGTTTTGGGATACCAATCAGGTTGACTGCTTTGACCAAGTGCTGATAAGTTTTTTTTAAGTATTGATGGAGCTGCAGTTTTCTAGGCAAACACAATGCATCAATTGCCACTGAAGAGAAAGCTATTGATAAATGTAATCCTGAAGCAATGGAGGAATCCATTGTAGGTCAGTCAGCACTGAAGGACAAGTTATAATCTGAAGTGAGATAGTGTAAGAGTTGCAGTATTTAGATTCATTGAAGTTTGGTTTAGTTTAGTTTAGTTTAGTTTAGTTTAGTTTAGTTTAGTTTAGTTTAGTTTAGTTTAGTTTAGTTTAGTTTAGTTTAGTTTAGTTTAGTTTAGTTTAGAGATACAGCATTGAAACAGGTTCTTTGGTCCAACGACTCCGCCGAACAATAATCACTCATACACTCATTCTTTCCCACACAACAAATAGGAGCTTCAAGGAAATGTATTTATCTGGCACCATTCCAGTAAGAATGCACTATATGTGATGCTTACATCATATAAAAATGCATGTTTAATGGCATAATTCCACCTTCTGACCACTAAACGTATAAATAGCAGTATACAAATATACCACAGGGCCTTCACTCTGAAGTGAACATGCATAAACAGATTGGACCGTCCCCTCAAAGTAGGTAAATAGTGTTGTCTTGGTAGAACATCTTGCTGAATTGCCTAAGCAAGTTCAGAAGCTGTTGCTGGAAACTTTCATCTGCTGATTACAATGTGGAAAAGTCAGTAAGATAGATCAATTGTATCGAAATCTTGAAAAAATTATAAATTGTTAAAATTTGAGAGAAAAATATCAAAATAGTAACTTAAAATTGATCATTTATTTTGTAATTCAATGTAATATTAATAGGTAATTTTGAATTCTTTAATTTTGATGAGGCATTATTATTCAATTAATGCATGGAAGGAACTTTGTAAGTTATTTTAAAGTATGGTTCCTGGGATGAAAATGACAAACAGAGGCACTCAATGCGCTCCTGGTTTTGAATTAAACATTGCTTCAATCGTTAAATAGAAACAGATGTTGTGCATTTCCCAATTCAATTAAGGAATTATTTTTACACCTGCCAAATTATATTTGGCACATAAACAGTAACTGCATCGCCATGTAAGTTTTGTCATACATTGGAATGTGTAAGAGGCTTAATGGTCACAAAGGACCTAGGCATCAGTTGTTGAATGGGAAATTCCCACGTCACTTACAGGATGCTAGCAAAATTTATTAGGAAGTTAAATTTACACAATAAAGTCCCAGATGACGTGATACTCATCACTCAAAAACATAGGGGTCATTCACTAGGTTAGCAGCTTAGTGATTTTTTTTCAAATAATTGACATAATCATAAACACTCATGAAATAGAAGGTGTGTGAAATCCACTAATCATGAGATTCAAGGCAAAAAATCTCTGTAGTGTAGCATGTACAGGTGCTGTTTACAGTAGGTTCATGACTGCATGTGTGTATAATTGATTTCAAGTTGAAAGACAGCATGAATAATATTTTATTTCTGATGCCTTAAAGTTGGTTATTCTTTATTGGTTCTTTACTTCCTTGTCACTGACTAACTGATACTTGGAGTTTTGTTGAGCTACTTTACTTGTCACCTGGCATTTGAGAGTTTCACTGCGCAAAACAAAACAGAACTATATTAGCCCATGTGGTCTACTTTAAATGCTTGCTATTCTTCATGTCAAATCTTCACCTTTTTAAAACCAATGTCTCCCCTCCCCATATCTTTAAGTATTCTTGCTTAGGGATTAACTACCCTCTTTCAAATTCAATTTATCTTGTAGTAACTTATCAAGGTTTCTTCAACAGTGCATCCTGACCCACAGATTCCACAGCTCAGAAGGAAATGTACAGGGGGTACTTGGGAGCAGCATTGGTATCATGTTCTATCCAAGTCGCATTATCTGGACCACACATATACTTCTTAGTCATGGATTAAACTCCAAGAGCATTAGAGTCAACTGTATCTTCTCTAAGTATTCTGCAGGTGCAGAAGAAGACTCATTGGAAATACAAGAGATTGCCGATCCTGAAATCTTACGCAAAACAAAAATTGCTGGAGGAACTCAGTGGGTCAGGCAGCATCAGTGGCAGGAAATGGACAGACAATGTTATGGGTCAAGACCTATCCTCGGACTGATGGAGCAGAGAGGAGATAGCCAACAGAAAAAAGTGAGGTGAGCAAATGAGCCAGGTCGGGAAGAAATGGATGGCGATAGTAAGCAAGGCTGGAGATGGAGAAGACAAAAGGGTGCAAATGGTTTCAAGATGGCGGTTGCAGAAGATAAGAATGGTGCTGGTGGGAGTGCTGGGGAATTACTTCCTGGGGCCTCGGAGGTGCTCTGGGGATTCGAAGGTTGGCTGTGGAAGGTGCCTGGGGCACAGAGGCTGAGCGGTGGCCATGTGATTATATCGGGCACGGCTCCAAGTGGCCACGTGAACTGATGGAATGTGGCCTCCAGCAGCACCATTAACATTGAATTCTCCAATTTCAGGTAACCTCTCCCCTCCACTCTTCTTATCCACCAGCTTTTCTCCAGCCTCTCTCTACCAGTGCATACCTTTCTTACTACTCTCTCTGCCGTCATCACCCTGTTTTTTCCCCTTCCTCCATTAGCTCATCTCCCACTACTCCCTATTCTGGGCTGCATGGTTTATTTTCTCTCCCCTCTCCCATCCATTCCCATCTACCCACCATCCTTCCTGTCGTTCTACATTTCACTCGCTGTTTTCTTCCTTATCAATGGTTCAGTGGTTCATTGGTCCAATTGTACTTTATAATCATATGTACCAAGGTAGAGTAAAATTCCTTTCAGCTTAGTGTTCAGTAAACACCTTACTATACATAGGCACAATCATACTTAAATATAGTGTGGGAGTAATAGTTAGCACTGAGGCAGTACATTTCCAGTGCCAATTTGTATCCTTCTAGTTCAGAGTTGTTAAACATGTTAGAATCTCAACTTGGCCATAAATGCTTGTTGTCCTGGTGGCAACACTGGGTTGTAGTTGTACGGTCAGCCAGGACAGACAATGTTGTTGATACCCTCCTCTCCTGATCCATGCTGCAGGCTACCCACATGAGGTGTTGTCCTTTAATTCTGCATGTGCCCACACTGTAAGTGGTTGAAGACAGACAGGTCAACATGGAAATGATTCATTAATGCCTGAGCTTGGAGGTGAAGGATTAAGCAATAAATGTTAGTTTTTTAGGGAATGGATATTAAAATAAAAGTCTAGGAAAACAACATATGTTATCTCTAGCTGGAAAGAAACATAAGGAAAACTTTTCAGCTTCAGTTTCACACACAAGAGGCTTGCTAGGGCTTTGTGTCTGATTGCATTACTTTTTATTAGCCCTCTGTTAGGAAATAAACTGGTTTGCCAGAAACAGTACTTAATCGATTGACCCTGCCTTCAAACTTAATTAACCTGCTGAGGAAACATGTTTCTTCCAGTATTTAAAAAAAATTAACACATTATGTCAGTACACAATAAAAAGATACAAATAAAAATACCTGCAATTTAAAATTGGTCTCGAATGAAAAAATATATTTTACATTTTTTTGTTCTTTAATACATAAATTTAAATTATATTTTGCACAGTGATGATTTAAAAATAAATGCAGTGACCTCATATTTTCTCAAATCTGGTAAGAAACAAAGGAAGGACTTCCAAAAAGAAATCAAAGGTAGACTCAAAATGCCGGAGTAACTCAGCGGGTGAGGCAGCATCTCTGGAGAGAGGAATAGGCGACGTTTCGGGTCGAGACCCTTCTTCAGACTGATGTCAGGGTAGAGGGCGGGACAAAGATAGAATGTAGGTGGTGAAGTAAGACTAGTACGAGAATTGGGAAGGGGAAGAGGATGGAGAGAGAAAGCAAGGGCTATCTGATGTTAGAGGTCAATGTTCATACGGCTGGGGTTAAAGCTACCCAAGCAAAATATGAGGAGCTGTTCCTTCAATTTGCACTGGACCTCACTCTGACAATGGAGGAGGCCCAGGACAGAAAGGTCAGATTAGGAATGGGAAGGGGAGTTGAAGTGCTGGGCCACCGGGAGACCAGATAATTTAAGACGGACTGAGTGGAGGTGTTCAGCAAAACGAACGCCGAGCCTGCGTTTGGTCTTATCGATGTAAAGAGGTTGACACCTGGAACAGCGGATATAGTAGATGAGGTTGGAGGAGGTGTAAGTGAACCTCTGCCTCACCTGGAAAGACTGTTTGGGTCCTTGGATGGAGTCGAGGGGGGAGATAAAGGGACAGGTGTTGCATCTTCTGCGGTTGCAGGGGAAAGTTCCTAGGGAGAGAGTGGTTTGGGTGGGAAGGGACGAGTTGACCAGGGAGTTTAAGAGGGAATGGTCTCTGCAGAAAGCAGAAAGGGGTGGAGATAGGAAGATGTGGCCAGTAGTGGGATCCCGTTGGAGGTGGCGCAAATGTTGGAGGATTATATGCTGTTACGACGGCTGATGGAGTGGAAGGTGAGGACAAGGGGGACTATGTCCTTGTTACGAATGGGGGGGAGGGGAAGTAAGAGCAGAGCTGTGGGATATCGAGTAGGCCCTAGTGAGAGCCTCTTCTATAATTGAAGAGGGGAACCCCCGTATCTTAAAGAATGAGGACATCTCTGATGCCCTGGTATGGAACACCTCATCCTGGGCGCAGATACGGCATAGACGGAGGAATTGGGAATAGGGGATAGAGTCTTTACATGAAGCAGGGTGGGAAGAAGTGTAGTCAAGATAGCTATGGGAGTCAGTAGGTTTGTAGTAGATGTCGGTCAATCGTCTGTTTCCTGTGGTGGAGACGGTGAAATCTAGAAAGGGTAGGGAGATGTCAGAGATGGTCCAAGTAACTTTGAGTGCAGGATGGAAATTGATGAAGTCAGTGAGTTCTGCATGGGTGCAGGAGGTAGCAGCAATGCAGTTGTCAATGTAGCAGAGGTAGAGTTCGGGGATAAGCCCAGTGTAAGCTTGGAACAGGGATTGTTCGACATACCCTACAAAGAGGAAGGCATAGCTGGGGCCCATGTGAGTGGCCATAGCTATGCCTTGGATTTGGTGGAAGTGGGAGGAGTCGAAAAATAAGTTGTTGAGGGTAAGGACCAGCTCTGCCAGGTGGAGGAGAATATTGGTAGATGGAAATTGGCTGGTTCTGCGGTCGAGGAAGGAACGGAGGGCTTTAAGACCCTCCTGGTGGGGGATGGAGGTGTAGAGTGACTGGACATCCATGATGAAGATGAGGGAGTGGGGGCATGGATAACAGAAGTTATTGAGGAGAGGAAGAGCGTGTGAGGTGTCTTGGACATAGGTAGGGAGGGATTGGAACAGGGGGGGATAGGATGTAGTCGAGGTATTGGGAAATAGATTTGGTAGGGCACGAACAAGCAGATACAATGGGTCTGCCAGGACAGTTCTGTTTGTGGATTTTGGGTAGAAGATAAAATTGGGCTGTGCGGGGCTGGGGAACGATAAGGTTGGAGGCTTTAGAGGGCAGAGAGCTGGGTGTGATGAAATCAGTAATGGTGCTTGGGATTAAGGCCTGATGCTTGTTCATGGGGTCATGGTCCAAGGATAAGTAGGATGAGGTGTCTGAGATTTGTTGCCTGACCTCAGTCCGGTAGAGGTCAGTGCACCAGACTACCATGGCATCTCCCTCGTAGGCAGATTTGATTAAGCAATTGGGGATGCTGCAGAGTGAGTGGATGGCTGTACATTCAGGGAGCAAGAGGTTAGTGTGAGTAAGGGTAGTGGAAAATTTGAGGCGGTTAATGTCCAACCAGCAGTTGAAAATAAAAAGGTCGAAAGAAGGCAGATGGCGATCCGGGGGAGTCCGAGGACGGGGGAGAAGGGGTCATTACTGGGTGGTGAGGACTCCTTGCCATAGAGAAAGGCCCGGAGGCGGAGGCAATGGAAGAACAGCTCTATATCGTGGGGGATCCAGAACTCGATGAGGTGGGGTCGGAGCGGAACAAAGGTGAGGCCTCTGCTGAGGACAGACCGTTCCGTATCAGAAAGGGGGAGGTCAGGGAGGATGGTGGAGGCCCACGGGGAGTGGAGTCCAGGTTAATGGACAAAGTGTTGGTAGTCCCGGTCAGCGGATGGCCGGGAGGCAGCAAGGGTCGGCGTCAACGGTGAGGCAGAAAAGGTCAGCGGTCCCGGTGAGGCTGTGAAGATCGGCGGCAGAGGAGGTTGTGGCCCGGGGAGGCCGCGAAGGTCAGTGGCAGTGGCCCCGGGGAAGCGGTGAAGGTTGGCGGCAGCAGCCCCGGGGCGGCCGTGAAGGTTGACAATGGCGGCATCTTTGGTGGTCTGGGTCTGGGGTGGGCCGGGAAGGCGGCAAAGGTTTGATGACGGCTGCATCTTTGGTGGTCCGGGCCTGAGATTGGCCAGGAAGTCTACAGGTCAGGAATTCCTGGATAACCTGCAAAACAAGTTGTCTTTGAGAACATGGAACATATTACAAAGAACATAACAAAACTGGAACAGGCCCTTTGGTCCACAATGTCCCGGCCAAAGATGATGCCATGTTAAATTTCCTCTGCATTCTCAGCCCCCTCCTTTACACCTTGTCCAGCCACGATTGTGCAGTCATGCACAAATTTAATTCAATTTACAAATTTGCAGACGACACCACCATTGTGGACCAGATATCAATCTCCAGGAAAGAGATTGAGAACATTGTGTCCTGGTATTGAGCCAACAACCATTCTCTCAACGTCATCAAGACAAAGTAGACAGTGATCGACTTCAGGAAGCATTGATGGCGCCGAAATAGACATGATTGAAAACTTCAAATTTCTAAGAGTAAACTTGACCAAGTGAGACCCGTTGGGCCACGTCCCCCAAGGCAATATTCCACCACTGATCCATAGCCCCCAACTGCGCAGGTGCGGCAGTTTTGACGCCGTAGATCCCCGTTGTGACGTGAGTCACAGCAACCCTCTTCCAACTGTGCCTCGCCATTCCTCTTCCTACCCCTATCCTCCTCCATTCTCCCTCATCCCCCAGCACTCTGTCCCCCTCCTCTTCACCATCCCTCTTCTTTCCCCTCTCCTCCTCCCCTCCCCCATTCCCTCCCTCATCTCTCCATCACTCTAGTTTCCCCTACCCTCAGTCACTGTAGCGGCAGATTTTTATATTGTTCAAGAGATTACTCCCTCTAGCCGCTAAATGGACTACATGGTTAAGGGAAATGTCTTTATATGCATGCGAGCTCACCGTCAGAGACCTTCAGAGCTTCTTCACAGACAAATCTTCCAAAACACAGTCTTTTGATGAATAAATTCTTTATTGTTGATGAAAAACAATAAGATACATCCAAACTTCTTCTGACCTTTTACTAGAGAAACATAGAAACATAGAAAATAGGTGCAGGATGAGGGCATTCGGCCCTTCGAGCCACTCATTAAAACAAGATAGGTCTTTATTCTTTGGAGCGCAGAAGGTTAAGGGGGGACTTGATAGAGGTCTTTAAAATGATGAGAGGGATAGACAGAGTTGACGTGGATAAGCTTTTTCTATTGAGAGTAGGGAAGATTCAAACAAGAGGACATGATTTGAGAATTAAGAGACAAAAGTTTAGGGGTAACATGAGGGGGAACTTCTTTACTCAGAGAATGGTAGCAGTGTCGAATGAGCTTCCAGTGAAAGTGGTGGAGGCAGGTTCGATTTTATCATTTAAAAATAAATTGGATAGGTTTATGGACAGGAAAGGAATGGAGGGTTATGGTCTGAGTGCAGGTAGATGGGACTAGGTGAGAGTAAGTGTTCGGCACGGACTAGAATGGCTGAGGTGGCCTGTTTCCGTGCTGTAATTGTTATATGGTTATATGGTTATTGTGATCATGGCTGATCATCTCCTATCAATAACCCGTGCCTGCCTTCTCCCCGTATCCCTTGACTCCACTAGCCCCTAGAGCTCTATCTAACTCTCTCTTAAATCCATCCAGTGATTTGGCCTCCACTGTTTTCTGTGGCAGGGAATTCCATAAATTCACAACTCTGGGTGAAAAAGTATTTTCTCACCTCAGTCTTAAATTACCTCCCCTTTATTCTAAGACTGTGGCCCCTGGTTCTGGACTCGCCCAACATTTGTTACTATAATCTCATCAAACTCCAGCTTATCACTTTAAATGTTAGAAAACTCCTCGTGTCTCCGTTACACTTCGCATGTTCAAACGGTAAATCTTCTCCATGCTGGTCCCAAACTAAACTAACAACTAAGCTTCTGCGCAAAAAACTTAGCTCAAAACACGCCTTAAAATATGTCCTAAATCCCACCCACAATATAACGTATAGTCTAAAATTTAAAGACACACGCCATCATTAATGACACACAAAACAAGCCTAATAGCCACTACAGACACTACCTCCCTCCATCCTTAACCACTATTCCCCCTTACCCCTCTCCTCTCCCTCTATCTCTCTGCTCCACCACTCCTTAAATGTGAATAACTTGTAAAATATACCATCAGTCTGAACGAAACGTGAAACACCGCACCACAGGGTAATGGTGAGTAAGGTGGGCCAAATATTGTAGCACTATCGTGTACCATTGTGGCATAATTTCAGGATCACACTCACAGACAGACAGACAGACAGACAGAACCACAGACATAATAACAAACTAGATTAGAGTTTTAGAGATAGCTAGATAGCTAGACAGCTGGACAGAGAGACAGAGAGACAACAGAGAGACAGAGAGACAGAGAGACAAAGAGACAGATAGACAGATAGACAGATATTGTGTTCTCTGCCCAGACTGTCACACAAACCAACCTCCCTTCCATTGACACCATTTATACCTCACGCTGCCTCGGCAAGGCCTAACAGGTCTCTCTTTAGCCTTGCTTGATAGCGTCCAACCCAGGCAAGTATTTCTGTGCTAGTCACAGAAGTAGATCTGCAATCACACGTTACAATTGCTCCACACTTTTAATTCTCTACTCCCACAGCAACATTTCTTACTTTAACTATAACCTTGCATGAAACGTTATTCCGTTATTACATTGATTACAATTTGGCTCCACTGAACTGAAACTGAACTGAGCTGAGCATTATCAAGGACAAGTCACACCCTAGCCACTCCATCTTCTCCCCTCTCCCATCGAGTAAAAGTATAGAAGAGTGAAAATTCACACCTCCAAATTCAGGAACAGTTTCTTCCCAGCTGTTATTACTGAACCATCCTAACACAACTAGAGAGCAGTCCTGAACTACTATTCACCTCATTTGGAGACTTTCAGATTATCTTTGATCAGACTTTACTGGGTTTACCTTGCACTAATCGTTATTCACTGTGAATGGCTCAATTGTAATCGTGCATTGTCTTTCCACTGACTGTCTAATGCTGCAGTCAGCAAGAATGTTATTGTTTCTGTGCACATGTCAATTAAACAAGCTTGACTCTCTTGAATTGGAGATAGAGAGGTGAAATAAGTAAGTATGACTGTTATTGGAAGCAGTTAGATTGGAAAAATATGGGAGATTGAGGAATGTGGTTAAAAACGTGAAAAGTGCATAAGATCATAACTACATTTTTCAACGAATCTTCAATGTATCCCAAGACTAGGATAGGAGGTAGGAGCTTTTGGATGTTTTTTTTATTTGTAGCCAGGGTTGGGCAATCGGAGGAAATGGGTTGAAGTCTAATGTGGGAGCAGCAACACACAGGAAAAATAGAAATCTGTGGTAACTAATCAGAGATCATGAATGAGTTGGAAATGATTGGATGAAAAAGAGCTTGAGGGGATGGATGTCAGGTAATTGCTAGATGTAAATGTTGTTCACTTATTATGTCAGAGAGCTATGTTTCTACCCCTTTTCAATCAGAAGCCACAATAACCTTCTGGATCAGACCCTCTTGCATCTCAATGCCGAGCCCAGGAAATTGCAGCTCCATGGGTTCTAAATATCCTCCTGATAGTTTGTCTCCAATACCACCTTCATTAAAACCTGGTGGGGAGTTAGACAGGAATTGGGGCCATTTGAGATTTTAGATGTATTCATGAGAGAGTTATATATAGGATGTGTTCAAGAGAGAGTTAGATTTAGATCTTAGGCCTAACGGAATCAAGGGATTTGGGGAGAAAGCAGGAACGGGATACTGATTTTGGATAATCAGCCATGATCATATTCAATGGCGTTGTTGGCTCGAAGGACCAAATGGCCTATGCCCGCACCTATGTTCTATGTTTCCATGTTAAACATTTATAATTCCATCTTGCACAACACACACACACAGGTATGATATATATGAGATATATAATTCCTCACAATTTTAAAAGTTGAAACAAAATGTGTTTTTTGCAAGTTTCAACTAAATAAGTGAGTATCTATTTTAATTTAAACCAATTCAGCATTGTTTCAGCTGTACATGGTGCATATTGGTACGTGCAAGGTTTGGTCAGAATCAGAATCAGAATGCCGTATATCATATCATATCTATATACTTTTAAAACTCTGTGTGTGTGTAGGTGTACAGCATTTTGCCTTTGATTCGTTACTCCGCGAAAACCAGACGCAAAAACGCCGACATTTTTACCATTTCGCTAGCGATTTTACTTTTACATTCGCACAATGGCTCTTACCAGCTGCTGACGTCACAATGCCCACAGGCCGACCAATCCAAGCCGCTTCGCTCTCTCTATTCTTTTGGCAGCCCGGCTCTCCTCCACTCCCCCCCCCTCCTCCCTCCTCCGAGTACGCTCGTGCCACGCCTTCCGCATCTGGACTCCTACGCCCGGCCGCCCACTCCAACGGCCGCTCGTGTAGAGCCGCCCACATGCTCGGCTGCCACCCGGCTCTCCTCCATTTCCCTCTAATCACAATGTGACAGGGGTGGGAGATCTTTCCCCCTCCCTCCGCTCCCTTTCACAATGCCTTTGCACCTGGCCCAACTGGCCCCGCCCGGCCCTTTCCCGCCCCAGCATGCCTGGTGGCACCATCCGGCCCCGCCCGCTGACCTCACAATGCCTTTGCACCAGGCCCAACTGGCCCTGCCCAGTCCCACCCCCCCAACCTGTCTGCTGGTCCCGCCCCCCAGCTGCCAGTTTGTAGATTCCATTAGTTTTCATTGAATTGAATTGAATTATTTGTCACAACATCACTAATTCTTAACATTAACTTTTAATTTCAAAGACAGTTTTTAAAAAATAAATTTGCTGTATTCATTGACAGCTTAGATCGGACCTGCTGTGTGTGTGTGTCTGTGTGTCTGTGTGGTCCTCCTCCCCTCCACCCCCCTCTCCCTCTGTATCTTGCCCATCTGTCTCTGCCCCTTTCTCTCTGTCTCTGCCCCTTTCTCTCTGTCTCTCCCCATTCTCTCTCTGCCTTCGCTCTCTACCCCCACCCCCCCCCCCCCCCCCCCCCCCACCGCCCTCTCTAGACGCGCCTGTGAGTTGGGAGCTATGCGTCAGTTGATAGGGCGGTTATGGGGTAAAAGGAGCAAATTAATAATATTAATATAATATCAAGGGGGGTAGTTAGCATTTTTGCGGGGGGGGGGATTGTTAGTGTGTGTGACGCCACATGCCGCGCCCACCCCCGCCCCCCCCCCCCCACCTTCCTCCGCAGCCACACGATGGGGGAACATCCCAACGGGACTGCACCTGGTCTAGTGTCTATTAAAACTGTGTAGAGCCGTGTGTGTGTGTGTGTGTGTGTGTGTGTGTGCGTGTGTGCGTGTGTGCGTGTGTGCGTGTGTGCGTGCGTGCGTGCGTGCGTGCGTGCGTGCGCGTGTGCGTGTGCGTGCGTGTGTGCGTGTGTGGAACGTATCTCCTCGAAATGTGGAACGTATCTCCTCGAAAGCCTGACGCCGAAATGGGCAAATTTTAACATATTTCAGTAGAGATGTTCCTTGTCATTTTAGAAATACATTCCTCTGTACGTTTGGTCTATTATTTTCCTGACTTTTTTATTAAAATTGTTGACCAATTTGACCTTTTTTTAAAAATCTGTCTCTCCCTCTGTCTCTTGCCCTTCTGTCTCTTGCCCTTCTGTCTCTGCCTCTCTCTCTGTCTCTCCCCATTCTCTCTCCCTGCCCTCACTCTACACCCCCCCCCTCCCTCTCTAGACGCGCCTGCGAGGTATGGGCTATGCGTCAGTGGATAGGGTCATGGGGTAAAAGGAGCAAATTAAGAATATTAATATAATATCAAGGGGGGTAGTTATTGTGCGTTTGGGGGTGGTTAGTGTGGGTGATGCCCTATGCCGCCCTGCCCCCCCCCCCCCCCCCCCCGCAAATACGCATTGGGGGAACAGACCCAACAGGTCTACACTTGATCTAGTTGTCATTTAAACATAGATTCAAACAAAATTACGTTCCTGCGTCCAGGACGACAGATGGCACAATGGGCTAAGTGTTCGGCTGGCAACCGGAAGGTAGCTGGTTCGAATCCCGCTTGGAGTGCATACTGTCGTTGTGTCCTTGGGCAAGACACTTCACCCACCTTTGCCTGTGTGTGTGGATGTAATTATGTGAAGCACTTTGGGGTCAATGCAAGTTGACTAAAAATGTGCTATATAAATAAAGAAATTTAAATTTAATTTAAATAACAACAACAACAAAAAACACACAATGAACACAATTCCACACAAACATCCATCACAGTGAATCTCCAAACACCTCCTCACTGTGATGGATGGCAAAAGTCTTATCTCTTCCCTGTTCCCTGTTCTTTATTCTTCTCCCGCAGTCAAGCAGTCAAATTGCTGCATCGAGCTGATTGAGGCTCTTGATGTTAGAGCCCCCGGCAAGCGATGGTAAGTCCTGCGGTTGTTTAAGCCCTGCCGGGTGATGTAAGGCCCCGCTCCGGGTCGATTTAAACCCCTCGTTTCGGGCGGGCAAAGTTTGCCGTTGCGGGAACTCCGAAAAGTGGTCTCCCACCAGGGACCTGCGAGCTCCCGATGTTACCATCCACAAAGCCCACAGACGAAGTCTCCGTACTCCGAAGTCGGGTCGCAGCCGTGCGCCACCACAGCACTCCGAAGTTGGTGAGTCCGCAGGCACTGCGACTGGAGCCCCAGGTCGA
This sequence comes from Amblyraja radiata, assembly GCF_010909765.2. Classification (NCBI taxonomy): domain Eukaryota; kingdom Metazoa; phylum Chordata; class Chondrichthyes; order Rajiformes; family Rajidae; genus Amblyraja; species Amblyraja radiata. The sequence continues at coordinate 80,750,961 of NC_045956.1, forward strand.
TTCCGGTTAGAGGCCGCCGGCTCCATGATATTAGGCCCCAACGACAAAGGAGACTCGACAAGGAAAAAGTCGGGTCCCCGTACAGGGACGAGATGAAAACATTTGCCCCCACCCCCCCCTCCCCATATATACATAGCTAAAAATAATATAAAACTAAAATCAAAACATACACCTAACAGGACAAAAATAAAGAAAAGACAAATGGACTGCAGAAGCCACCACATCTTATTTCAACTAAATAAATGAGACTACCTATTTTAATTTAAACCAATTCTGCATTGTTTCAGCTGTACATGGTGCATATTGGTACGTGCAAGAATTAGTCATTTGCTTATGATAAAGATTACCTGATCACATTGTTAACCAGAGAACTTAGTTAATCAAAACTGTCAAAGTGTAATAATATTCGGTGATCAATACTCAGGTCGTTATTGTCAAGGTGTTGCAGGAGCACGGTGACTCTGTGTACTCTTCCCAGAGATGGATCCACTATTATCTGATACAATCACTGTTTTTTTTAAATCTCTTTCCTGCCTGTAAATCTAACTATATTCTGCATTCTGTATCTTCCCCTTTGCTCTTCCTATTTTACTTGAGTTTGACGATTGTATTTTTGATTGTACTATCTGATCTGGCCGGACAGCATGGAAAAAAAAGCTTTCCTCTGCATCTCAGTACAGGTAACAATAATAAACCTAATAAGAGGTTATAAGGAGAAGGCAAGAGAATGGGGTTAGGAGGGAGAGATAGATCAGCCATGATTGAATGGTGGAGTAAACTTGGTGGGCCAAATGGCCTAAGTCTACTCCTATTCCTTATGACCTTATATCCTAAACCGATCCAGTGATCCAGTTGATTCCACTCACTTCTTTTTAAATGAATTGCCGGCGGGAGAAGTCTGAGGAAAGGCAAGCGTAGAATTAACCCAGGAGGCTCCAAAGGAAACAAATGCCAGCACACTCTATGTGCTTCATATTTGATTGCTTTTGAAGTGTGGTCTCTGTTCTCATGTAGGGACATTTTTCAGACAGTTATGCATAATAAACAGAAAATGATTAAGGGACCATTATTTTTTTCTGTGCTGTGAAAGATAAATTTTGGCCAAAATATCAAATAATCCCTTCCTTTTCTTCATACTGCTTATGAAATTCAGTGTTTGTTCAACTCACAGAAAACACTTTTGCCTGTCACTGTGCAGCACTGTTGTAGGTTGAGGTGGGCAGGCAGTATTTGTGGGTAGTGAAACAAAGTTTACATTTCAATCAATGACCTCTCATCACAACTGATGAATCAATATTTCCAGCAGTCACAGTACTTTGCCTTTGTTGGTGATCAATTTGCTGTTTGTGGAACCTTGCTGAGTGTAAATTAGCTGTTTTGTTTATCTGTTCAACAGAAACTGCACTTCAGCAAGCAAATAACTGGTTGTAAAGCTCTTTGCTGAGACTGTGATCAATGTGTTGCTTTTGTTGACATCCACTTGAGCAATCAATGGGGTCATTTGTTTAGCATCTAATGCAAAAAGAGAATGGGAATGATTTTATCTGTTGTCTCTACCTCTCCACGCACACAATGATGACTTGAGGAACATTTCATTTCTGCTGCTGCATCTCGCATTAGTGGAAGGTGCTTCATGAATACAAATACAAATACAAATTCTTCATTTATTAATTAATTCATTTGTTAAGCAGTAAGCAGCATGCAAACATGTGAATGCATCCCTGACCATTCCAGCTTTCTGAGAAAGGATGTGTTGGCGCTGGAGAGGGTCCAGAGGAGGTTTATAAGAATGATCCCAAGAATGAGTGGGTTAACATATGATGAGCGTTTGACGGCACTGGGCCTCTATTCGCAGGAGTTTAGAAGGATGAGGGGCAAACTCATTGAAACTTACTGAATAGTGAAATGCTTGGATAGAGTGGATGTGGAGAGGATGTTTCCACGAATGGGAGTCTAGGACCAGACATCATAGCTTCAGAATTTCTTATGTCAGAGGATGGTGAATCTGTGGAATTTATCGTCACAGAAGACTGTGGAGGCCATCAATTAATATTTTTAAGGCAGAGATAGATTCTTGATTAGTACGAGCATCAAGGGCTATGGGCAGAAGGCAGGAGAATGGGGTTGAGAGGGAGAGATAAATCAACCATAATTGAACGGTGGAATAGATTTGATGGGCTGAATGACTTAATTCCGCTCCTATAACTAATGAACTAATGAGCAAAGTGCTGTAGTAACGCAGCAGTTCAGGCAGCATCTCTGGAGAACATGGATAGGTGACATTTCATGCCGAGATTCTTTTTCAGACTGAGTTCTCTGGTCATCTCCACCAGCTATACTGTCCCTCCTTCTTCTACAGCTGCCTTACTAAAGAATAGCATGTAAACTAATCATTAACCCTGGAAAAAATATTAAAAAAAGACCTTCTGGAAGTACCTTGAGGAACCTACTGGGATCATCCACCAAGCAGCAGTTTTGATCTCACTGATGGAAAATGTAGTCATCCTACCATTTGATTTCTCACTATGAACAGGGTGGTGTTAAAATTAGGTCCCAATTAGCTTCTTAAGGGCCTGTCCCACCAGCATGCGATTGCATGCGTCTAGCGCGACCAAACGTGGTCGCTTGAGGCGTACGGCCTCGCGGGGCCATTCCCACTTCGAACCGCGGAGGCGTATGGAGTTGTGCGGAGCTGGTCCCGACATCATACTCACCAATCAGCTGGGCAGGAGGCGGGCCAACTGAATTTGGACGTCGCACGGCGTCGGGCGGTGACGTCATCACGCAATGGCACGCCGGGTGATGATGTCATCGCGCAACACCACGCGCTAGGCATATGCTGTCAAGACGCTGCATACACCGTCAAGACGCTGCGTATGCCCTCAATGCGCCTGCGGGCCGACAGGCCATTGGCGCGCGGAATTTTCGGACAGTGCAGGATTTTCGGAGCCCTGCGCGATGTCGGGACCAGCCCCGCACAACTCCATACGCCTCCGCGATTCGAAGTGGTACCGGCCCCACGCGGTCGTAGGCCTCAAGCGACCACGTTTGGTCGCGCTAAACGCATGCAATCGCATGCTGGTGGGACAGGCCCATTACTCATAAATCAGCCAACCTTAAATTAAATGCCCTGTTAGTGTTGAGTGAACATGCACATTATACACGCCACTTGCAAAGAAAGATGCGAAATGCATTAACTACAGAGCACAGCCAGAATTCTCCATTTCTAAAGATGGGGCAGGGAATAAGCGAGTTTGGTATTATATGACCTGCGCATGCCCAGGTCATGTGTCACTAGCGAAAAACACTGCCGCGGCATGGACATAGACCTGCACCTCATCTGCAGCCATGATCGATCCCGGGACTCCGGCGCCTCAATCGCTGCCAAACTGCCACTGGACCATCCCCGTCTCCTCCCGAGTGCCCCCCCCCCCCTGTCCGGGGGTGGCCAGAGACATCGGGAATCAGGCGGGAGCGGCGCCCCCATGCCCACAGGCAGCGCCGAGAGGCAGCACGGAGAAACAGGGCTAACTCCACAACTCCGGGCTGGTGTTCCGTCAGTCCAGGCAGGGCTGTGGGTTAACCCAGCGAGACGAGCAGAATTGAGCTCGATTTAGCCCTGCATTCCGCACTGGCTGTAAGCCTGGGCCATCATTCTCTTAAGTCCAGGCAGGCCTGGTAGGTTAACAGGCAGAGTTGAGCTGGATTTAGCCCTGCTTCTCCACGCTGGCTGTAAGCATGGGCCATCGTTCCCGTAAGTCCAGGTAGGATTGGTAGGTTAACAGGCAGAGTTGAACTGGATTTAGTGTTTGTGCGGTTTGTGCATTCTCCCTGGTGGGTTTTCTTCAGCTGCTCTGGTTTCTTCCCACATTCCAAAGCTGTGCAGGTTTGTAGGTTAATTGGCCTCTGTACATTGTCTCCAGTGTGCAGGATAGAACTAGTGTGTGGATGATCATGGTCAGCGTGGACTCAGTCGGCCGATGCGTCTGATCAGGAAGGCCGGCTCAGTGGTCGGGGCTGAGCAACGAACGGTCCAGAAGGTGGCAGAGGTCAGAACTCTGAACAAACTGGGTTCAATAATGACCAACCCCACTCACCCACTCCATGCCCTGAAGGTGATCAAGAGCAGCATCTTCAGTCAGAGACTGATTGCACCAATGTGCAAAACTGAGAGACATAGGAAGTCTTGTATACCAGCTGCTATAAGGTTATATAATGCGCATAAATAACTGCACTTTTTTTCATTCATTGTATTTTAACTTGTATTTTAACTTGTATTTTAACTTGTTAAGTATGGAAGCTATTTGAGGAAATGTGTGGTGTTGTGTCTGTCTTGAAGCTGTCGTGGCACTGTAATTTCCTGTAAAGGAATATTAAAGGTATAATCAATCAATCAATCGCTGTATCTCTAAACTAAAACTAAACAAACTTGCCCTTGAAACCTGGAGTGGTCAGCGAAGGGTTCATGGGTTTTTACACTTCTTGCTGCTTTGCAAAGGTATGAATAACCCGCATTCAAGCAGCACCTTCCATGTTTCCAAGCAATGAACTAATTTTGTAGTAATTCTTCTATATATTTCCTCTGCTACATTATTGTTCATGGGAAATAGTGACATAATCCACTGATTCAGCTATGAGCTGGTTTGTTACTAGTCCATCACAATAAATCAATGCCATTCCTGTAATAGAAAGCCAGTATGTCAAGTGTGCAAGTAGTTTAACATACCATCACATTCATTGAGGAAAACTGATAATAAATTAAAATGTTCACGTTTTCAAGAGAGAGTTAGATATAGCTCTTAAGGCTAACGGAATCAAGGGATATGGGGAGAAAGCAGGAACGGGGTACTGATTTAGGATAATCAGCGATGATCACATTAAATGGCAGTGGTGGCTCGAAGGGCCAAATGGCCTACTCCTGCACCTATTTTCTATGTTTCTAAAATAAAATCCTATGGCACTCAAAGAAGAACATGAGCAAAGGTCTGACCAATATCTATCATGTAATCAACGTCACTCGGACAGTTTATTTGGTCCTCTTAATGATCACAGTACTTTTATGTATAATAACATAACTACATTTCAAAACTTAACTTTAATGTTGCTTGCAAATTGTGAGGGAGTGAAAGGATATATCAACGCAGTTTCTTTCCTTGTTTCATGTAGATCCCTTCATGTAAAGATCCCCAGATGTAAGGCAGTAATATATTTGTCTTCATCATCAATGTTTTACAACGAAGGTAGTCCAATAGACTTCAATTTCTTGTCAAATTCAACCCATATCAAGCTATTGTTTTATCTATGGCTGTAAAGGTGCCAGTTCCATTAAGTGTTTACACCAACAAATTGTCCCTTAAAATTGTAATCTGAATCCTAGCTGCAACATCATGTAGTCACAATTCGCATGTGACAGAGGCCCAGGTTGCTGCATCAGGAAAGTCTGTGATAATGAGATAGGATCAGCTTGAATTAAACCTGCAGGAAGTTTTTTTTGTCCCGTTAAGACCATTCTTCCAATTTCTAAATCAGCCCCTGTATTTTGAATTCTTCTGACCCAAAAAAGTCACCATTCCGACTGTTTGTTTTGACACCTGTTCCTTCACTTGGTTTAGCTCCTTCAACTGCAACTGGTATTCTCATTTGTTCAACCCTCTCTGTTTTATTTATCTGCTGGTGTTGTGCAGGTCATTTAATTTGTTTTTTTCCCATCATTTTGAATTTACCTCATCTGCTGTTGAATCATGCAGCAAATGAATTGGGGCCAGGGTGCACTGTCAGCTGAATCTGAGTTTTTTCTTGCTACAAACAAACTAACTGGATTACACATTAGAGAGATAAGGTCTCTGAAGTGAAATACACGCAAGACATTAAAATGATGTTAATCAGCAGTCCTGGGCAATAGTTAGTTTGTCATAATAACATATTAATGTTATCATGTGGCTGATAGTATACTTTTGAGATTTTTTATTCTCTTCATGATAGACTTTTGTGTAAGTGCATTATACATTGCCACAGTCATCTTTAAATGGTAAATCGCCACAGCTGCACTTGCACAGGAATAGGCAGAAGCTTGGCAGATGCCTATCGGCTGCTCCCACTGCATGCTCGAGAATAATGCACAACAGGAGATAGCAACAGAAGCGAGGAATATACAGACGGGCAACTGATAAAAGTGATGAAACCATCCCTGCTTAAATCAAAGTTGTAGTTGGAATGAAAGCTTGGATATATTAATATCTTAAAACTGGAAAAAAAAAATTAGAGTATCAGAAAAATGAAGATAACAGAAAAATGTATAAAAAGAGAAAAGTTAAGCATTAGAAAGGAAACTTGTAAAAGGCAAAACAGAGTGAACACAATAATGTTTATGGTGATTATGGAAGACAAAGCTATTGCAATTTCCTTTTCTACATTTCAGTTGAAAACCTATTAGTTATGAAGTGCATTTTGATTTCCTGAAGTAATTAAAGATGCTATGTGAATGGTTGTACTTCTCTGTTAAAAAATAATGGTTGAGTGAATATGATATACTCCTTCGGGAGTAACTCCATTGTGTGAAATATTTCAACTGTACCGTGCTCACTGCCCTGCTCTTCCCATATTGAACTCCAGTCCTTGTTCCTTGCAGAATTACATCTGCCATTGGAATGTTGTATGTGATTGTCAACTCTTTCAATAAACCTACCTCTAAGTGGCTATGTAGAAATATTCCCATTTTCAATTGAGTTTTTTAGGATAGGTGAGCTGTTTCTGTGCATCATAGCAGCCAGCAAAGGGGCATGTTGGTTGAAGTGGGTGTGTTGGGCTGAAGGGCATGTTTCCACGCTGTAAGACTCTATGACTCTAAATAGAACAGGCATGGATATGGCTAATTATATTCATCAACCCAACATTTTTGGTAAAGATAGCCTCACCGGATTGAAACTGGTCTAGAAAGGGATGTTTGACATAGATGCTGCGGGACTACACCATCATACCAATGGGCATAAATATTCATGGATACCTGTAAAGGTATTACAGATTACAATGATTGTATCCATATCAAGCTAATGCCAATTTTCTGTAAGTTTTGCAATATTTCAAATGCATTGAGGAACCTGGTGTGGAAGAATTAGCAGCTGCATCTGAAACATTAATTGCTTCTCTTTCCACCGATGATGCTTGAACTGCAGATGTTTCCAGCATTTGTTGCTTTGATTTTAGGTGAAGGAAAAATTTGATAGATTAGAAATGAACAGAGGTCAAGTAAAGACGACTCAGATTGACTGTAATAGTGTTTCACTATGTGGTGATTGCAAGAAGATTTTGAACAAGGAAGTTGATGCAAAGCTGTACTCTGTGACCTCTTCAAAAGGTTTGTACGGAGAATTGTCAGGAGTTGACAATTTCACCAAAGTGAGTCTATTCCATGCATGTGCTCAGATGATTTTGGAGTGAAAGAGTAAAAAATCTTTTATAAATAAAGACACATACTCCTCTGCAAAAATCATTATGGGGTGATTTTTTTGTCAAAAACCTTGTATGCTATAAAGGGCAAGATATAACAAGGTATCAATACTTTCAACCTCAGTCTTTAGAGATACAGCATGGGAACAGGCTCTTAAGCCCACCAAGTCCACACTACCCAGCGATTACCCATACACTAGCACAATCCTACACATGAGGGACAATTTACAGATGCAAATTAACCTACAAATCTGTACGTCTTTGGAATGTGGGAGGAAACCGGAGCACCCGGAGAAAACCCACGCGGTCACAGGGACAATGTACAAACTCCATACAGACACCACCCCTAGTCAGGATTGAACGCAGGTTTCTGGCTCTGTATGGCAGCAACTCTACCACCACACCACTGTGCTGCCCTCAGTGATAGCCATAAGTATTGAAAAATAAAGTCCTTGGATATTGGAAGTGTACAGGCAACAACTCAAACACAATCCAAGCTCAAGTGAACCAAGTATGCATTTGTACAGAAGTAGTTACATCATTTACATTGAGGCACGAAATTTTGTTCAGACTGAAAAGTCTGAATGACAATAAAGGATACTTTACTTTACTTTACTTTGACAATGAGTGAGTGAAATTATGTGCAGGTAGAGAAATAACCATTAGCAATTTTCTTTGTCGTAAAACTTTTGTTTATTTCTGTTGGTCAGATATTTAACTTTGAACACAAACCATACATATTTATTATCAATTTATTGTCCTATTCAGCAAATGTTGCATCAAGAATGTCAGGCAGGCCATCTTCATCTCTCTATACATTCACACGATTCAATACAGTAGTTTAAAACAAAGTGTGATTCCAGAAGCATTGCCAAGGTTACCCTATAAAAATTTAGGTTTACCATGTAAGCATGATGTTTACTTTGAAGATAGTAGAAGATTAATTTATAATAATAATAATAATATATATTTATTGTCATTGTAAAAACACACAACAAAATTTCAGGCGCACTGCCCGAGCGGAGCTCCAACATAACAGATAAATAATAATGACAATGGAAACAACAACATATGTATAGAGGGAGTAGAGGAGGGGGCTCAGCACACAGCCTTGTGGAGCTCCTGTGATGAGTGTCAGAGTGGGGGAGTGGTGGGGTCCCATCTTGACTGACTGTGGCCGGTCCGTAAGGAAGTCCTTAATCCATAGGCAGATGTTATGTTCGAAGCCTAGGTCAGACAGCTTGGAGACCAGTCTGCTGGGTACGATTGTGATGAATGCAGAGCTGTAATCTACAAATAGCAGTCGTGAATATGCTCCCCATTGTTCCAGGTGGAGCACTACAGTATGGAGGCCAGTGGCAATGGCATCTTCTGTTGATCTGTTGGCTCTGTGAGCATATTGGTGTGGATCCAGGGTTGATGGGAGAGCGGCCTTGATGTGCTTAAGGACCAATCTCTCCGGCACTTCATAATTATTGGTGTTAGTACAACCGGCCTCAAGAATTCTAGGTAGCCAATGGAGCTAGCCAAGAATACACCAATAATACAGTTCTAAAAATAAGTAAACAACAAACCACAAGATTGAACTAATTAAACAAATTTCGAAATGGTACCATAACCAACAGAACAAGTTGTTGCTGGTCAAATGAGACACAAAGTCGTATCGGTTTATTGAAAAAAACAGAACTTGAAGAGTTTCACAATAAACATTCTGCTATTGTAAGCATTAAGGCAACAATCAAGCATTTTGTTTATTGGCCTGCATTGATAAAAGACTGAAGAGCAAGTAAATGGCATAAACCGTCAAAATTGCAGCATCAGTCAACACAGTGACCTTTATGGGCCTGTCTCACATGCGACTTTTTAGACAACTACAGGAGAATATGAGGTCACCACAAGGTCACCACATGTTCACCGAAAGTTGCCGGGGTGTCGCCTGCATGGTGGTGAGTAGTTCCCGCATTCTTGTAACTAGTCACGGCTTCATTCTGGTCGCCGCTAATTTTTCAACATGTTGAAAAATTAGAGGCCATGGAAAGTAGCGAGAGTTCTTGTGACGTAGGTGGAGTAGTAGTGGGTCACCAGGAGGTCGTAGCTTGTCATAGGTGGACGTAGGTTGTCGCCAGTGCTGACCGGTGGAAACGTAAACAGTAGTTTTCAGAACCATGGATAACCGATCGGCAATGTTAATGTCCGCCGAGCTTCACAACCGTGTATCTCTGGCTTTTTAAAAGTTGTCTCCACTCCTTCTCCCCAACCCGTCACCCCCCTTCTCCCCCTTCTCCTCCCTTCTCCCCCCTCTTTTAAAGGACTTAAGTGACCCTTCCCGTACACTGTGCTTTCACCGTCTTAAGTGCCAACCAGCCTGTTTAATGTGGTTTGTGTCTGTATCACATTGGATTTACACCATGTGAATTTCACTCAGACAGCGCTCTCCCCCCCCCCCCCCCCCCCCCCCCCCCCCCCCCATTTGCCCTGTCCCTCGCCTTCATAAATGGCTGGTAAATGGTGATGTGTGTATGTGTATGTGTGTTCCACTCTGACAGTCGCCATTCCAGTCGCCGTTCCAGTCACTGGTTTTTCAGCGACCTGCTACGACTTGACAGTCACCGGCAGTTGCCTGAAACATCGCCTAAGTGGGACAGGCCCATTACAGAGTTAAAATTGGCATACAACTTCTTTCCAAAGCGACCACATGTTATTGTGAGTGGAGGGTATCCATAATTAATCATTCAAAATTAATCAGGGTGAAATATGTTGAGTCTGGTCCCACAGCAGAACACATTGGTGAAGAAGACTTACCAAGAGACCTAATTGTCGATAATGATTCCCAATTTTGTCCACTTTTAAATGACATTATAAACCAAATTGGTATTAAACTCCCACTTATTTAGTTTATTTTAGTTTAGAGATACAGCGTGGAAACAGGCCCTTCGGCCCACCAAGTCCGCACCAACAAAGGATCCCCGTCCTCTGGACAATTTTACATTTACACCGTCAATTAACCTACAAACGTGTACATCTTTGGAGTGTGGGAGGAAACAGAAGATCTCTGAGAAAATCCACGCAGGTCACAGGGAGAATGTACAAACTCCGTACTGACAAGCACCTGTAGTCAGGATCGAACCTGGGTCTCTGGCGCTGTAAAGCAGTGGCTCAACCGCTGAGCCACTGTGCTGCGATCGCTCAGTTTTAATTTGTGTGCTTGTGAATCATGAAGTGCTTGAGTTTAACAATGACACATTGATGAATAATTGTCGAACTAAATTACAGAACGACACCATTAATTTTCACAATATGTTATATTCTTGTTGGGTTATCAATAAGTAGAAAACTCAGATTAGGCTAAATTCAGCACTACTTTAACAAGAAACTCAAAGAGACAGAAAGAAAATTAATCACAAGTACGGAATTTAAGTACCACAATGGGTTTACAGGGTACACCGTGGTTAAGGAAAGTAAAGTCCACATTTAGTACGCCAACCATTGTACACACACCTTCAGCGTCACTTTGTGGTTCAGTTGGTAGAAGATTAGAGATTTTAACTCCCTCCTGAGATTTGAGCATGAAAATACAAGCTGAGTGTAATACTAAGGGAGTACCAAGCTCTTTGGATGAACGTCTGCTCTCTCTGCCAGATATTAAAGATGCCATGGCGTTCTTTTAAAAGTCATTATTTATCCATTCCCTCAACATCACTAAAGGTAACAGATTGCAAAATTTATCCTCAGTCACTCAGTCAGTCCTAAACATGAAATATTGTTGCATCTGCTTCTGAATTCAATTATATTTAAGTAAAGGGTTTGCATGTGTGGAGCTCATAACCAAGGATACATTTCTTGATGTTTTTTTCTCGTCACTATCATTTATAGGTGCAAGCTATGCACAAAATGGCTGTTGCTGTTCCTACATCACAACAGTGATCACATTCCAAAACACTCAACTGGAATATCCCCTGAGAGGTATATTAAGAAGTTCATTAAAATCATTTTTAAAAATGCATACTAAAAACACAAAATGCTGGAAACATTCTGGCTGGAAAGAGAAACGTAATGTTTCAAGTTGAAGAAGGGTCTCTTTGATTTTTATCTCAGTATTCCAGCACCTGCAGATATTCTTAATGGAAACGCATGTTGTTCTTTTGCAGAATCTCATAGTAGTTGCAGCTCCGGATGAGGCTATACAGACTATTGAGCTTACATCAGCAATTTCCAAGAGCAATCTAACTAGTCCATTCTCCCACCCTAAGAGTTATAAATTCTTTCCTTTCAGGTACAGTTTTCAAACCTCTAGTTGAACCTACCCTGCAAGTAACCTTAACACGCACACAGTGCAAAGAAGTTTTTATCCATGTCATTTCTGGTTCTGTTGCTCATTAACCCTATTTCTAATGGTAGTAACTCCTCTCCATCAGTAAATATGTTCTCCGAGCTATACCTCTCAATTGGATCCTGTGTTCTATCCGCAGATGAAAAGATTCTTATCCCTCGAATTATTTTAGTAAAGCTCATCTGCATCCTCTGTAAAATCTTTACCCCTTTCTTCCAGTCTACATATTATAGTGTCATAATTTTAAATCCTACTATGATGGCCATGAAATGTTTGTTTGCCATGTTTGACAAAGTTGTTTTGCATGTGTAGTGCTAACTCGGACACTCGCTGTACAAAGGCCACTTGTCCTGCCCTCACCAGTCCTAATGTCCATCTTTGGTCTATAAGAACAATGTCATAGAGATGCCATCACCCAGTTAGGGCTCTGTGCTGTTAACAATAACTCAGTTGGTGTTGACTGTGCACAGTCAGCAGAACAAAAACAACACAACCAATTTCTGGTGAAGATCTCCCCCGAGTACAGATATTTATTACAGTGATGCTTTATTCTGGAAAACTGGAGAGAGTCAGACAAAGAGGCAGATCCATTTGTTGGGTGGGACAAAAGAAATGGGTAAGAAATCTCCTTGGGGATTTAGTTAAGGAGGAAGACGTGGAAACATAGGCTATTTAGTGAAAAGAAGGACTTTGTTGAAAATAAGAGAATGGAACAAGTAGTCTGTGAGGTATTGTGAGGCAAGGGGAGAAAGATGCTAATGAGGAAAATGTAGGAAGGGGAAACAGGTTAAATGTTGGTTTAGATCCATTTTACACAACACATGCAGGTCCTGAACCCAGAACTAAAGGCCTGAGGTTCTTCCAAGTGGGTTGCAATCTTATAACTCCTGATTGGCAACCATCATTTAACATTCAGAAGAGGCCCAGATAAGGGCTCTGGAATGGGGAGATGTGGTGAGCAGGATGGGTTGGATGTAGTAGGTGGTGACATTGAGAGTAGGCTGGTACCATCCCTTGGGAAGGCTTTGAAGCCAGGAGGAACATTCCTGCTTACCTTGGCTGCACATGAGAGCAAGTTAAAAATAAAAAAAAACACCCTTTTGTTGGCAGCCTTCAGCAGTCCCTTAAAGGTATTACATTTTCAGAATAAATTTAAACGTATAACATATACTGTAACTCTTTCAAATGTCTACACATCAACTAAACAACATTTACTTCAGTACGAGTTTATAAATAGCTCAGAGAAAAAAAAATTAAATCACACTTAATCATTATTAAGAAAAGATAAATAGCCCCCAAATAAGGAAAGCAGTTTCTTTGCTCGACTAGAATGTCAAATGGTTATAATTGCTGTGACGGCACTAGAACTAACTTAAATGTCAGGTCTAAGTAATTTTAGGGGAAAAAATGTATAAATGTCAAGTCATGAGAAGCCCAAGAATTTTATTGCAAAGTTGAATATTTTTTCCTGGAAAGTGTGCCAATGCACCCAGCAGAATTGTAACACATGAATGATGTCTCAGTGTTCAGGGAAACTTGGTAAAAGTTACTGATGATTAGAGCAATTTAAAGTAATTGAACAGTGACAGCCTTTTAACTGTGTTTATATTCCCCAGATATCATCCTGAATTACTAACATATTTGCTAATGGTGTACCACGTTAATTGATTGATTTCTTGATCCCGCCTTCAATCCTGTGCTGGAACCAAACCAAAATTCAAAAAGTTACAATCTTTTTTCATTTTATTCTTTGGATTCTTACTTATGAGAAAACACGAACAAGATTATTATGAAAGGACTTGCAATCCCTGGACAATACCAAAAGTACTTACATAAAATTAGCTGCTTAACTAAGATATCATGCTGTCTGCAAGTAAAGACATACATAGAGAAACACTCCTTTGTACCCCTTTTATTCCTTCTAACCCTTTCTACTATTTTTTTTATTGCTGCTTAAAAACCTTGGACTTGTCATTTTGGTGTTCACACTTTGTTAACTCCAGACCTGAGGGAATCTGAGATGTATGATATGATCATTACTTCCGGTGTCACATCATTGTCCAGTAAGTATGGAGTTCTTTAAAGTAAGAGCCTGCTATACAATGAGAGTTTGCTATGTTTGGGAGCTTGTTTTGCTTTCAGCGCCACTAATGGTGCATGTCATCTCGTGAATAAAAGATGTTAAAGTGAATGTGACTTTTTCCTGTTTTCTCAGGTGGTATTTACTTTGTCGACTCATCTGTGGCCCAGTGCTCTCTGCGTTGCTAACTGACCTTCAGCTATAGTTGGAATGCACATCAGCTATTCTATCCCTTGCACTATTGCACACAAACCTATTGACTACTTGGCCACTAATCCTAAGAACCAAGCAAGGGGACTCCAACAATAAACAAAATCTTCCTGCTATTCTCAAGCCTTTGAATTCAATATCGTTCTGTAAAAAATACCCTAGCATCTGCTGCAAAGACACCCCAGCGATAAGGTATCCTGCGTTGGGGATAAAAGTAAATAACATTTGGAAAATAAAATAGCATTTACTATTTTGCAGAGATTTTTTTTTAATTGCTGTTTTTTCCCTCCGCCCACAATATGTAAAGAATATGTGATTCTGTTTGATTGTTTATTTGTTTGTCTTTTTGCACAAAGTCCGCGAGCATTGCCACTTTTCATTTCACTGCACATCTCGTATGTGTATGTGACGAATAAACTTGACTTGACTTGACTTGATTTGTTTTGCAGGTGGCATGATGACACAACGGTAGAGTTGCTGCCTTACAGCGGCAGAGACCCGGGTTCGAACCTACCTACGGGTGCTGTCTGTATGGAGTTTGTACATTCTCCATGTGACCACGTGGGCATTCTCCAGGGACTCAAGATCGAACCCGGGTCTCTGTCATTAGCATCTGTCTCTGGCATTCGCTGTAAGGCAGCAACTCTACCGATGCGCCACTGTGCAACTGGTAAAATTGGCTTGGTAAAATTGTAAATTGTCATTAGCGTATGTAGGATAGTGTTAGTGTGCGGGGATTGCTGGTCAACGCGGACTCAGTGGCCGAAGTCATGTTTCTGCTCTGTATCTCTAAACTAAACTAAAATATGATGGATCTGGGGACACTGGGAGAACGCGTCAGTTCTTCACAAGGGCACAGTGTTGCTTTTGTCTGAACAGACCATGTCTCACAGAGGGCTTATACCACATCAATCACACCTCAGAGGCTCAGTGGTCCGAAAGGTCTGTTTCCGCGCTGTATCTCTAAACTAAAAAAAAATTCACGTTTTATGCCATTTTGTCCTTTCCTTGTTTAAAAACTTATTGAAAACACATGGCCCAGGAAAATAATGGAAAGACAATTTGCAGACCAAGTAAATGAGGAGAACTCAGTTATGATAGTCCATGGCCTCCTGGAGGATCTCCATCAGCCTCTGAATTTATGGGGATGGAGAAGTTTAGTCCTAGAAGGATCATGCCTCAATATAAACAATTTCCCATTTCATGTGTCTTTACTCTCAATGTGCACAAGCCTATGAATTAGTGCAACATTACTCTCACAAAAGCAATCACAGCAAACTCCGGGATCATTCTGCTCACTACCTGGAAACTTGGATATCGTACATTGTGGACAAGTTTAAAACATAACAACCAAGTGAGAAACACTGCTGTATTCACAAAGCAATCGGTTATCTATGAGCCATTCCAGATGTGAGAATGGAGTGAGCTATTCCAGATGTAGGAATGGGAGTGTGAATGCAGGAAATAGAGAGCAAGACTTGCACAGCAGGATACAGGACAGAAGCTGCCACACAAGACACTCAATGACCAGCTGAGTCACAAGCAAAGGAGCAGCAGACCTCTTGGGAGATCCTCCATCCATTCCTTACAGTGGTGGAACTGCCACTGCTTTAAGACATGTGGCGTTTCTGTAAAATTGTGTTGCTACCACTTTGAGCATTGCATCATGTGAACAACTGTTCTCTATGTATATTTATTACAACAAAGATTGGGGTAGAATATTACAGAGTCTCCCATGTGGCAGCACCCTCTCCCTTGGATGCCGCTCTGATCCCTCTCACTGGCTGGCAGCTCAATCCACAGCATCACTGGTAATAGCTGGGTCCCATTAGCTGACATTGGATTGGCCGTCTGAACCTCGTCAGACTTTTCCTTAAAAAAACCGAGGCATTCTAGCCAGAAGAGAGAAAGGAGAGTGAACGTTTTGTTTTAGGTGCCTGTCCCACTTAGGTGATTTTTTCGGTAAAATAGGCTGTCGCCACATGGTCGCGGGGTGACGCGGGGTGACACCTGAATTTTGTGAGTTGTCTCCTCAAGTGTCGTAACATTTTTCTTGTTGTCGCTGGATTTTGAAATATTCAAAACCTTTCGGCGACAGTGGAAATTCATAGGCTTGTGCACATTGAGAGTAAAGACACATGAAATGGGAAATTGTTTGTGTTCTCCTGTCGTAGGTGCTGTCGTAGGTTGTCGCCAGGATGATGCCAGGTAACGTTGGTTGTCGCCGAGTGCTGACTTTGGTGAATTCCATTGGCGACTACCTACATCAACCTACATCAACCGGCGACAGGTACCGGCGACTGAATTGTCTTCAGTTGTCTCCGACAGGGTCATAGCTTATCGTAGCTTGTCGCGGGTGGACATAGGTTGACTTCGGTTGTCGTAAGTTGTCACCTGTGGTGCAGTCGTAGGTGGACATCCTAAGTCTTGACGATTGCTTCGCCAGTTGTTGGTAGCTTGCCGTAGCTTGGCGTCGACTAGGTGGTAGGTTGTCGTAGACATTGTCGTAGGGGGGGTTCAGTCGCCGCCTTTTTGGCGACCTGCTATGACTGTGATAGTCGCCGGCAGTCGCAGAAAAAATCGCCTAAGTGGGACAGGCCCTTTAGAGATACAGTGCAAAAACAGGCCCGTGGGTCCACCGAGTCTGCACTGACCAGCAATTTGCGCACATTAACACTATCCGACACACACTAGGGGTAAGTTTACATTCATACCAAGCCAATTAGCCTACCAACCTATACGTCTTTGGAGTGTGGGAGGAAACAGGAGCTTCCCGGAGAAAACCAACGCAGGTCATCGGGGAACATGCAACCTCCGTACAGACAAGCACCCGTAGTCAGGATTAAACCCGGGTCTCTGGCATTGTAAAGCAACATCTCTACAACTGTAGACAAAAATGCTGGAGAAACTCAGCGGATGAGGCAGCATCTATGGAGCAAAGGAAATAGGCAACGGGCCGAAACCCTTCTTCATGCCAAACACAGGAATGCCCCTTCCCAACCTCACCGGCGGCTTAACAAACCTCCTTTGTCTCTTTTCAACAAAGTGTCTTTGACTTGAAATGTTAACTCTGTTTCTCTTCTCACAGATGCAGACAGACCTATTGAGTAATTTAGTTTAGTTTAGTTTGGTTTCGTTTAGAGATGCAGCTTGGAAACAGCATGGTCCTTCGATCCACTGAGTTTGCAGCGACCAGCAATCCCCACACATTACCAGTATTCTACACACCAGGGACAATTTACATTTATATCAAGCCAATTAACCTACAAACCTATACCCTTTGGTGTGTGGTAGGAAACTGAAGATATCTGAGAAAACCCACGCGGTCACAGGGAGAACGCACCCGTACACGGGATCGAACCTGGATCTCTGATGCTGTAGGCACTGTAAGGCGCTGCCCCACCTTGTCACCTGTATATCCAGCATTTTCTGTTTTATTATAGTATTAATTCTGTTGCAGCAAGAACCGTGAAACAGAAATGAGATAAATGTTCAGTCAATCTGTGCTTTTTGGAATTTCTCTTTGATGTTTGAGGACCAAGAATCTTTATTTATTTATTTATTTTTTGTGGAACCTTAGCAGTCCTGATCAGGTCAGTGTTTATTGCTCATTCCCAAGACCCACTTTGAAAGTGCTGTGTTGCTTTCTTGAAATACCACAATCCTTCTGATGAAGGTACAGCCATTGTGTTGTTACAGGAGGTTTCAAGACTTAGACCAGTGACAATAAAAAAAGTGACATATTTCCAAATCGGAATAGGATATGAATTAGAGTACAAAAGAGTTTACCAGATTGGTTACAAGGAGAGGTTGGATAAACTTAGGTTGTTCTCTCAGATACTCAAGGTAGTGAAGAGGCCTGATACAAGAATATAAAATTATGAGAGGCATACATAGGGTGGACAATCAGTACATTTTTCCCAGGGTGGAAAGTCAAAGACTAGAGAGCATAGCCTTAAGGGGAGCAAAGTTTAAAGGAGATGTGTGAGGCAAGATTTTACATAGAGGATGTTGGATGCGTGGAACGCGTTGTCAGGGTTGATGATGGAGGCAGATACAATAAAGGTGTTTGAGAGGCTTTTAAATAGATACATGTATATGTAGAGAATGGAGGATTATGGATCATGTGCAGCAGATGAGATTAGTTTATCCTGGCATCAGGTTCAGCCTGGACATTGTGGTCTGAAGGGCCTGTTCCTGTGTTGTAAATGTTATATTAGATGAAGGCTAATGTACCAAAATACTTCTTTATCATCTGTCTACCTGAGACACCACATTTGGGAAACTGTGTACCTGTACTCCTGGATCCCTCTGCTCTACATCCCTCCCCAGGGCCCTATCATTCACTGCGAAGGTCTACCTTGGTTTGACTTCTCAAGATGCCTTGAGTTTGACTTCTCAACAACTTGCACTTATCTGCATTAAGCTCCATCATCCATACCTCAGGTCACTTACCCAGGTGCCTAGGATCCTGCTGTAAATGTTGATAATGTTTGCATAGTCTACTATACCACCTACTTTAATGTCATCACCAAACTTCCTCACCATGCCTTCTACATTCACATCTAACCTTGTCAAGCCATGTAAACGTGTTGCATGTTTCCAAGAGATGACCTTTCATTATTATAAACTTTATAAGCACACACCCTGCTCTCGGCCATCGCCTGGTGGTGGTGTTCTCACGCACCTGCTGTCCTTGTTTAGTCTAGAGATACAGTGTGGAAACAGGCCCTTCGGCCCCCGGGTCTGAGCCAACCAGCGAACCCTGCACTATCCTACACACACGGGATGATTTACACATACACCAAGCTAATTAACCTACATACCTGTACGCCTTTGGAGTGTGGGAGGAAACCGAAGATCTTGGAGAAAACCCACGTGGTAGCCGGGAGAACATACAAACTCTGTACAGACAGCACCCGTAGTCGGGATTGAACCCGGGTCTCCGGCACTGCAAGTGCAGCAACTCTACCCCTGTGCCACCGTGGCCTTCCTCATTCTAGAGGTCACAGATTGGGAGGGGCTGTGGTATTGAATTCAACAAGTAATTAATTTGGGCTGACTGTTCCGATAGCACACATTGTATCCATTGTAGCTAATGATAGAGGGAATGAATACATAGGGTGGTTTTCAGGATGGCAATCAAATAGACCTCTTTGTCCTGAATGATGTTGAGCTTCCAGCAAGTGTTCTATCACACTCCTGACTTCTGCGTTGTAGATGGTGGAAAGACCTTGGGCTGTCAGGAAGCAGGTCACTCACTGTAGGCTGCCCAGACTTTGAACTGTTGCAGCCACGTTGTTTACTTGGCTCATCCAGTTGAGTTTCCCTTGGATGTTAATGGTGTGTGACTCAGCGATGGTTTAATGTCCCAGATAGGTGGTTAAGTACTTTATGGTTGGAGGTGGTCATGGTCTGGAATTTCTGTAGAGCAAATGTTGCTTTCCATTTAACAGCCCATGTCTGAATGTTGTCTGAGTCTTGCAGCAAAAGGCAGGAAATGTGTAGGAAGGATGCAGGGTTTATACCAAAGATAGACACAAAATGCTGGAGTAACTCAGCGGGTCAGGCAGCATCTCTGGCGAAAAGGAAGAGGTGACGCATCAGGTCGAGACCCTTCTTCAGATTAAGAGGCAGGGGAGTGGGAAACTAGAGGAATGAAAAGAAGTAATTGGGTATTTTTAAAGCAGAGATTAACAGGTTCTTGATTAATAAAAGTGTCCAATGTTACAGGGAGAAGACAGGAGAATGTGGTTGAGAGGGAAAGATAGATTAGCCATGATTGAATGATGGAGTAGAGTTGATGAGTCGAGTGGCCTAATGCTGCTCCTATGATTTATGAATTTATAATACAGAACAAATCACAGTGGGCACAGATGACCATGGACCCCACAATGGTCCTTTGTTGTCTGTGGAGGAGGTGATAACGAAGGGATACTAACAGAGAAAATAGCAGGATTAGGGTGGGGAGAGATGGAGAGAGAGGGAATGCAAGAGTTAATTTACAGAACTGTGAATGGCATTGAACATCATGCGATCTTCAGTGAAAATCCCCACATATCAATTCATGCTGGAAGGAAGGTTAATGATGGAGCAGTTGAAGATGATTGGGTCCAGTAGTCGATCCTCAAGAACCTCTGCAGTAAAATTCTGGGTCTGGAATAATTTACCTCCAATGAGCATAAAGGACCTGTCCCACTTGGCGATTTTTTTTGGCGACTGCCGGCATCATGGACTGATGTATCAGGTCACAAAAAAATTTGCGGTGTGATGGGGCGTGACGTGGCGTGATGACATATGATGCGCGCTGTATTTTCAATTGTCGCAACATTTTTTTTGTCGTCGCTGGATTTTGAAATGTTCAAAATCTTTTGGCGACCCTGATATGATGCCGGCAGTCGCCGAAAAAATCGCAAAGTGGGACAGGCCCTTAACCATCTTCTTTTGTGTAACTCCAGCCACTGGGATTCTTACCCATTCATGCTCATTAGCTTCAGCTTTACTAGGGCAGTCAGTCTCATCTCATCTCTGGAATTCAGCTCTTTGATCCATGTTTGGAAATTCCTCACTGCTCTTTGAATGCAGCCAAGGAACCTGTTATATCCACATTAGAGGGACCACAGTTTAACTTCCCATCTGTAGGACTGCTGTGTAACATTATTCCACTAAACAGCCAACCCAAATATTGGGCTGCATTTTGCTGTGGTCGAGTTTCTACTGGCATCTTCCATTGGACAGGCTCATCTATGCGTGTTCCCCACACATTCTTGTGTGGTAAGTTGTTGAAGGTCTGAGTTGCTAATGTTACTGGAGTGGAAAATGGGCAGTTGAAACTAATGAATAAAATAAACAAAATTTTAATTGTGTATTTAACCCATGGAGAACTTGTCCTTGAGCCCTTCTCCCCCTTCCCCTCACCTTGAACCTATGTCCTCTGGTTCTTGATTCTAATAGAAACATAGAAACATAGAAAATAGGTGCAGGAGTAGGTTATTCGGCCCTTCGAGCCTGCACCGCCATTCAATATGATCATGGCTGATCATCCAACTCAGTATCCCGTACCTGCTTTCTCTTTCGCCACAAGGGCCACATCTAACTCCCTCTTCAACATAGTCAATGAACTGGCCTCAACTACCTTCTGTGGCAGAGAGTTCCAGAGATTCACCACTCGCTGTGTGAAAAAAAATGTTCTCGTCTCGGTCCTAAAGGATTTCCCCTCTATCCTTCAGCTGTGACCCCTTGTCCTGGACTTCCCCAACATCGGGAACAATCTTCCTGCATCTAGCCCATCTAGCCTAATCTGGGTAAAAGACTGCATTTATCTTATCTATTCCTCTCATGACCTTGTATATACCTCTATAAGATCACCCCTCAGATTCCTGCGCTCCTCGGAATAAAGTGCTAGCCTGCTCAACCTCTTCCTATAGCTTAGGCCCTCAAGTCATGGCAACATCTTCATAAATCTTCTCTGCACCCTTTCCAACCTAACAACATCTTTCCTATTACAGGGTAACCAAAACTGAACACAATGCCCTAAATTTGACCTCATCAATGTCTTGTACAACTGTGACATGAAACCTACCGTTTATTATTTATCTGAGCACTGTGGATGGCTTGACTGTATTCATGTATAGTCTTTTTGGCTGGATAGCACACAACCAAACATTTTCACTGTACCTCAGTACATGTGATGATAATAAACTAAACTAAATCTTTGTGAATGTCTTTGGCACAAATATTCAGTAACATTAGAAATATTAAGGAATAAAAATATTTGAGAAAACTAAAATATTATATTTTTAACATTGAAAACACACCCACACTTTTAAAATTATTGAAACCAACTTAAATAAATAATAAAACAAGTCTGAGGCAGGAGAGACTCTGTTCCTGAGTCTGGCTTTCAAGGTGTTGTACCTTTTGCCTGACGGGAGAGAGGAGAAGAGTGAATCACTTGGGTGTGAATGATCTTTGATTATGTTGCTACTTTCCTAAGGATGTGTGAAGGGGAGATGAAGTTGCCAGAGAGAAGGCTGGTTTGCATGATGGACTGGGCTGCTTCCACAACTTCCTGCAGTTTCTTGCGATCTTGGGCAGAGCTGTTGCCACACCAAGCTGTGATATATGTCAATTGGATACTTTCAACGGTACATCTGTAGAAATTGGTAAGATTCATTGGGAACATGCCAAATGTCCCTAGTCTTCTGAGAAAGTATAGGTATTGGTGTGCCTTCTTGACCATTGTGGTTGGATCAGGTCAAATTGTTGGTGATCTTTACATCCAGGAACTTGAAGTTGGAGCATGTGGAAATGTAGGTAATACACAAGTGCAGGTGGTGTTTTGCGTAACAGAAGCAAAAAGGAGAGTATGGTTGGCTCTGATTAGTGGGGTAACACAAAGATCACTGCTTGGGCCACAACTATTTACCGGCTCTCTTAACAGGCTGGCTGTGAGAACCAAATATAACATTACCAATAAATAAACATGCAAAAAAAATCTGTGAAAGCTAGAAATCTGAAATATAAACAGAAAATGCTGGAAACACTCAGCATTCAGTTGAATTGTCCAGACCTGTTATGCTCACTGTTTCTTATTGAGCCGGCGATTTTTCAGGTGACTGTCAGCGACTGTCAAGTTGCCGGCAGTTGCCTGAAAAACCGGCAACTGGAACAGCGACTGTCAGAGTGGAACACACACACACGTACGTGTATTGCTTCTTTCACCAGCCTGTTATGCAGGCGGGGGACAAGGCAAGGGGGGTTAGCGCTGCCCGAGTGAAATTCACACAGTGCAAAGCCAAGGTGATACAGACACACATGTATGGTGATTAGTCCTTTAAAAGAGGGAGTGAGAAGGGAGAAGAAGTGGGGAGAAGGAGTGGAGACTTTTTACAAGCCAGAGATACACGACTGAGAAGCTCGGCGGACATTTAACATTACCGGTCGGTAACTACAGCTTACGTTTTTTTCCCAGTGTACGGTAAGTCCTTTAAAAGAAAGGGGGATGGGGGGGGGCAGGGAGAGGGGGGAGAAGGGGGGAGAAGGGGGGTGAATGGGTGTGAATGGGGGAGAATGGGGGAGAAGGAGTGGAGACAATTTTTAAGAAGCCAGAGATACACAGCTGTGAAGCTCGGCGGACATTAACATTACCGGTCGGTTATCTGTGGTTCTGAAAACTACTGCTTACGATTTTTTTCCCCAATGAGCCAATGAGATTCACCAGTCAGCACTGGCTACAACCTACCAGAACCCCCGAGAACCTTTGACCTCCTAGCATCCCACTAGGACCTCCTGGCGACCCACCTACGGCACAAGAATTCTCGTTACTCTCCATGGCGGCTTCATTCTAGTGACCATAATGAGGCCATGACTAGTTCCCAGAATGCGGGAACTCCTCACGACCATGAAGGTGACTCCCCGGCAACCACCTGTGAATATGTGGTGACCATGTGGCGACTGCATAGTCTCCTGCAGTCGCCTAAAAAGTCGCCTAAGTGGGACAGGCCCATTATTCACAGCTGCTGTTTGAACAGTTCAGGTAGTAAGGTGGCGCAGCAGTAGAGTTACTGCCTTCCAACGCCAGAGACTCGGGTTCAATCCTGACTACAGGTGCTATCTATATGGAGTTTGTACGTTCTTTCCATGACCGCATGCGTTTTCTCAGGTGCTCAGGTTTCCTCCCACACTCCAAAGACATTAAAGTTTGTAGGTTAATTAGCTACGGTGAGGATTGTAAATTGTCCATAGTATGTAAGATAGTGCGAGTGTACAGGGATCGCTGGTCGGTGTGAATTGGTGGACCTAAAGGCCTGTTTCCATGCTGTATCTCTAAACTAAACTAAACTATGTTGAGTGTTTCCAGTATTTTCTGTATTTATTATATGACATTTCCATGGCACAAAATTATGTAGAATGAGGATGCAAAGGAGCTCAAGGGGAAATAGACAAGCTGAGAGAGTTGCCAACAACATGTCTGATGGAATTCAATTATAAAAAATACAAAGTTATCCATTTCAGTGGGGAAAAAAAGAGTAATTTCAAATGATGTGAGATGGGGAAATATTAGTTCAAATGTGTCGTTGTGTCCTTGTACAGGTGTAGCAGGTAATGAGGGATATAAATGGTATGTGGGCCCTTTTGTGAAAATGACGAGTACAAGAATAATTTCTATAATTATACAAGGGCTTGTTGAGACTACACCCAAAGCATAATGTAGAATTTTGGTTTCCTCACCTAAAAAAAGAATATACTTGCAACAGATGGGGTGCAACATAGATACACCCAACTGGGATAGAGGGTATATAAGAAGAGATTGATTAGGCTAGGCTTAAAAAGTGTGGTGATGGCTGAGAGGAGGGTGTGTTCATCCAAAGTTTATAAGAATGAGAGGTCATCTCATGGAAACATACATGTTTACAGGGCTTGACGAGGTTAGATATGAATGTAAAAGGCATGCAGATGACATTGACGTAGATGGTATAGTAGACTATGAAGACATTATCAACATTTTCAGCAGGATCCTAGGCAGCTGGGCAAGTGACCTGAGGTATGGTTGATGGAGTTTAATGCAGTTATACAAGGTGTTCCATTTTGAGAATCAAACCAAGGTAGATCTTTGCAGTGAATGTGTAGCAGAGGGATCCAGGAGTACAGGTAAACAGTCCCTGACAGTGGCATCACAGGTATATAGGATGGTAAAAAGGTTTTCTGGTACATTAGCCTTCATCAGACAGGGTATTGAGTAGAATAAAGAACACAGAAACGTCTGCAGTAACTCAGTGGGCCAGGCAGCATTCTGGAGGTGATGTTTCTGGTCAGAAGAAGGGTCACAACACAAAACGTCACCTATTCATATTTTCAGAGGTACAGCCTGACCCGCTGAGTTACTCCAGGACATCTAAACCATCATCAGCAGTTCCTTGTGTTTCTATTGCGAATAGAAGATGGGACATTATGTTACAATTATACAAGATGTTGGTGAGGCAGCATTTGGAGCATTGTGTCCAATTTTGGTCACTCTGCTATGGGATGTATTTCGTTAAGTTGGAAAGAGTACAGAGAAGATTTAGGAAGATGTTGCCAGGACTGCAGGCCTGAGCTACAGAGAGAGGTTGGGCATGCTAGGACTTTATTCACTGGGAAGCAGGAGCCACAGGGGTGATCTTATAGATATGTGTAAAATCATTAGGGGAATTGGTAGGATAAATGTGCAGACTCTTCTACCAATGGTGGGGGAATCAAAAACCAAAGGTTTAAGATGAGGGGGGAAACATTTAGTAGGAACCTGAGAGGCAACCTTTTCACTCTGTGTGGTGGTTATTTGGAATTAGTTGTCAGAGAAGTCCTTGAAGCAAGTACTATAACAACATTTAAAGGGCACTTGGACAGGTACATGGATAGGAGAGAGGAACATGGGCCAATCATGGCAAATGGGATAAATATTTATGGGGTATCTTGGTCGAGTTGGGCTAAAAGGACTATTCCCATGCTCTTTGACTCCATGACTCCGTGGGGATAATGTTTCTCTAACTGTCCAGAAGCAAGGCTTATTCTTCAAAATAAAGGGTAAGTCATCTTAGATTTCTTTACTCAGAGGGCAGTAAAGAGCCTGTCACACTAACACGAGTTTTCAGCGACTGTCTTCGACCTTCAAGCTCGAGGGCACTCGCCTGAAAAACCTCAAGCTGGATCGATCGTCAGCGATGAAACCACGAGCCGGATCGACAGTCTGCACACACACACACACACACAAACACATCGCAAAGGCGGGGGCCAGGGAAAGCGGGGAGTGCTGTCTGAAATTCACACCCGCGATGAACTGGAAGATAAAAGACGGCTGGCACAATTATGGTGGGTCCTTTAGAGAGCCCGGGTGGGGTGGTATGGGGGGGGGGGGGGAGAGAGGGGGAGAGAGGGGGAGAGAGGGGAGAGAGGGGAGAGGGGGGAGAGAGGGGAAGAGAGGGGCAGAGAGGGGCAGAGAGAGGAAGAGAGGGGAAGAGAGGGGAAGAGAGGGGCAGAGAGGGGGAGTGAGGGGGAGAGAGGGGGAGAGAGGGGGAGAGAGGGGGAGAGACACTTTTAAGAAGCCAGACAACGTTTAATAAAGTTTAGCGGGGATTTAACATTACCAGTCGGTTTACTTACCTTTTTTTTCCTCAATGAGTTTTACCTTCGACTACCCTCGATTACCTTCGATTGCCTTTGATTACCTACGAATTACATGCCGACCTACTACGACCTACCTCGACTAAACCTACGAGTAAAATAAATCGATTTTTCCCCTGGCGACCTTTTTTTTACTCGCAGGCATTTTTCAGCATTTTTTTTTAAATACTGCGACCTTGCTGAGGCCTCGATTACGCGGGGACTGCTCTCGAGCATGCAGGAGAGTTACAAAGACCTCCGAGGACCTCGTGTTGACCATGCTGCGAGTATGAGTCGAGGGCAAACGTTTCTAAAGTTGCGAATTAGGTCGCCGCAGTGGGACACGCCGTTAAATCTTTAGAATTCTCTACCTTGGAGGATTGTGGAGACTCTGTCATGGACTGCATCCAATACTGAGATTGATGTGTATCAGTGGAATCAAGGATATGAGGATGGGACAAGAACATGTTGCAGTCGTAAATCAGCCGTGATCTTGTTAAATTAGATTTGAGGGGTCAGACAACCTGCTCTTGCCCTTTTTCACCATATTGCAGTGAAGACCAATCGAAGCTTGAGCAACAGCTCCTCATTATCCAGCTGGGCAATTTGCAGCCCTCAGGACAAAATTAAATGTAACAATTTATAATAACAACGCCTTCATGTTTGACTAAATAACCCCTTCCAGTTGAGGTCAAGATTCACATGCATCTCCTCTAACCTCATCTACTGTATTCCGTAATCCCAATGTGGCCACCTGTACATTGGCGAGAACAAGCACAGACTAGATGACTGGTTTGCATGTTATTTCTCACTAACCT
Organism: Amblyraja radiata; assembly: GCF_010909765.2. NCBI lineage: Eukaryota > Metazoa > Chordata > Chondrichthyes > Rajiformes > Rajidae > Amblyraja > Amblyraja radiata. Next base: position 80,777,986 of record NC_045956.1, read on the forward strand.
GCCCATTTCTGGCCTTCTCCACTGCCCGGGTGTGCCCAGCACAAACTAGAAGAACAACACAGCCTATTCCCACTGGGTAGACAATAACCTATTGGTATGAACATTGACTTTTCCAATTTCAAGTAACCCTTACCTCTGTGCTTTCCTTTCTCTCTCCTTCCAATATTCTCTTTCCCCATACCTCCCCACATTCAGCCACATGATAATCCACATTTTATCCCTTCCCCAACCTGGTTCAATCCACCTACTGTTGACTCACTTTACCCACTAGATCCCCTCCACCTTCTGCTTCCACGTGCCCTTTAGCTCTCCAGTAAATGGTTCCCAGCGTCATCTTCCGATGATTTGTAGCCTTTGTGTCCCCACTTATCTTCCTCCTGCCTCTGTCTCCATCTTCACCTTCTCCCCAATTTGCTATTCCTGATGACAGACACAAAATGCTGGAGTAACTCAGCGGGACAGGCAGCATCTCTGGAGAGAAGGAATGGGTGGTGTTTCGGGTCGAGACCCTTCTGCAAAGTGCTTCTATCTCCAAATTTTACACCTCCCCCTCCCCAACCTGACACCTTTCACCTACCATCCCACACCACTCCTCAGTCCATCAATCACCTACTAGCCCCTGTCTCACCATTCCCTGTCTCATCTTTATACTGGCCACCTTCTCTCCACACTCTGTCCTTCAGGGTCTCAACATGAAACATCGACAATTCCTTCCCCTCACCCACCCTGCCCTGCCCACCCCTGCAGATACTGCTTGACCCCCATCAATCCCCTTTGTCACCTCCTAAAAAAACTCAATCATGTTAGTGACACACGACCTGCCGCCTACATAGCCATCCTGGCAATCCCAAATTTGGCCATTCTCTTCCAAATGGGAATAAATCCTATCTCGAGTGTAGTTTCCCTATCACTGACATGAGGCTCACTGGCCTATAATTCCCCGGATTCTCCCTACTTCCTTTCTTAAACAACAACTTTGGGCACTCTCCAGTCTTCTGGGAACCTTGCCTGTGGCTGGAGAAGAAAGAAAGATCCTTGTTAAGGCCCCCACAACCTGGGATTATTGAGGGAATAGTAAATCCGTTAATTATTATTTCATCAGGCCCTGGGAACTTATACACATTGCTGTTGTTTATGAACCTCAGCTCCTGATCTCCAACTGCCCTAGTATATTTGTATTCTCCACACTGACTTTGCTGTCCTCCAAGCCCTTCTCCTCAGCACATACATGCAAAGTATTTGTTTGTTCCCTCACCTACATCTTCTGTATAAAGTCATGATAGGAATAGATCGGGTAGAGGCACAAAGTCTCTTGCCCAGAGTAGGTGAATCGAGGACCATAGGACATAGGTTTAAGGTGAAGGGGAAAAGATTTAATAGGAATCTGCGGGGTAACTTTTTTACACAAAGGGTTTGGGGTGTATGGAACAAGCTGCTAGAGGAGGTAGTTAAGGCAGGGACTACCTCAACATTTAAGAAACGGTTAGACAGGTACATGGATAGGACTCGTTTGGAATATATGGACCAAATGCGGGCAAGCGGGACTAGTGTAGTTGGGGCATGCTGGCCAGTGTGGGTGGGCAAGTTGGGCCGAAGGGCCTGTTTCCACACTATATCACTCCATGACATGATGACTCGATGACTCCAAGCAGATTCCCTCCTTTATCTTTGAGTGGACCTACCTTGTCCCTGTTCTCCTCTTACTTTTAATGTACGTATAAAAAGCTTTGGGATTTTCCTTAATCCAACTCACCAATAACATTTCATGGCCCCTTCTGATCACCCACTTGGTTTTTTCCTACATGATTTATATTTCTCATAAGACCCATCTGATGCTTTGTTTTTAAAGCTGACAAACACTTCCTTTTTCTTCCTGACCAAGTTTACATCCTTCTTGGATATCCACGTGCCCTTGCCATGTTGTGCTTAACTCTCCTCCTTACTGGAACATATTGATCCTGCACTTTAATCAGCTGGCCGTTAAACGACTGCAACATGTCCTCTGCGGACTTGCCCAATTACAACAGATTCCAATCTAACCTCCTTAGCTACTGCCTAATTACATTGTAATGTTCCTTGGCACAATTAAATACCTTCCCCCAACATGTGCCTATTCAAAACGATTTTAAAATTTATGGAGTTGTGATTGCTATCCCTTTCTTGTAAGTAGATGATTTGCAAGGAGGGTTAAGGGAAATATGGATTGGTTATAATGTGTGGTCTGTTTCATTTTCCCAATACTTTCTGTGCCAGATTCATAAATGTAACCATACAAAGGACACTGTAAATATTGCTAAGCCTTCACGTGTAATTAAATTGGCAGTGAACTCTCAGCTACTCCATTCAGCAGAGAGAAATGTAATGCTATTAGATAAAACATAGGAACTAGCCCTTCATCCCACCAGGTCTTACCACTCTCAGAAAAAAAAACCATTTGCATCATATATCTCCTTCATAAATTGCCCCCTCATCCTAAACCTATACCGTTAGCATTTGACATTTCAATCCTGAGACAAATCATTTACCCAATCCATGCCTCTTATAATTTTATATACTTCTGTCACATCATCACACAGCCTCTCCATGCTACAGAGAAAGCAATCAAAGTTTGTCCAGCCTCTCACTACCACTAATACACTTCTGCACTCTCTCCAAAGTGTGGCATGCAGAACTGCACACAATATTCCAAATGCAGCTAAACCAAAGATTTCACAGTTGCAACATAACTTCTCTACATCTATACATCAATATCCTTGTTGGGAGAACTTGCAGAGGTTCATTAGGAGATGCTGTTTGTTGAGATATTGAGGCTCCAGTTGGAAAAAAAAGAAGGATTATTGACTGCTGAGATCAAGCTAATAATGAATTGCATAATTGTTTATTGTATATATATTTGATGCACGTTACTGTGTTAATGTGCTTGAAAACCTGCACCAAGTAAGGATTTAATTGTTCCGGATCCAGTGCATATGCAAATAATGCCCCTCCCACCAACCCCCAATAGTGAACAGGTATTAGAGGAGCAACTATGCTGTCTACAAATTTAATTAACAGGCCATCTACAATATCATCAAAATCATTCATATATATTACAGAGCAGAAGTCCCGGTAAAGATCCTTGTGGATCCTTTAAGGTCCCTTCAATGTCTTGGCATACCCAAGACCAGGAACACAAATTGGTGGTTCCCTGAGACCCCAATAGAGGATGTTCCAATCATTATACTACATCCACCCCAGCTACTTACCTGATTATCACGCCCAGTCCCAATTCTTGTCAATAATCCCCATCCTGTTCATTTATTTCCTTCAGTGACCCATCCTGACCTACTTGCTCCACTGTCATTTCCTCTCCATTAGAACTCCCAAACATGGTCTTGTTCCCATCTTCAACATTTAATATCTGTTCAGTTGTGCCTGTGACATTGGGTCTCGATAACAATTGAAATTGACAGCAGGGGTGGGAAGGCACAATTTAGTTGCACCAGTTTCGAAGCCTTTACCTTTTAATACTTGGCGTGCTTCAAACAAATTGACATGAAGTTTTATTTTTTAAGTGCCATAATCAGCATAGTGTGGTAGCTTAAGTATCCAATAAAGGTCATTTGAAAATCCACTATTCATAAGCAATTTATTTCCATATTAAGTACCTCTGGCAAAGTGTTTTCTTCAATACATATTACATTTTTAGTCTAGTAAAGGATGGAGCACAGTAGAGGGTTTTACTCAAAATGGAATCTGCATTCATGACCCCAAGTGGTTAAGCATCACATAACAGCCCAACAAGCATTTCCAGGTGCAAAATGTTCTACAGGGAATATCCCCACCGATTTAAATGCTTCACTTTTCATAAAATATAAGCAGTTTACACTAGAAATTAAATTAATTGCATCAGAATGCTACCGTGCCTGAGAAAATAAATAAAACTGTTATTTACTTGCTTTTCGTTTTCCCTCTGCGTATTCTGTTACGCAAGTAGCTGGTCGGTTTCAAGATGTTGAGTTATCCAGGCTACTGTAGTGTGAAAACTTGGATTAACAAGGTCTCCTTCACAGAAAATGCCTTATTGAGCTCCTACCAAAAAAACAAAACATAAGTCTTCATTCTGCAATCCAGAATAGAAAAACTTTGCAACTTAAAAAAAGGTTCCATTTGTGTTAGCAAGCATTTATGTTGTAACTGTTATAAATTATTACAGTCCTGAAGCCAATCTAAACAGCCCAATGTAAATTCATCTGTAGACACACTGGCTGCCACTAATTTTAAACAGTGTCCGTATATGAATAAACAGGATTTTTATTAATCAGTAAGGACCTTTTTATTGCCTTTCATCCTTTGGGAGAAAGAAAATGTTGATATTCACAAGAGGATTCATTCATAAAATTCCCTAACTCAAAATGTATATATTTATAAAATTAATAACATCTTTCATTTTAACCATTTTGACATGCAATATTGATCTGAATATGTTTTCTTCTACATACCAAACATTTAGGAACTTGCTTTAAAAGCATAAAAATCCTGAATGCCTGTTATTTACCATTAGATTATCAATGTATTAGTTTTTTTCAGTTTAAAAATAAGATACTACATGTAACCCAACTTTTACCAAGTGTGTGTTCGGATAGTGAGGTACTACACTGGTAAAACGGGTGTATGTTTTGAAGATCTGTCACATACCACTTATCCAAAGGTCTGGCATGAAATCCTGATCTAGGTTACTGAAATACTGAGTGCTGATGGCTTTCAAAGATTTTACGTCTGGTCCTAGCTAAATACCACCATTTGGATAGGAATCTGCATGCATCAGTGACACAGAATACTTTCTTAGAATGTTTAAACCGCATGGAACAAAATTATTCTAACCATAGGCAATGACACTCATTCCTTTCCTTCACATTGAATTAAAGTTTCATAACGATCATTGTTGAAATTAAATACTTTGAATTTTCCACTAATTTTTTGTTAGAATTCAAATGAACTGCTCAAGTATAGAGCCTACCATTCATATCTGGCAGTTTAATTTCTTCCCCAGCAGTGTCTATTTCCAGACAGACGCAGTGGTTATGTTGTGGGAAGTGGAATTTAATAATAAGGCAATAATTTGGCTCCAGAGTATACTTCGAACCTTAACGTTAAATCAGCAAGTCCATTCAACCTCAACCAGGAAAAATCATCATCATCAGGATGGGAGCAGGGAGCTGCCTGACTTAGCAGGTCAATGTGCAAAGTGTAAACCTGAGATTGCTATACTGTAGTCACGCGAATACATTGTCTGCTTCAACCTTTTAATGGGCATTTCATCACGAACCTTCAGGTTCTTGGCTATTTTATGCAATAACAAAAAAAGCACTTGTTCCATTGTAGTTCTGCACACCTGTGTGAACCTTTGTGACGGTGTATAGATGAGAATGAAATGTGTGCACAAAAAAAAAACAAGGTACAAGAGAGTACTGTCTGGGCATTGAAAACTATTTGTTTCTCTGTTTATTGTGAGCACCAGAAAAACATTTAAAACAGGTTTGAATGGACAAATTCTTTGCTTTGTAGCAATCCAGCCAGGCTTCTTTTGTGCAATTGTTAATGTGTGTCGTAAAGCAAATCCGAGGAGAAATAAGTCCGATCCAAAGTTGCCTGACCCTACGATTATGTTTTTTTTAAAGAAGTATCTAAGGAAAATGCCTGATAAAAAGATGGTAGATAAAAATGCTGGAGAAACTCAGTGGGTGAGGCAGCATCTATGGAGCGAAAGAAATAGGCAACGTTTCGGGTTGAGACCCTTCTTCAGACTGATGTGATAGTGGGGGGGCGGGAGGGGGGGGGGGACGGGAAGAAGAAAGGAAGAGGTGGAGTCAGTGGGCTGAGGGAGAGCTGAGAAGGGGAGGAGAAAGCAGGGACTACCTGAAATTAGAGAAGTCAATGTTCATACCGCTGGGGTGTAAACTGCCCAAGCGAAATATGAGGTGCTGCTCCTCCAGTTTACGGTGGTCCTCACCCTGGCCATGGAGAAGGCCCAGGACAGAAAGGTCGGATTCGGAATGGGAGGGGGAGTTGAAGTGCTGAGCCACCGGAAGATCAGGTAGGTTAATGCGAACCGAGCAGAGGTGTTGGGCGAAGCGATCGCCAAGCCTACGCTTGGTCTCACCGATGTAGAGCAGCTGAAGATGAAGACTTTTTCCAGAAGTTTTAATTACATTTTGATTTTATTGTTTATGCTGTCATGCGATTTGGTGCTGGTAAAATATTTTGTCGATTTCATCTGAATTGGTTGAAATAAAATCTATCTAAGTGGCTGCCCTACACATCATTTAGAATTCTCTCAATGTTTCATTTGGAGCCAAAGTGTAAAATAGCAGGATTGGTTCCTTCACAAATTAATCAGCAAATCATCCGTAAAAAGCATCCAAAAAATGCTCACTTGGATCGCAGCCACAAAGAGCAAGAAATGCCTCAAAAAAAAATCCCACTTTGTGCTTAATTAGTTAATTGAGGGCAGGATATAATAAATGATCATGACCCATTAAAGTCTGAATGTGCAAGATTCTCCCTCCTGAGAATATCAAAACAAGAACAAGATTTTGGTGTGGGTAAGTTGAGCCAAAGGCCTGTTTACATTCTGTACGACTCTATAAGAAAGCCAAGGATGCCAGATGCCTCCTGACTCTGCTGTGCTATGAAATAAGATTATGTTTGATCTTGTACCTCATACCCATATTCTGATACAATCTCCATGTCCTCTGAATCCATTGGTGTCCAAAAAGCTATTGACTCAACCTTGAATATGACTTACTCCTGAAATGGCCTACTCCTGCGCCTATTGTCTATTGACTGAATAACCATAGTCTTCTTGAGGTATGAAATTCTGAAGACCTTCTACTTCTACTTTGCTGAACCATTGTGCTAACTTCATTCGAGACTCACTGGCCTGAGAAACACCCACTCAGCATATACCCTGTCAATTCTCTCTAAATTCCTTATGTCCCAATGAGATCGGTTCTCATTCTCTTAATATCAAAGGTTCAAAGGTTCATTTATTGTCACATACACCAACTTGGTGCAGTGAAATTCAAGTTGCCATTGCAGCACATTAATAAGAATACCACATAACATTTTAAAGGAATTTAACAATAAACATGATAACATCCCCCCACAATGGTTGCCACTGTGAGGGAAGGCACAAAGTCCAGTCCATCCCCTTGTCCACCCATAGTCGGGCCTATTGAGGCTTCCGCAGTCGCCGCTATGGCGGCCTGATGTTTCAGGCCTTTCTCGCCGGGTGATGGTGCTCCCGCGTCGGGAGAACCCTCTCAGCGGCTTGGGACACCTGGAACAGCCGCTTCCTTACCAGAGACCGTGGCTTCCGAAGCCAACAGGCCGCGCTGGATGGAGCTCCACCACTGGCGATCTCGCCGAGAGATCCCAGGCTCCCGATGTTAAAGTCAGCGCAGCCGCCCGCGGCTGGCCACTCCACAATCCCATAGCACCACGATGTTCACCTGCGGTCTCAGCATTCCAGAGCTCCAGCGCGGCGACCCGGGCAAGGCATCGCCCGCTCCGCTCCGCGATAGCGCTCCAGCGCTGTGCCGCCGCCGAAGCCGTGGTTCTGGCCAATCCCCTCAGGAAACGCCGCTCCAGACCCGTTGGTAGGCCGCGAGGACGGGTCGAAGATGTTGCCCGGAGAAAAGCCGCCTCTCCGACCAGGCAGGGACTAGGAAAAGCAGTTTCCCCTTTCCCCCACCCCCCACATAAAAAAGAATAGACCTCCAAACAAAACACTTTTTAACACACTAACAATAAAAGAAAGAAGTGAAAAGACAGACAGCTGCAGGCTGGGCAGCCATACTCAACTGGATGACGCCCCCTAGTGGACGGCGCCATAGGTTTCATCCATCCTTTTCAGAGGACAATCTTCTCATCTCCATAGCCATTCTTGTGAATTCATTAAACATTGAGGATTTCCTACTGCAGGCCAAAATTGCACACAACACTCTAAATTAGGTCTCTGTAAAGCCTTGTATTATCTCAGCAAAAGATCCTACCTCCAACATTTACTAGTTTCTCATTTAAAAAATGTTCAGTTCATTTGTCTATTACCCTTTTCATCGTTGCCTCTTTCATCTTTCTTACACGACCATAGAACCATAGCACCATAGAAATCATTTTATCAGGATGCATCACAGCTTGGTTTGTGAACAGCTCCATCCTGGACAGTAAGAAATTGTGGCGAATTGTGGACGCAGCCCAGACCATCTTACAAACCAACTTCCCAATATTGATTCCATTTATATCTCACGCTGCCTCAGCAAGGCCAGTAGAATAATCAAGGATGAGTCGCACCCTAGCCACTCCCTCTTCTCCCTATCCCATCAGGGAAAAGGTGTAAATCCCATCAGGTAGAAGTGTGAAAACGCACACCACCAGATTCAGGGACAGTTTCTTCCCAGCTGTTATCAGGCAACTGAATCATCCTACCACAACCAGAGAGCAGGGCTGAACTATTATCTACTGTACTTCTGATGTCTCTTGGACTATCCTTGATCGGACTTTATTGGCATAACCTTGCACTTAACTTTATTCCCATATCATGTATCTATACACTGTAAATGGCATGATTGTAATCATGTATTGTCTTTCCATTGACAGGCTAGCACGCAACAAAAAGCTTTACACTCTACCTCAGTGCACGTGGCAATAAACTAAATTGAATGTCATTTTCCCGACTTTTATAATATGATTAAACCTGGACACACTATGCATTGTTTTTTATAATTAATCATGATCATAAAATGTGAATAGGTCAGAACCCATAAATGGTTGCCATGGTAACCTTCTAATTCCTGAAAAATGCTCCTTTATAGGCCTGTCCCACTTAGGCGATTTTTTAGGCGACTGTCAGCGACTAGGACAATGGAATTCACCAAAGTCAGCACCAGCGACAACCTACGTTAACCTGGCGACAACCTACGACAGCCCAAATTGTCGCCACTGTCGGCAAAAAAATTTCAAGATGTTGAAAACGTTTCAGCAGTGGCCTGTAGTCACCTAAAAAAAATCGCCAGAGTGGGACAAGCCCATCACTCCTTTGCCATTTTCTGTCATTTAACTAATCCTCTATCCATGGAATATGTTACTTGTAAAACCATGACTAAACTTTATTTCAAGTGATAAACATGTTGAATGATATCATATCACAACTTTTGAAAATCCAGATTAGTGGGTTTCTGGAGCTATCTGGTTAGTTTCAAAAGTGTTCTATTAGATTTGCCAAATGTAATTAATAGCTACGATGATTCAATGACCTAGAACAGCCTTTTCCAGAGCACAAAAATATGTTCATCTGCATGTCAAAGCTAAGTCAGTTGGATGATTTGAAAGCACTCATGCGATATCAGCCAATTTTATAGAACAAATCTATTTCATTTCATTTCAAAATTCAGTCTTACTCTGACTTCTTAAAATGAAGATATGCCCATTGAGAGTCAGACAACCTTCTTCTATAACATTTTAGGCCCCATCACATATCACTCACTTCTACATACACCACATACACATCAGTGTCACACTTTACTCTTCATACACATATCACCACATACCGCATAGACATTATGCACCACGCGCACATCGTGCATGCATGCAAGCACAAATCCCATGTGCACAATCTGCATGTACATATTTCACACACAATTCACACCACAAACACATACTTCACCCAAAGTTCATATGTACAAAAACTTTGCACACTGCCCTCGCCACTCACACCTCATAAACACACAAGCCTAACACATACTTAAAATACATACAGATACCCTCACATCTCTCACACATATACCAACACATGCACCTCAGTCTCCTCTGAATGAGTGCTTGGTGGCAGAATTTAGAGAACACTTGTATTACGAGGTATATTGTGGTATATATAAAGCTAATTCCCAACCCCATTATTAACAGAAAGTTAAAAAACACCTCTGTTGGTAGAAATTTCCATCTTGTCTTCCTAGATGGACAACTGGCAAAAATGTCATATATAATTAAAGCATTCCAAAATTCCATGGCAAGAATTTAAATCGGGAATACATACAAAAGATATTTGTGACCAGGATGTTTTAATAAGGCCTTAGTAATATAATTTCAATTCCAATTTCAATGCATTTGTGGCTAAAGTTGTGTATTAGTAAATTTCTGTTCTCCCAACCAAGAATCCTTCTTTATAAACTGCAAACCCTTCTACTCTCTGAGGGAATTTAACTCCTTTATTCTCGCTGGAGTTTACATTCCCCCCCCCCCCCCCAAGTTTGCGTACGTGAGGCGCAAACGGAACTCGCTGACCAGGTAATGAGGGTAGAGAGTGACTTCCCGGACTCCATGGTCATTGTTTTGGGGGACTTTAACAAAGCTAACCTCAGCCGTGACCTTCCTAAATACAGACTTCATGTTACCTGTCCCACCAGAGGGGAGAGAACACTCGATCACTGTTATACGTCAATCAAGAACGCATATCGCTCTGTTCCCTGGGCGTGTCTGGGTCTCTGATCATTGTCTAGTTCACCTTATTCCGAACTACAAGCAGAAACTAAAAGCTGCTAAGCCTGTGGTCAGAACAACGAAAAGGTGGACAAGCGAGGGCATTGAGAACCTACAATCCTGCTTTGACTGCACGGATTGGAATGTGTTCAGGGAAGCAACCACAAGCCTCGATGAGTATACGGACACTGCATCATCATATGTCAGCTTTTGCGAGGACAGTTGCATTCCAATTGCCCTCCCTGAAGGACATCTTCAGCTCTCGCTGCCTTGGCAGGGCAGCCAACATCCTGAAGGACCCTTCCCACCCTGGACAACACCTGTTCCACCTGCTGCTCTCTGGCAGACAGTACAGGTCTTTCAAAACTCGCACAAACAGACTCAGAGATAGCTTCTACCCCATAGCCATACATGAACTTAACAATGCAAAATAAGAAATAACACTCACATTCAACTGAATGGTTCTACCTCAGCTGCTATTGTTATTTATCTGTAATTTTTTTTTATATGTATATATTTTTACCTTTTCTTATATATTTAAAATTGCTCTTGTGAATCGCACCGTGGGATTGACTTTTAAATTTCGTTGTACCATGTGCAATGACAATAAAGAGATTCATTTATTCATTCAACTAAGACTCGGACATGGTTCAACAACAACAAGCCCTGGTTCACTGCAGAACTCAGACAGCTCCGACGGTCTAAAGAGGAGGCCTACAGGAGCGGGGATCCAGACCTCTACAGGTAGGCCAAGTACAAGCTGAGAAGAGGAATCAGAGCTGCCAAGGAAAGGTACTCTGAGAAGTTCTCAGCTAGTGACTCTTCCTCAGTTTGGAAGGGCTTGCAAGAAATTATCAGCAACAAGACAAAAGACCCCCGCTCTTTTGACAATCGTCAGCTGACCAATGACCTGAATGAGTTTTACTACAGGTTTGAAAATCAGAAACGTAACCCTGGTACCCCCTACCCCCCTCCCCAACCAACACAGCCAGACCCTAGTCTACAAAGAATGGACCCTGCACTCTCCACTTCCCATTCACCTCTTCCCACCTACTTAAAGTGTGCAAAGACTGGACCATTTCCCACCCCAACCAACACTTCACACCCACTCACAGCCTGACCTGAGTCTGCAAAGACTGGGCCCTTCTAAACCCACCCCCTCCAATCACCACTTCACACCCAATCATCCACACCCTCTGTGCTGCAAAACATCATTTATCCAATATCAACAATAAAAATAGAGGAGCTGGAGAGGCTTTTCAGAGGACAAAGCCCGAAATCTCCAGGACCTGACAATGTTTCCCCCTCTACTCTTAAGCTCTGTGCCAAACTGCTGGCACCGGTCTATATAGACATTTTTAACCAGTCCCAACAAACTTGTAGTGTCCCTGCCTGCTTCAAAGCCTCCACTATTGTCCCTGTACTCAAAAAGGCAAGGATTACTTGTCTTAATGACTACAGTCCTGTCGCACTGACCTCTGTAGTCATGAAGACACTCGTAAGGCTTGTGCTGGCCAAGCTCAAAAATATCACGATCTGCAGTTTGCATATCGGGCCAATAGATCTGTGGATGATGCCGTCAACCTGGGCCTGCACTTCATCCTACAGCACCTAGACCGCCAGGGGACCTATGCGAAGATCCTGTTTGTTGATTTGAGCTCTGCATTCAACACCATTGTGCCAGAGCTACTACACTCCAAACTTTCCGAGTTGTCTGTGCTTGAACCCCTCTGTTGGTGGATCACCAGCTTCCTGACAGACAGGAAGCAGCATGTGAGGCTGGGAAAGCACATCTCAAACCTGCAAATGCTCAGCATAGGAGCACGGCAAGGCTGCATACTCTCTCCTCTCCTCTACTCTCTCTACACCAATGACTGCACCTCCACAGACACCTCTGTCAAGTTTCTCAAGTTTGCAGACGACACAACCCTGATTGGACTGATCCAGGATGGGGAGGAATCTGCCTACAGACAGGAAGTGTCACAGCTGGCGTCCTGGTGCCGTCGCAACAACATAGAGCTCAAAGCTCTTAAGACAGTGGAATTGATTGTAGACTTTAGGAGAGTTCCCCCTCCCCTCACCCCACTCACCATCAACAACACCACAGTCACATCTGTGGAGTATTTTAAGTTCCTGGGAACCATCATCTCCAAGGACCTTAAGTGGGGGACTACCATTGACAGAGGATGTACTTCCTGCGGCAGCTGTAGAAGCACAATCTGCCACAGGCAATGATGGTCCAATTCTATATGGCCATCGTGGAGTCTGTCCTCACCTTCTCCATCATGGTCTGGTTTTGACTCAGCCACCAAGCCTGACACCTGGAGGCTGCAGCGAATCATCCGATCAGCAGAGAAGGTTATTGGCTACAACCTTCCCTCCATTGATGAACTGTACACTGCAAGGGCCAGGAAGCGAGCGGGCAAGATCATCTCTGACCCCTCTCACCCTGGCCACAAACTCTTTGAATCACTTCCCTCTGGAAGGTGACTCTGGACTGTCAAAGCTGCCACAGCCAGACATAAAAACAGTTTTTATCCAAGAGTAGTTGGTTCGCATGCTTGATCAGTGGTGTTTTATCATTGATGTTTTATTATTATTAATGTTTAGTGTTTTCTGAGTCATTCATAACTGTCACTGTACGTCATGTTTTTACTTGTGGGCGGAGCACCAAGGCAAATTCCTTGTATGTGAATTCTTGGCCAATAAACTAACTAACTTACTTACTTACTTACTTACTTACTTACTTACTTACTTACTTACTCACTCACTCACTCACTCACTCACTCACTCACTCACTCACTCACTCACTCACTCACTCACTCACTCACTCACTCACTCACTCACTCACTCACTCACTCACTCACTCACTTACTTACTTACTTACTTACTTACTTACTTACTTACTTACTTACTTACTTACTTACTTACTTGTGTATGCTGAAACAAGCATCTATAATATACTTAGAATATGTTTAGCAGGGTGTATCTCCCAGTTTCAAGTGCCACACGTGCAATTAAATAAGCTAACAAATAAACAAATAGCTTATTTTTTTTAAAGTAAGAAGCACACAATAAATCTAAAATTGTACATATCATTTTTGCAAAGTGACAACTGTGATCAAATGTTTGTGTGTGCCCTTGTGTGCATGTGTGAGCTGTGGGAAAAAAACACCAGTGGAGAATTACTCTTGCGGTATGTTTTTAGCTGATTTAACCATGCAACCACACTGCCAGAATATTCGTCATGCCTGCGCCCTACCCTACCTAGACACATGTACACTCAAAATAATGCAGCAAGACAACTTTGTGATTCTTGTGTTGGACTTCTTGTACTTTAGACTGATCCGACTTTGAAAAAAAAGTATTGCTGGGTGAATATGGAGAATGACGAAATGAATAAGACAGAAACGATTGCAGGATTCTTTTTATGAATGCTGAGCAAAGCAGCTTCACCCAGCCTGTCCTGACCTATCTTAATAATGTGTTATTATAATGCATAAAGAAAGTCGGTCCACCCAGCCCATCCATCCCAGCTGGCGGGTCATCAGCTTAACATCTCATTGAAAGGACGGCATCTCCAACAATGCAGTTGTTCTCTTTGTAACGTGTTGGAGTGTCAGGCTAGATTAATGAAAATGTAAACACCTTTCTCTCTGCTTAACATGCTATTCACAGAAGTGTCTGTTTCCTTTCGCAGATTATTGTGCCACCAGCTGTAGGAGTATCAATCCATCATCTCTGTTCTACAAGTGCTCCCAGTGCTGTCTCTTAGGTCATTCTTCTCAGTGATTTCCTTCTTAAAGTATGAATCTGCACCAACAACAAACACAGACATTTATTAAAGAATCTTTCTTCACCGTTAACTGTGTCACATTTCAGAAACAAGGGAATTTGGCATTTGAACAAAGAAAATTGTACTTAACATCAACGAGACTTGTTGGAAGCTAACAAAGCCAAATGTAATTTGGTTATATTTCACCACTTACTGTTATGATCAGTGTGCAACAGGCTTATTGCTGTTACCAAACATAGGGTTGATCTGTGAAAAGAAAGATGAGTGTTTTTTTCTTTTAGGGAAATAAATGATGGGCAAGGTTCAAGTGAAATCACATAGAAAACAGTTTCTGGGTTGCTACTTACTTTTAGCACAGGTGTTTCGCTCTGAATAAATATGTTTGATTTGAGAAAACCTGAAGAATACTTGATGTAAAGTCCGCTCTGCTCCGCTGCATGAATACAAAGAGGAGCTGCAGACCACGACCTGAAGCATTAATAGCATTTTTCAGAGCTGTTGTATGTTGATATAAAATTGCATGACTAACAGTATGTCCATCCAAGTTCAGAATCATTACAAAGCAACTCACACTTTAATATGAATGGTAAATTAAAGGGATGGCTAGTAGCAGATTTGGTAGATGGAAATATGCCACATATATCTGTTTCTGAGAAATTAATAATGATGTGCAGGTTTGTGCTTAAATGGCTTCTGTAAAATCTCCCTTAGTGTGTAAGATACGAAAGTGGGATAACAGAACTAGTGTACAGGGGATTGATGGTCGGCGTGAACTTGGTGGGCCGAAGGGCCTATTTCCATTCTTTGATCTGAAAATGTTTCCTTCTACATACTTCTGCCTTGCTCATCCACGATGATGAAGTTGCCTGACTGAGTTAGTTCCACTTCCTTGTGCCTAGTCCATATCCCTATTAACCTCTCCGGTGGGGGCGCTGCAAGCCGGCAGCCCTGTCAGCAGCGTGTCCGTTTTTTTTCTTTTTTTTCTTTTTTTAGTATGTTTTAATTTATGTTTTTAATGTTTCTTTGTGTGTCTTGTGTGGGGGGTGGTGTGGGGGGGTAAGGGGGAAACCGCTTTGGTCGCCTCCTCCACAGAGAGGCGACTTTTTCCATGTCGCCTCTCCCGTGGCCTAACATCCAGAGGGTAGGCCTTGTGATTGTTTAACAGGGATGAATTTGCAGAATTTGCAGATGAAAGCAAAGTTGACATGGTGAATGATCAAACTCAACACAGCACCATGTTTTGGGGTATTATTCAAGTTGGAAGAGCGAAAAGGAATATAGTGGTAGTAGGGAACTGCATAGTTGGATGCGGGTGAGGGGGAATCGATACCGCTCTCTGCAACCAGAGCATGAGTCCCAAAATTCTATGCCAGGATTAAGGAAACCTCTTTTGGGCTGTAGAGCAACTTGGAATGGGAAAGGAAAGATACAACTTTTGTAATTCACGAGGGAGCCAACAACATGGACAAGACAAAGATAGAATTCTGTTGAAGGAAACATGAGCAACTGGGTTCAAACAAAATACAGAAGGATTATGTACTCTGTGTAGAGAATGTGCTCAGGATAAAATGAGTGAGGGTAGAACAAGTGTAAAATGATAGTTGATAGGGACTCGGTGGGCCAAAGGGCTTGTTTCCATGTTGTGCATCTCTCTGTGAATCTATCTCTTTCTATCTCTCCCTCTCTCTCTCTCTTGCTATTTGTTTGTCTGCCTATGACTATCTGGACCACATGAACATTGGTATGGGGCTGGTAGATCAGAAGGAAATGGTATAACTCAAGAATTGTGATGAGGGTAATATAGTAATCATGAGAAACTGGCAAAGTATGACTGCTTCCAGTGGTCCCTCACACAATGTTCAGGATGTTTTCTCAGAAGCAAGAGCGCAAAGATAATCAGTTGTACTAAGGGTCAATATTTTTTTTTTTAATGCAGTATTGACAGCATTACTGTGCTGGGTAATCTGGTGCAGGTGGTTGCCGGAGGTTGCAGGTAGTGGAAGCAGGTAGGGAGACTGACAGAAACCTCCGGGAACCGCACGGAAACCTTGGGTGGGGCGCAAAGTATCCAGTGGTTTCCGTTCTGGTTTCCTAAGTGGGACAGGGGCATAAGAGACCACTGCTTTACAGACCAGTGATGATCCCTTCCTTCCTATATGGTTCTGAGACATGGACAACCTCCAGGCATCTCAAGTCATTGGAAAAATAACAACAATGTTGAATCTGCAAAATCCTCCAAATTTACCAGAGGAATCAGTGGACTAATGCATGCATTTTTAGGCAAACGTCCCCAAGTCCTTTCAGATGGCCACAATCACTTTCATGCCCAACGTCGGACTCACAAAACCAAATTCTATTCCAAGTTCTGTCTTAATGTGCGGGGATCGCTGGTCAGTGCGGACCCGGTGGGCCGAAGGGCCTGTTCTCGCACTGTTTCTCTAAACTAAACTAAAATAAAAACTAAACTAGGGACAATTTACAATTATACCATGCCAATTAGCCTACAAACCTGTGTCTTTGGACTGTGGGAGGAAACCGGAGGGAAACCTTTGCAGGTCACGGGGAGAACGTACAAACTCCGTTTAGACAGCATTCATAGTCAGGATCGAACGTGGGTCTCTGGCACTGTAAGGCAGCAGCTCTATTGCTGTGTCACTGTGCCGCCTGGTCATGGGTGGAGATTACTAGGCAGACTGAGAAAAAGATTGAAGGGTGTGCTCAAAGCTTCTTTGAAGAAGTGCATCTTTGCCATTGACTCCTGGATAATTATTACTCCAAATGGAGAAGAACCAGTTGGTGTGGTCTCAAAAACTCTGTAGCTATGTATCTGGAACATAAAAAGAAAGTTGAAGCCCTGAATAAACCACAAAAGGAACACAGCACCTCACAAACTACTCACCCAGTTATCCCCTCAGTTACATCCTATTCCAATTATGGAAGAAGCTATGATTTCTAAATTGGCCTTATCAAAACACATAAAACTGGAATGGAAAGTCATTCTCGACCTCAAGGGGCTGCCTAAGAAGATGAATTTGGTACATTGTTTTACCGGTCTTTCCTGTTAGTGACAGTTGCTCGCTGTCTTCAATAAAGGTTGTTTTTTGGCGGTACTCTATCTTGTTCATTCCGCAGATTTTGGCTGATTCTTTCTTAATAAAGCCAACAAAAATGAAAATGCGCATCTGGAGCAAACAGAATCTACAGAAGTTTAATATGCTTCTAAAAAATATGAAATGATAATGATGTTGTTTGACATCAGTCTCATAATACACTTATTGTAACAAAACTACAGGGAGGTGAACCTTTCAGTGATTCTGGGCTCACTAGCATTGGCAGGAATTTTTAGAGAACGTCCTCTCATGGTTATTGCACCAGAATAAAGGTGCATTCAAAGAATTTGATGAATGGGCTGTTTCATAGTGGAAATGTTTTCTAAATCCTAATATATCTGACATGCCCAACAGCCCAGAGTGCGAGGTAGTAACAATGGGAAAACGTGTCAGTGTTACCAGTCATCACTCTATGGCAGTGACAGTAACCAAGCATTTCTTGCTTGCCTGCTCCACAATGGAAATTGGCAAATAAATGTCAGCATTTCACGCAAGCCTTCAGACTTTGCTACTTCATTAAACAACACAAAATTCAATGCAGGAACTTAGGCTTATTGCCAAATACTTACAGAGGGAACTCACCCAAGGATTCTTCAACAGGACTGAGGAGGAGCAAATAATATATTCCCATTGATTTTGATAGGAAGGAACAGCTAGAAGAGAACTTATGCTTAGAAAGAGTTTGAAATCAGTTCCAGATTTTTATTAAAATTTCTGTTAAGGACCTGCTAATTAAGAAACGTAATTATCTTTTGACTTTTGTAAAGTCTTTTATAAATTGTTTGTTTCTTGCATTTTTTGTTTTACTTTTTTTCCCATTATTTTTCAATATTTCTAAATATTTTGGCATGATTATATTTGTAGCTGTTTTGGCTAAGACTTGGGTTATGTCTCAGCATCCCACACGATCTTTTTTTTCAGGTATTTGTGAGCAAGGCTTTTCTTGACAGCCCCACTTTTACACCTGCTGTTCACACCATGATGTGCAAAAGATGCTAAATAAAAGGATACTAATACATTGTACTAATGTACGGGGTGATTGTTGACTCGACAGGCCAAAGGGCCCGTTTCCACAACATGTCTAAACTAAACTAAACTAAGAAACTAGACAAGACCACAGTATTCTGATACAATAAAAGGGAATTACCATCAGGATACATTCCACTGTTTTCATAAAGGTATTTGTCAGTTCAATGTAAAGGGGATAATCATAATTTTATATCGAAGTCACGTGAGTGACTACATGAAGAGCCCGCCAGCCCACATGCGCGTCAATACGTCGACACGGCGCGGGAATCGGAGCAGTACTAAACTGCTCCGGCAGGTAAGACAATTTTGTTTTGAGGAACGGGCCACTGAGGTGCAGCGGGCCCGGAGAAGCTGATGGGCGCAGCCTGTGCAGCTGCCGCCATTAGAATTCCGAATGGGAGCAGGCGGCCGGACTTGGTGAGGCTGCCAGTGAGGCTCCGGATGGGAGCAGGCGGCCGGACTTGGTAAAGTTGCCGGTAAGGCTCCGAACGGGAACAGGCGGCCGGACTTGGTGAAGCCGCCAGTGAGGCTCCGGATGGGAGCAGGCGACTGGCATCAGTAAAACTGTCGGGCGCGGCCCCTACAGCTGCCGCCTTCAGGCTCCTAATGAGAGCAGGCGGCCTGAATTAGCCTATTGGTCCAGGCTTACAGTACTGGCAGCCGTGATCTATCCAGTAAGCCCCGCTGAGGCTCTGAAGGAGCAGCTGGCCAAACGAGTTGCCTGTTAATCCATGCTGGGAGAAAAAAAAAAGGCAGAAGGCTGTCGAATTAAACTCAGAATACTAAGGCTCCGAATTAACAGAAGGGGCCGAAGGAGTGGCCTGGCTAACCAGGCTGGGAGTAAAACTGGTAGCGTGCCCTGCACAGTAAGCTCCAGCAAAGCTCCAAAGAGGATGTAGGCCGAAGCAGCAGTCTATGGGCTCAGAAATGCTGACAGGCGTGTCTTGCACAGCAATGTCGCTTTTGAGCTCCGGAAGGGAGCTGTTTGGCAAGCGTGGGGCTCAAGATGTGGTCAGACTTGGTCTGCAATGGAACTTCGCTGAAGCTGAGCAGACAGGTGCGGCAGTACAGACACCTCCATCGAGGCTCTAAAAGGGAGCCAGCCAGATGCCTGTAGGAAGCAACACCTGGCTCAGTGTTGCGTTATATTCCTTCCCTCTAGACTCCGTTGAAGCTCCAGAAGGAGCAAGCCCGGACTCGGATTCATTAACAGGTGCGACCTGTCCAGTCAGTATATAATCGAATTGTGCTCCTGGCTCAGGAGCCACTTGCAGGCTGCTCCAGTCAGATGCCTGTGGTAGCAACACCTGGTTCAGGCTTGCGTTATATCTCCTGCTCAGAAGAGGGGAAGCAATACCTGGTTCAGGTTTGCATTTCAATATCTCCCGCTCAGAAGCGGGGAAGCAAAACCTGGTTCAGGGTTGCGTTATTTTAGTTCCCGCTCAGTAGAGGAGAGTACTGGAGATTATTACATAAGTAACTATGACTATGGGGATAGCGACAAGGAATTCGAAACCCCTGGACTAATGGGGGATATGCTGCAGTTTAATCATATGAAGGAGTTCCGTCTCTTGTCACATAATTTGCCATCCCATCGGAGATAGGAGATCCACTGGAGAAGATCTGGCTACGAGCATCAGTAAATTAACTTCTTAAACCAGCTAAGGAGGGGTATATGCTGGATACGGCTGGGAAATATGCCAGTCCAGATGAACTGCCTGACTTCGGATGTTCCAAATGTCAATCTCACCATTTGGAATATCTCAGTGGTAATACGTGGGCAGAGAATTAAAATGTCAGCCTATCCAAAAGACTGGTCACTGATGTAATTTCGGCCTTAGCAAGGGCAGTTGATGGGTTCAGCTTTCGATAGTGCAGAAGTTGCATCAGCACTTCGATGTAATATGCAGTTGGAGCTAAATTGCCTTCGCAAAATGCTATAAGCCCTGAGGTACTTCCTAAAAAATGTGCTCATTTATGCAGGGCCAGTAACATGCAGCCTGCAAAGTATCTCTTCAGAGAGGACTTATGTTAGCAAGTTTAAGACTTGCAGGAAGAATTTTAGGCTGCGGGAGTAGTAGAACCATCCTATGTGGGTAGGGCTTCAGTATTCTGGCGGATATACCACCTCTATATATAACTAACGGCAGGAATCATTACTCTGCGGCTGGTTGGAACAACAGGCCTACTCAATTCAGATATAGCCAGAGGCCTTTTTTAGCCCCAGGGTCATCGCGCTCACCTTGGTGAAGAAAATGTGTTGCGCACACTGGCGACTGAGATAGGTCGTTCCAGGCAGAGAACTGCGGCAGCAACACCTGGTTCACGCCTGCATTATGATATTTTCCAGTCTGAGGGTTATTCTGCCTTTGAGGAGTTGACAGGGAACTCGTATTCCCACACCAAGTGGATGCTATACTTCAATTCTAGTTGCATAAGGATCTGGTGGAGGTTCTGATTCTATCAGACACTGGAGGTTTGTAGTTTAATGCCATCAGTTGAGGTAAAATCAAACTCGAAAGGCTTTAACCCCAGAAAGTTTTGAGAATTCTCAGGGGTAGAGAAATGTAGCATGTAGCTAGTCTGATTATGTGTTTGGTTAACCAGTTTAAGATGAATAATTGTCTTTCAGCAATTTAGCTGATTCTGAGGATTTAGGGCCTCAATCGATCTTGAAGATGCATGTTTTTTCCATATCTGTTCACGAGAGGCACAGATATATCTGTTGTGTTTGATGGCAAAGCCAGTGGTGGAAAGTTTAGGCTCTACCTAAAGGTTGTCTTCAGTTTACAAAGATTTTAAAGCTATGCTGCCCTACTCAGATCAAAAGGGCATTGTGTCATGGTGTTTATAGACGACATGCTTTTGTAACTGATAAGACTCAGGGGTTTATCAGTAGATGCCTCTTATGATATTAAAGATGAGGTGACATGAATTTTAATAATGCCAATTTGGCCTACTCATTCAGGGTGTCCAATGGCGGCTGAAAGAAGCTCCTATTTACTCGAAGTCATGAGTTGCTAGTTCAGCCTATTTCTCGTGCAGCTAGCTCTGCACGGTTGTATGGGAAGTTTGTGAAGAAGACACGTGAGCTACTTTTTAACAGAAGTAGCAGAGGTTTGTGTTTCTTTCAGTTTGGGCTTAGAGAAGCGATTATGTTATAATACAATTGACACTGCTTGTGCTGCTTTGTCATTCTCTATAATACCATGTGGGACAATACATCATTGGTTATTCACCCACTGTTGACTAATGTTATGCAATGTGTCTTTTATATGAACACTCTAAAAGCCTAGACTCATGGTAGTGTGGAATGTGTATCAGTAAATTATTAAGCACATATTCAGCTAGTGTATTCCTAATGGGAGCAGTATCTTTTAAGTTGATTATGCTTTTAGCATCTGATTTCAGCACAAAGAACACAGTATTTACTCAATCTCCGGCTCGGTCTCTGGGTCATAACTGACATGAAAAGTTGACGGCATACCCACCCGATCGGGGATTGGGGGTGTTATTATGTATACAGGTACACTGAGCTTGCTAGTACCTATGAGATGAAGGATCGTTTCTTCATTGTTATTTAATAGTTTTTGCAAGAGATTGCTGGTGCAGACCATCTCACCATGAATGGAGTGTCAGCAGCTAATAGCGGGTGTAAATTCAAATAATTTCAAGTCTCACTCTTCCAAGGGGGCTGGCTCATTAGCAGCCAATAGCATGGATATTCCCATTTGATCATCTTCTTGCAACAGCAGGAGGCTTACATAGTGCACTTCAGAAGTTATAAAATTTGGTTGAATATACCTGGATGATTGCAGATAGAATTCTGAACAGTGTTGCATGAGTTATTGTCTAACTCACAGCCAATTGGGACTGTGGTCCGATTAAGAGCAATGGCCATGTATGCAAGTTAGCATCATGTTGTTAGTAACCCATGTCTTTTCTACCATTTATGGTTTATCTGTTTAAGTGTTTCACACACAGATTGGGTTACTGCATGAAACCACAGAGCTTTTAAGGCTTCACGTAGTCACTCACGTGACTTTGATATAAAATAGAAAGATTAAACAAAAACTTACCGTTTGAAGTTTGATCTTTATTTTATGAGAAGTTGAAGTGAGGGATTACGTGCCATCCACTCCCAACCCTGAATCACATAAAGATCATTCAGTAACTCAACGGTTATTAATCTTTCTATAGTTTAAGTTTGGGCAAGTGGTCTGTGGGTCATACAGTTGCTCCAAAGATTGATGCGCATGCGGGTTGGCGGGCTCTTCACATAATCCCTCACTTCAACTTCTCATAAAATAAAGATCAAACTTCAAACGGTAAGTTTTCGTTTAATTTTTCTATTTTTGTTACTTCTAAAATGAGGGGTCTTGGTCAGCCATCCATTGTTTATCCCTCTCTCTGTTGTTGCTCACATTGCAGGAAATCAAAATCAGGAGAGATGCAGAGCAGGTGGCCGAGTTGATAGCATCCATTTTATCCCCAACAGTACGAACTGCAGTACGAATATATGCAAAGACATGTGTGACAATATCCTTGTAATTTATGCATATGAGCTGTGCTCATTCTCGCACATGCTCAGTAAATCAGTCAGTGACCTTAAACTTGGAAATAAATAATTCCTGTTTTAGACTCCAACATGAGTGTGTGTGTAGCCATCTTTCTCTGCACATTATGCACCAGTTTACTTATTTTATAAGTAGACAGATATCAAAACATGGTGAATCAAATATACACTATGATGATTAGAAAAAATGCTTTGAAAAGCTTTCAGGAATCAATGTTTCAACGCTCAGCGACAGGACTAGCTGTATGCATGAATGGCTCCACCAAACAATCTAAAGAGAACAGGGTGGAAGAGTGGAAAATGTTTAAACAAATGTATGAAAATTATGCAGTGATAACAGAACTGGATAAGAAGGAGAAACAGCATCAAAAAGCAATATTCCTGCATACTGTTGGACCGGAGGGCGTGCAAATCTACAATACCCTGACGTTCGAAGCGATAGCAGATTGTCTCATCTGTGAAAGTCATCATCGACAAGATGTCTACCATCATCATTGAAGATACGAATGAAACCTTTGAATGATTTTATTTAATAAATGAGACCTGAAATCAGGAGAAAGCATTGAATTGTATGTTGCAGAGTTGAAGGAGGTTGCTAAAACATGCAACTTCTGTGAGTGCCTGAGAGAAAGCCTCATTTGAGATTGCATCGTCATTGGTATTGCAGACCGGTCAACTAGGAAGACACTGCTTCAAAAGATGAATCTGACACTGCAGGGGACTGTGGGCATATGTAGATCCTCTGAGGTAACAGCGGCAAGAATGCAGCTTGAGGGAAAACACAGTGGACTATCTATCAAATCTATAAATCCACTAATTTAATCACAGTGGACTATCTATCAAATCTATAAATCCACTAATTTAATCACAGTGGACTATCTATCTAATTTCTGGGAGATAGACAGACTATACGACCTGAGTAGCCAGACAATCGTTGTGGAACTCAAGAGCCACTTTTCAAGATACGGAATTCCCAGCACTGTGGTAATCGACAACGGGACACACTCATCAGAGGAGTTCGCCAAATTTATCAGGAAATGGCCATTTGACCACTACACAATTTCTCCAAGACATAGCCAAGCTAACGGAAAGGTGGAATCAGCAGTCAAGGCAGCTAAGCGAGTGCTGAAGAAAACTAATCATTCTAAGACAGATGTTTACTTGGCAATACAGGAATTACGCAATACCCATGCACAAGGAGTGAACAGTAGTCCTGCACAAAGACTACATGGAAGGAGAACAAGGACGACTCTTCCAACTACATCTAACCTCCTCAAACCACGTGGTGCTGAGATACTCACAGAAGAGAGGAAAAAGATGAAGGGTTTGCAAGGAAAACAGTCAAAAATCTACAACCGACATGCCAAGGATCTGCCAATCCTGGAAGAAGGTGATGTCGTAAGACTCAAACCCTACAAACTAGGAGATACCAGATGGCAGAGAGCAACATTCCAGAGACGATTGGATGAGAGATCATACGAATTCGAGACAGTCAGGACTTCTAATCTGACGTAATCAAGTGGATCTAAACAAGACCAGAGAACTACCTCCACACATAATTCCAGAGAAACCACCAGACGTGGATAAGACTGGGACACCTTTGCAACCTCAGCTGACATGGAAAAGACCAACACAACATGCATCACCGGATAAAGATGCAACTCGTGAAACTCTTAACGCAGAGAAATCTAACCAAAAACAAAGTGACACAAGAGAAGAAACTAGAAGTGATGCACAGAATGTACCTACTGAAAAGAAAGACATTTCTGAAAGAGACACCATCACAAAGACGAGGGCAGGTTGAGTTGTCACACCGCCGGAAAGGTACGGTGAGTATGTCACAAAGTAATGTGTTTTGCTGTGATGTACCTACTTGCTTATGAAAGAAAGCAGGTGAACATCAGCTTATGTTATTGAAATGTCACAAGTGTGACTTTGATTGAAATTGTGAAATAAGACAGAACAGTTGTTTTACTCTGTTAAGTTAAACCATATTACTACGTGTAATATTATGAAAAGTGTTTAAGTTAACTGTTTTGGGATCGTCGGAAATGTAATCCCAAAATGTCAAAAAGGAAAGGATGTGACAATATCCCTGTAATTTATGCATATGAGGTGTGCTCATTCTTGCACATGCTCAATAAATCAGTCAGTGACCTTTGACTTGGAAATAAATCATTCCTGTTTTAGACTCCAACACGAGTGGGTGTGTAGCCATCTTTCTCTGTAGATTATGTACTAGTTTACTTATTTTATAAGTAGACAGATATCAAATCAACATGCTTCCTGCTGCCACCGCATTACAGCTAGTATGAATTTTACATGGTGCATGCCGCTCCAAAGATGCCTGACGTGGAGTAACCAGAGCAGTTTTACAAAGCTCTTCCCCATCTCCTTCCAGCTTCCAGCTAAGTGTGTTGCCTTAATTACTAAATAGCCCACATAGAGTTACATATTTTTGCACTGCATATTTCACTTGCTTAAAAAGTATAAAATAATTAGTGGAAGTCACGGATTTACCGCAAGGATTGTGAATCCCTGCTCCTTGTGCTTACTGTGTAAATGCACACAATCTTCAATTCTGCACAGTGGGAGTCCAACAATATAGAATCCCCGAATGAACAGCACATCGGTAATGTTCAATCATGTATATGAGGTTGGAAGAAAGATCCCGACGTTAAACGTCACCCATCCTTTTTCTCCAGAGATGCTGCCTGACTGGCAGAGTTACTCCAGCACTTGGTGTCTCTCTCATGGATCTGAGGTTCATGCTTTTCATTGGCAGAGAAGGTCCCCACAGCTCCTGAGAATCTTGCTTCATGTGTTCCCACTAAGCAGATCCAGGCCAGCACGAAGAACCCAACCTGCATGGAAGCTTCGCACCGTACAACAGGCAATAGAAAATGCTTGTATACGGTCACTTTCATAGAGGCCTTTTTCACACAAAGGGTGGTGGGTGTATGGAACAAGCTGCCAGAGGAGGTAGTTGAGGCAGGGACTATCCCAACGTTTAAGAAACAGTTAGACAGGTACATGGATAGGACAGGGTGGGAGGGAATGGACCAAAAGCGGACTTGTGTAACTGGGACATGTTGGCCGGTGTGGGCAAGTTGGGCCAAAGGGCATGTTTGCACACGGTATCACTCTATGACTCTATAACTCTAAGTAATTTACTTACATGACTCACTTTGCTGCAATCCACAAAAACAATCCCCTCCT
This sequence comes from Amblyraja radiata, assembly GCF_010909765.2. Taxonomy (NCBI): domain Eukaryota; kingdom Metazoa; phylum Chordata; class Chondrichthyes; order Rajiformes; family Rajidae; genus Amblyraja; species Amblyraja radiata. Next base: position 80,804,234 of record NC_045956.1, read on the forward strand.
CTCACTACCCCACCACCCATACCTTGCACCATCCTCACCATCTGATCTGATCTTGTAACTATCCCCGAGTCCCCAAAACCCAACTCCAATCCCAATGACTGAGCCCAATCTCTCCAATTACTGCAAGTCATTGTTACGACTCCCGAATGCAGGTACTTCAGAGCCGCGTAACATAAGTCAAAAAACCAGGTTCAAGTTCAAAAATCTTTTAATTATTCAATGGAACACAAAACCCAAACCTGATTTAAACAACCCAGTCAGGGATATGGATGGACTAACAAACAATTAAACAGTGCTCCAGCCAGCCACGTAATGGACCGTCGAACCAGAGACTCTAAAACCTGCCTAAAGAGATATAACCCTGAAACAAAATACACGAAAACACTAAGGTCAGCCCTTATCCGTCCCAAATCAATATTTGTTAACAAGGAATGGTGAAAGTACACACAGTTCTATGCCATGTGGCCAGGCCTTCTGCAGCTCACACCAGCAGACTGCTCACAAGTCAGGGTCGACGAAGAAGAGAGAGAATCCTGGGAGACTCTGGTATTTAAGCTTCAGATGAGTCACCCGTCACCTGACGCAGCTTGGCCAATCGGGTACAGGAGCCTTTAACCCCGTGATTCCTGACTCACAGCCACGCCTGCACTCAGGAGAAAACAGAAACAGGTGAGTACCCTATAACACCAGCAGAGGGAGCGCGTAACACCCCCACCCTAAGATACTGAATAAGTTTCTGAAAATGAACTAAAAAACACCACCAAATTTCAGCAACTGTTCAGTAGCACAGACATCACCTGCGCGACAATGCATCAGCCAAGACATTATCTTTGCCACGGATATGCCTGATCTCCAGGTTGTAGTCTTGCAGCTGCAAACTCCAGCTCATTAACTGCCGGTTCTTATTCTTCATTCTCTGCAAAAATACCAAAGGATTATGATCCGTGAGTACGATGACAGGGACATTCGAGGAGCCAACATAAACCTCGAAATGATTCAGAGACATTAAAACAGCAAGGGTTTCTTTCTCAATGGTGGAGTACCACTTCTGATGACGATTAAACTTCTTAGAGAAGTACGAAGCTGGATGCTCCACCCCATCTGAATCATCCTGTAGAAGAACTCCACCAACCCCATGATCACTAGCATCCACTGCCAGCTTAAATGGACGCTCAAAATCAGATGCCGCAAGCACAGGTGCGCGCACCAGAATACTTTTAGTATGATCAAAGGCTTGTTGACACTCTGCGGACCACACAAAAGCTACCTTCGGACTCAGCAAATCCGTCAAAGGGGCAGCCACCGCAGAGAAGTTTGGACAGAATCCTCTATAGTACCCAACCATAGCCAGATACCTACGGAGTTCAGTCCTGGAGGTTGGAGCAGGAAATGCGGCAATATGCCCCACCTTTTCCTCGAGAGTGCGAACCTGACCCCGGCCCACCACCTTACCCAGATACGTTACCGTGGCCTGACCAAACTCACACTTCCCCAGATTGATCGTTAGGTTTGCCTCCGCTAGACGATGAAATACCTCCTTCAGATGACCGATGTATTCGATCCACGACCTGGAGCACACAACCAAATCATCAAGGTATGCCTCACAGAAGGATAAACCAGACAATACAATGTTCACCAACCGTTGGAAGGTTGCCGGCGCATTGCGCATCCCAAATGCCATTACCGTGTACTGAAGAAAGTCATCAGGCGTAACGAACGCAGAGATCTCCCTCGCCCGCCTAGTCAAAGGAACTTGCCAATACCCTTTTAACAAGTCCAACTTAGACACAAAAGATGCACTTCCCACACGATCTACGCAATCCTCCATCCGTGGGATAGCAATCCGGCTTAGTTACACCATTCACTTTCCAAAAGTCCATGCAAAACCTGTCCTCCCCATTAGCCTTCGTAGCCAGTAGACACGGAGAACTCCACGGACTACAACTAGGTTCAGCAATGCCATGCCGCAGCATATAGTCAACCTGACTCCTTAGACGATGACGCTTGTCAGGGTTGACCCGATGCGGATGCTGTTTAATTGGCGCAGCACCGGCCACGTCAATGTCATGCTGCAGCACTGACGTCTGAGAAGGCACATCCGAGAACAGTGACCCATTTGACTCCACCAAAGCAAGCAGGTCACCCCGCTGACTTCCAGTCAAATGAGACATCCGCAAGGGAAGCGACTCCAAAGCCTCAGAGTTACACAGCTTTCCCTGCGTCACTGCCACAGACAACCGTGCCTCACCCACATCACCACCCGTGTCAGGGGGCAGCACCACTGCAGCCAAAACAGGCTTAGACGAAACCGACGGACACAGCTCCTCCCCATCAACCTCGACAGGCTCCTGCTCATGGTACTGCTTCAGCATGTTGACATGACAGAGCTGAGTCTTACACCTCCGATCAGGGGTACCAATAACGTAATCCCTCTCACCAACCTTCTTAACCACCTGATAGGGACTGCTATACCGAGCCTGCAGACTGGAACCAGGAATAGGCAACAACACCAGGACCTTGTCACCTGGAGATAAATTCCTACTAGAAGCCTTCCTGTCGAACCAGTCCTTCATCCTAGACTGAGCAGAAGCAAGATTACCCATTGCCAGTTCGCATGCCCTCCTCAGTCTAGACCAAAAAGTACAGACGTGGTCTAAAATACTACGGTTTGTATCCTCCTGCAACCATTTCTCCTTCAGGACCCTCAACGGACCACGTACAGTATGCGCGAACACCAGGTCAGCAGGACTGAACCCTAATGACTCCTGCACGACCTCACGCACCGCAAACATAACTAGAGAACCCCCTCATCCCAGTCTTTTTCAAACTCCAGGCAGTAAGTCCTCAACATAGATATCAAAGTCTGGTGAAACCTCTCGAGAGCTCCCTGGCTCTCAGGGTGATACGCACTGGAGTAACAATGCTTAATATCTAACAACTTCATCACCTGACCAAAAACCTTTGACATGAAGTTGGAACCTTGGTCACTCTGCACAACCTTGGGCAAACCGAACAACGAAAAAAACTTAGTGAGAGACTTCACAATGGTAGGGGCAGTAATTCTACGCAAAGGGACCACCTCCGGAAAGCGGGTAGACGCACACATAATTGTCAATAAAAACTTGTTGCCCACCCTTGTCCGAGGTAGAGGACCCACACAATCAACTAGTATCCGCTCAAACGGCTCACCGACCACAGGGATTGGATATAAAGGCGCAGAAACAATCGATTGGTTCGGCTTTCCTGCCACCTGGCAAATGTGACAACACCTGCAGTGCCGTTTCACGTCCTTTTTCAACCCTGGCCAAAATAAATTCCGTAAGATACGGTCATACGTCTTATTGACCTCCAAATGTCCACCCAGAGGACCATCATGAGCCAAACAGAGTATCTCGTCCCTATACCGACGAGGTATCACAATCTGATCAACCACGCTCCAATCATCATGCCCAGATATATCCAAGGGAGACCACTTTCGCATCAGTAAGCCATCCCTTAGAAAACACCCCTTTGCTGTGGAATCCATATCCCCCTCAGGCACCGCGCAGTCGAACAGATCAGATAAACCTGGATCACTCTTTTGCTCCTCAACCAGCCGGTCACGTGACAGTGACACCGACACATTTCCAGACACTACCCCATCTTGAGATGTAGAAACACTGTTCACAACACAGGATCTATCATCCTGATCCCCAAAAATGCTCTCACTCAGGTCCACTACATCCCCAAACTTCGCCTGGCTCTTAGCCATAGCCCTCGTGACAGCAAAAGCTGCGAAGACCCTCGGATGCTGCATAGCCAATCTATCAGGACCCTGCACCATCAGAACAGCCGTCACCTCAGGAGTAACTAAAACTCTACCTCCTGCCAAGTCATTCCCCAAAATCACAGAAACTCCCCCAACGGGAAAACACGGCCGTAACCCAACAGTTACCTGGCCTGAAACCAACTCGGACTCGAGACTCACGGTATGCAAAGGCACTACCATGTCATCCATCCCGAATCCTACCACTGGGACACTTGACCCAACCGATGTTTCCCCAGAAAACGGCAGTACACTATCCAATATAAAGGACTGATAGCACCAGTATCACGCAAGATGGATACTGGAACTCTATCACCCCCATCCTCTAGAGAAACAAAACCATTCATGATGAACGCAGAATAATTCCTACACTCATCAGACTCAGGCACCTCAGGAACCACAGGTGTCTTCTGTGTACCCACCAAAGCCACAGGCTTTGCATCCTTCTTTTTCAGAACGGGACACGACTTTAACATGTGCCCTTTCCCTCTACAATAGTAGCACACAGGACCTTCCTTAGTCCTCAAATTTCCATCAACCTTATCAGCTTGGACCTCCCCCTGTATCAAAGTGCTGCCACTTGCAGGCACAGAAACAGCTTTGACACTGCCACCGGCGACACCACCACGATCAACCGGCCGTGCACCAAAACTATAGGATCGCCCAACAAAATCAGATTTATGAGTCAATACATACTCATCTGCCAACACCGCGGCCTTAGACACCTCATTCACCTTCTGCTCATTAAGGTAAATAGCAACCCTCTCAGGGAGACAGTTCTTAAAGTCTTCCATAATCATCAAGGCCCGCAGTAGCTCAAAATCCTTCACCCCTTGAGAAGCGCACCACCTGTCAAAAAGTGCCTCCTTCTCCCTAGCAAACTCCACATAAGTCTGACTATCAAACTTCCTAAAGCGCCGGAACTTCTGCGTACGCCTCTGGAACTAATTCATAAGCCTTTAATACTGTAGACTTCACACACTCATAGTCCAGACTGCTTTCAACAGACAAAGACGAGTACACCTCCCGTGCATTACCCACAAGGACACACTGCAATAGCAAGGTCCACACGTCCCTAGGCCACTTCAAGGACAAAGCCACCCGTTCAAACATTGTGAAACACTTGTCCACATCCTTCTCACTAAACGGGGGAACCAGGCGGATGTTCTTGCTCATATCCAACTCCCGTTCCCTAGAAGAAACCCGGGAGGCATCCAATTCCTTCTCCCACAGCCTAATCTCTGCCCTCTTGGTTTCCTCCTCAGCCCTCTTGGTTTCCTCCTCAAGTCGTTTCATTTCAAGAACATGAATTAGCTCATCCTTTTTCAAGGCCATTTTCTGTGACTCAAGCTTCATCTCCTTCAACCTAATGACTGCCTCCATGTCCTGACCAGGCTGTATAGAAGATAGAGGACTGACTGTACAACCAGGCAATACCTCACTTTTCACCAAAGCAGACCATAACACCATCTTTATAGACTGTTTCTTCGAATGCTTATCAATAGACACGCCATAGTTATCCGCCAGCAAAATCAAACTCTCCTTAGTACACCTATCAAACAACTCCTGACAAGGAGCCTCAACAAAGTCTTGCACCTTAAATTCCATATCAAATGTAGCACCAAACCACCAGCTAAACTCTGGGCACAAATGCTACCACTAACAGGGAAGAAAAAATTCCCTCACACACACAGACTTCCTCAGTCACCAGAAGCCTATCAAAAAAACCCCCCAAAAACGTCTAGGGTCCTCAAAGCTTAGGACGAGCCCCCATTTTGTTACGACTCCCGAATGCAGGTACTTCAGAGCCGTGTAACATGTCAAAAAACCAGGTTCAAGTTCAAAAATCTTTTAATTATTCAATGGAACACAAAACCCAAACCTGATTTAAACAACCCAGTCAGGGATATGGATGGACTAACAAACAATTAAACAGTGCTCCAGCCAGCCACGTAATGGACCGTCGAACCAGAGACTCTAAAACCTGCCTAAAGAGATATAACCCTGAAACAAAATACACAAAAACACTAAGGTCAGCCCTTATCCATCCCAATTCAATATTTGTTAACAAGGAATGGTGAAAGTACACAAGTCAGGGTCGACGAAGAAGAGAGGGAATCCTGGGAGACTCTGGTATTTAAGCTTCAGATGAGTCACCCGTCACCTGACGCAGCTTGGCCAATCGGGTACAGGAGCCTTTAACCCCGTGATTCCTGACTCACAGCCATGCCTGCACTCAGGAGAAAACAGAAACAGGTGAGTACCCTATAACACCAGCAGAGGGAGCGCATAACAGTCATAACCGCCAAGCGTCCACAACCAGTTTCATCTTTGACCTAGTTAATCACCGAGCTCCACTCCCTGATTAATAATCGAACCCCCCAACTAATGCTAACAAAGGGGGGGCCCCGGTGGGGGTCCCTCTACGCAGGGATTCCCCCCCTCTACATTGGGGACCGAGGTATTCCCTGCAACCTATTTCTCTCGCGGTTCACAGACTCGCCAGCTGCCTGCCAATTTTACGGGCTGGAAGAGTCTGTGTACCACGTGTACATGAAGTGCGTGAGGCTGCAGCCACTGTTTGAATACCTATAGGGGCTGCTCCTTGCCTTCTGGCTGCATTTTTCACCCACCATCCTCATCTTTGGACACCCTGTGCGTAGGGGAGAGGGTAGGGCTGAAGATGTCCTGGTTGGGTTGCTCCTGAGCCTGGCCAAGCTGGCCATCCGCGAGTCAAGGCGCCAGACGATGGAGGGCTCTACCCAAGCCGGCTGCCTGCCCCTTTTCCGGGGATATGTCCATGCCCAGGTGCGGATAGAAAGGGAATACGCCCTGTCTACGGGCACCCTGAGGGAGTTCCGCGACCGCTGGGCACCGAGGGGGGTTGAATGTATCCTGGACAAGGATTGCAATATAGTTGTTTAACAGTTGCTTAGCGTATTTGTTTGTCTTGTATTATGGTGGTGTTTTGTTTTATTGTATTGTAAATACTATTTTAATATTTGAATAAATATTTTTGATTAAAAAAAAACATTTTTTTTTAAACTAATGCTAACAAGACAGGAACATGCTCCCATTGTCCAGTGATCCCCACCATGCCTCCTGTGCTGGGCCTCATGTGCTACTAAATTTCTTACCAAGAAACTTCTAAATCAAATCTTCATTTCCTTGCCCAACAGTCACTGTCTTGCTTTACAAATCAGTTTCTAGTCCATGGTGCCCTGGCTTTTAATGGCATTAGTTTTCCCCAAAACAAAGCAGCCTTTACAATCAGAGTCCATTGCTTAGAAGAAGCTCATGTGTCTCATACAAGGTGATGGTGTGTGTTGTGAGAAACCTAAGATTGAGAACCTTCTGTATTCAGGCAAGGGAAAAATAAATCAGAGCGATAAGTAATTAAAAATGTATTTGGTTCAAAATGTTATTATTGCAACAGTGCATTACCAATTTAGATTAGTTTAGTTTAAACATGCAGCGTGGAAACAGGCCCTTTGGCCTGCCAAGTCCGCGCCAACCAGCGATCCCCGTACACGAGCACTATCCAACACACTAAAGACAATTTTACAATTTACCAAAGCTAATTAACCTACAAACCCGGAGTGTGGGAGGAAACCAGAGCACTCGGAGATAACCCATGCGGTAACAGGGAGAACATACAAACTCCGTATGGACAGCGCCCGTAGTTAGGATCGAACCTGGGTCTCTGGCGCTGTTAGGCAACAACTCTACCGCTGTGCCACCGTGCCACCCCGGCACTAGGGACCCAGCCTGGCAGCTTCCCTCAATGTACTTGCGCTCAGGAGATCCACTCAGCTACAGCACATAGTTTCCAATAAGGCTGACTTTAAAACTCCTAAAACATATACAGCAACATCATTCATAATTAATAGTTAAAAATTAATTACATGCTGGTATTACAAGCTGACATTTGTGTGCATCAATTAATAATAATTATGGCAACTTAAAATCACTACTGAACAGTCATTGTAAAATTAAAACAGTTTATTACAGGAGTAGGTCAGCCTCTCCTAGTCGCTACAGAGGAATATTATCCTGTTGGTACAAATGAGTCTCCCTTTGAATGACTGTATAGGTCAGGCCAGTGTTGATCATGCATTGCCAAAGGTTATGTTAGTTAACTTTAAACAGTAAATCAAAACTACAGAAGTGGGAAATTCTCAGCAGGGCAGAATTATTTCTAGTTTCCCCAAAAATCCTTGTGGATGTTGATGTAAATAAAAAGTCTCTTAAGTTCTGAGAATCAAAGCAAAAATAGAATATTAGGAATACACAGTAAATCTTTCACATAACCACCACATGGTTAACAAAAAAGTGATTATTTAATTAGGTGCATTCTGCTAAATAATCTACATCTAAAATATTTGAAAAAGACACAAATTCAATGAATCAGGCGGGATCTCCGGAGAGCATGGATAAGTGATGGGTAGACACAAAATGTTGGAGTAACTCAGTGGGAAAAGCAGCATCTCTGGAGAGAAGGAATGGGTGACTTTCGGGTCGAGTCCCTTTGTCAGTCTGAAGAAGTGTCTTGACCCGAAACGTCACCCATTCCTTCTCTCCAGAGATGCTGCCTTTCCCACTGAGTTACTCCAGCATTTTGTGTCTTCCTTTGTGTCTCAGTTACTCCAGCAGTTTGTGTCTACCTTTCCTACACATGGATAAGTGATGTTTTGGGTCAGGGACCATCATCAATGATTGTGGTTGGGGCGTGGGAGGGGGGGGGGGGATTAAAGGGGGAGAAAGCTGGAAGAGTGGCCTCCGTCTATACTGCATTTGGTGCAAATGATGCAACACTCTATAAAAGTGCAAACAGTACCAAATTATTATCTTTTGATTTCAACTATCTTGATTCCGCACATAAGTATAGGTAAATTTGGTCCATCAACTGAAGCAACATGAATGTTCAGAGGGTAGCAAAGGGGAATACACAGGACGCCAAATGTAAAGGGACATCAGGTTTTGGCAGGAGAAGTTTTACAGAAAAAAGGCACCAGAGCTAGAAGAGATTTCAATTGTGTAGAGTGTGGAACAATCTGTTCCATCTTACATGAAGCACAGAGAAAGAATTAATAACACGTTATAGCCCTGTCCCACGGTACGAGTTCATTCCAAGAGCCCTCCTGAGTTTGCCCTGATTCGGACTCGGAGATTTACAGTAATGGCCACTCGTCGGCACTCGGGGCCCATCGTGGACATTTTTCAACATGTTGAAAAATTTTTAAGAGTCTTCCAGTGCTTACCTGCCATTTGCCAGTCTTCCTGTGTTCCTGTCATTAGCGTTATGAGCCGCTAAGAGGCGTCCCCAAGCTCCGACGTACCCGCTACGTTCTTTCTCCGTGCTTACCACGAGTTTGATTTCTTTTAAACTCGGGAGAGCTCTTGGAATGAACTCGTACCGTGGGACAGGGCTTTTAGGAGCAGCTGTCAGAGGAATGGATACTCAATGTTTACTTTGAGTCAAAACTGGAAGTAGATTAACAAAGCAAAAAGCATCTGCGTAATCAGGAAAACATTACAGATAGGGGGGAAGGGAATCTATGAGTGACTACAATTAGATAGTTAAGAGCTGTATTAAACAAGAATATATTTCCATTAATTAGAAACAAGGAACTGCAGGTGCAGGATAATACACAAAAAGACACAAAGTCGTGGAGTAATTCAGCAGGTCTGGCAGCATCTCTGGAGAACATGGTTAGGTGATGTTTTGGGTCAAAAATACTTCAGTCTGAAGAAGGGTCTCAACCCGGAACGTCACCAATTCATGTTCTCCAGAGATGCTGCCGGACCTGCTGAGTTACTCCATCACTTGTATCCTTTTGTATATATCCATTAAGCTGGACAACAGTGGGCCAGTGTTAGGTGGGTGAACATGATCAATCATGCACAGTGGTCCACGAGGACAAAGAATGATAATTCAACATGGTCATTGGGTGAAGAAATCTGACTTTGTTGGGAACTAATTGATGCCGTGGCAAGTTAGTGCCTTCATTCAGCAGAATGTTTCTTTAGAAAAAAAATCCTTAATAATTGTCACACAAATACTGGATATCTGTCAATGCACAGAGAAAGGTTATATCAATTCCTAAAGTTTGAACAATTTTTTATGTTAGAAGCAATAGTCGGAAAGTATTATTGTGTCCTTTTTTTCTTTTTTTGCTATTTGAATACAGTTTATTGTTGCGGAAATCTGTCAAATTACTTCCAGGAAAATTCTTTAGGCTGGTGGTTATTTTACAAAGTAAAGCATGACAAGACCACCATGTTTCCTCCTGTTTATTGTTCATTGCTGTGTTTTGAGACTGACACAACTAAAACTAAGGTTTAAAAGAGGCCAACGTCTGATGAACAAGAACGGTGTCAAAATAGATCTTGCTGAAGGATTTTCTCACACGCCGATACAGTGGGTGTTGGTATTATGACATGTGCAGGCCTCATTGTTATTTCTCACAACAACTTTGCCTGCCCTTGTACTCAATCTTCCGGGTGGCCAGGTCATAAAATAGCCATGATTTACATTCCTGGTTCAAATTATCCACCTTTTCTCTTCCTGCCTCATTTGAGCTCCTTGTTTTGTACTTCACACTATCTTTCAATTATTGGAAACAGCGCTGTTCTTTCACCATCTACAGATGGTTGCCAGAAATTCCACTTCCCTGGCAACGGCTGAAGAAGAACACACTTCTATCAAAACCTGTTAATCTTGTGTTTGAATATTTTAACACATAATTATAAACAAATGAAATATATTTACTTTGCTGTATGTTGGTTTATCTCTAAATATAACCTACAATGAACTAACTAATCTATGGAAGATAATTGCTTTATATAGAGCTTTTCTTTGTATGTACTATGAATCAAGTAGTCCTTTTCTAATGGTTTTGTTGATTTTGTTCGGGATTATACCAAATGTTTTAAAAAATCATTTCAGAGAATATTTTATGGCTAAATTCACACACCCTGCCCCAATCAACATAGATCCCCCCTTGAAGAGGGTAACTTTAGAGTATACAATAGTTTATTGGTTAGCACCATGATGTCAATGGGGATGAATAGGTTTATTCAGATTCTAATTACAACCAGAAGGAACACCCATGTTTCCACTCAGCACTTACTATGACAACCCGCCACATCCAATATTCACCTGACGGTATATTGGTGATCATTACACGATAGTGTGCTGGCAAACTGCCCGAAGGCATTGACCTCATTTTGCTTTTCTGTTTTATATACCTTTCTTGGCATTTGTAGATAACATCTTAAATAACATTGTTTAGATCTTAAAAGCTTCTTCAAAGCCATTCACTCTGTAACAAAAAGGGAGGTAAAAATTGTGTGGATTCTCCCACAATAACTGGTTTCACAGATCCCTCAACTGAAATCTGGCAAAAAGGACACAATGTCTCAATAGCAAACTATTGCTAGATAGCTTGTTTAGGACTTGGCTTTTATTTTCCAATAGATGTATTGAATGTATCAAATTGTGGCAACTTGTGAAATAATAAAGGAAACCTTATCAAAGAGGCAATGGCAAGAAAAACTATATGGATACCATTGGAAACACAGTTTTAAAACAACATAATTGATTTTAAATCTTTCATACAAAGGTATACATGTTGATGAATCTTCCCTGCACTCTCTCCAGTCCAATTATGTCCTTCTTATAGTGTGGTGACCAGAACTGTACACAATAATCTTGCCGTGGCCTAACCAACTTTTACAAACTTGTGAAAATCAAAACTGCAAATGTTGCATATCTGAAATAAAAACAATAGTAATCATAGTTTTTCTATTTTTATTTGATAAAGCTGTATGCAAATTCCCAATTATTATTTTCTATGTCCCAACTAATGAATGCAATAACCTTGCAGGCCTCTGTAAATAAGCTCTTCTAAGCTTTCCTCCAGTCTAGTTCAGTCAAAAAAGCACTGATTCAAGCACTGGAACGACTTTATTTTTGGATTGCACAACAAATTCCCCTATATAATACCTAAACCACCACAGGTTCGATCCTTTTATCTGCCTGGCCAAGCCCTTCAGCCTCGTGCAAGCAGAAACACTCCAAAATGTCATGCAGTCCCAAAACGTCACGCTCTTCCAGAAGATCGCTCTTCCAAAAGATCACGCTCTTCCAGAAGATCGACAAAGGACCTCATGGGGGCTGCCTTTTATAAGTCCCCGAACCTTGAGGGGCTGAACGACAGAGGGGTGGTCTTTTTACAATCCAATCAAACATATTAATTACAACAATACATTATTGACAATTACCAAATTCAATAACAGAAGCCCTCATACATTGTTAGGAGATGTTTCTGGAGTAAGCTAACTTAACTTGAATAATGCAACATTTACCCTGGCATTCAATCAAACCATCCAGGACTTAGCATTTTTAACCAATCAACAACAGCAGGGTAACTGTCTAGCAACATTATTCACAATATGTACACTTAGTTTGCAGTAATCCAATCAACTTCATGCATTTCACACTTCCTTGGAGGTCCTCTGCAGAAATCCCATTCATTCTGTCAATTGAATCTGCAACACTGATCTGGGCTCTAGACTCAGTGGCATCATTCAGAAGATGGCCTTATTTCTGCAGAGCACATCAGACTTGAGCAAAATGGCCGAACAATACATGAGTCTTTTACTAAATGTTGGTGCTATTACTGCTCTGTTTTAGCCAGGATTTACACCTTCTTCACAATTTCATCCACCTGTGATGCCAACTTCAGGGATCCATGGGCATATGCCAAAGTTCCTCTGTTCCTTAACACTCTCTGGTTCCCTAGCATTCACTGTGTATATGAATAGACAATAGACAATAGGTGCAGGAGTAGGCCATTCGGCCCTTCAAGCTAACACCGCCATTCAATGTAATCATGACTGATCATCCCCAATCAGTACCTCGTTCCTGCCTTTTCCCATATCCCCTAACTCCGCTATCTTTAATGCCCTATCCAGTTCTCTCTTGAAATCATCCAGAGAACCTGCCTCCACCACCCTCTGAAGTAGAGAATTCCACACACTTACAACTCTCTGTGAGAAAAAGTGTTTCCTCATCTCCGTTCTAAATGGCTTACCCCTTATTCTTAAACTGTGGCTCCTGGTTCTGGACCCCCCAACATCGGGAACATGTTTCCTGCCTCCAGCGTGTCCAAACCCTTAACAATCTTATATGTTTCAATAAGACCCCTCTAAAGACATCCTTCTAAAGTCCAGAGTGTACAAGCCCAGCTGCTTCATTCTCTCAGCATATGACAGTCCCGCCATCCCATATCCTAATCTTATTAGTCTTCTCAAAATGCATGATCTTATAAATTACAGGGTTAATTTCCATCTGCCATTCTTTCTGTGCTATCATTAAGATCACCTATTTTCAGGACATCTGTGGAGTTATCAATCATACCTCTTATATCCCGAACCAGATATTTAAAACAACTTTTATATAAAACAAACAATAGATTTTCCAGAAATGACCCCTATGTTATATCACTGACCAGGGGCTTCCAATCACAAAAAACAACCCTCCGTTTTCTCCCTCTACGTCCTACTACCAAAATGGTTTTTGATCCTAGGTTGCCAGCTTGCCATCAATCCCATGGGGTTCAACCATCTGGACCAGTCTTAGATGTGGAACCTTATCAAAGGCCTTACTAAAATCAATGTAAATGATATCAACAAACGGTCCTTTTCAATACATTGTTTTCACCCTCAACCAAGTCAAAGTGGTCAGACATGATCTCTCATGAACAAAGTCATGCTAATTAATTCCAGATGATGCTCTTGTGCTCCTCGATTGACACTTTCTTTGAGTGCAAACTACAATATATCAGCTTGATAGACTGCAGAGTGTTTGGACAGAATCTATTAACAGTCCCTAAACTGTGTAATTTGTCCAATGCCAAGGCCATCTCATTTAATAGCACAAATTTCTATCACTAAACAACTGGAAGCTGTAATTCAGGCAGAAACCCAACAAAATAATGGACCAGCATGACTGAATCTTTTGGATGTCTATAAGGCAGGTTATGTTTCACTCACCACACTGGACTCTTCAAAAATCAATAAAATGCATTGAATGATCTTTGTATCCATTAACAAGTTGCATAAAATAATGCATTAAAACTAGCAAATATATTGCAATTAAGGGAATATTGCTAGTGTAGTTCAGGGTAGGTTAAAACTAGAGGGGCAGGAAGAGAGGAGGTGGGAACCAGAGCCGCAGATCAGCAAGTGGAGGGACAGAAGGGAAGTCAAGAGGCTATGACGTTAGTCTGAAAAGAAAGGCAGGGACGGACAGATTGATGAACCTAGTGAGACTAATGGGCCAAAATGTAATTATTTCAATGCAAGGAGTATTCTGGAGACAGCAGTCTGGATCAGTCCCAAGTCTCTTCTTTGATGTTGTGGTCATTACAAAGACTTATTTGCGAGAGGGATAGATCAGGCAGCTCAATATTTCAGGGTTTTGATGTTTCAGACGTGATAGCAAAGGAGATAAAAGAGGTGGATGTTGCTTCACTAATCAGGCTGCACTCAGAGAGGACAGTTGGGAGATCATCCACTGCAGCAATAGGAATAGACCTCAAAAATATAAAGAAGTGTGATCACTCTGATAGGATTATCCTATAAACCTCCCATTAGCCAGTAGCTTGTAGAGCAACAGGTATGTACACAAATTATAGCATTTGTAAAAGCAACAGTGTTGTCATAGTGGGTGATTTAAGTAAATTCCCCAATATTAACTGAGTGTAAAAGGCTTAGATGGGACAGAATTTGTGAGGTGTTTCCAAGAGGTTTCTGGAAACAATTTGTGGATAGTCTGACGAGAAACAGAACTTTACGGGCCCTTGTGTTGGGAAACTAGCCTAGCCAGGTGACTGGTGTTTCAGTGGGAGACCATTTTGGGTGCAGTGATCGCAACTCCTTAAGTTTTAAGATTGTAATGAATAAGGATAAGTCTGGATCTTAGGGGAAAGTGCTAAATTGGCATTGGGCAAATTACATTATTAGGCAGGAGTTAGGGGGAATAAATTGGGAGCAGCTGTTATTGCGTTAGGATTAGGATCTGACATCTGGGAGTCATTTAAAGTCCAAATGATCAGAGTTGGTCCTGAAAGGGGAAGGAACAAGGTAAGGGAACATTGGATGACCAAAGAGGTTGTAAATTTGGTCAAAAAGAAAAAGGAAGCTCATGTAAGGTTTAAGTAGATAAAATTAGACAGAGCCTTTGCGTAATATAAAGCAAGCAGGAAATAACTCAAGCGGGGAATTAGAAGGGCCAGAAAGGGCCATAAAATGTGTTTGGCAATTGGGATAAAAGAGAATCCCAAGGCATTTTATACATCCATTAAAACAAGAGCTTTTCAATGGAAGGAGTGAAGTGGTAAAGAAGGCGTATGCGATGCTTATCTTCATCAGATAATTGAATATAAAAGTTTGGAAGTCACATTACATCTTTTTTTAAAGTTTGGTTAGGCCACATTTGGAATATTATGTAACATTCTGGTCACCACATTACAGGGAAGATGTGAAGGCTTTGGAGAAGAGGTTTACCAGAATACTAGAAATAAAGAACTGCAGATGATGGTTTATGCCAAAGATAGAATGCTGCCTGGATCAGAGAAGAAATTGAACAAACATATTGTTTTCTTTGTAACATTGAAGGCTAATAGGAGATCTTATAGAAATGTATAATATTATGAGAGCTATAGATACCATAGACAGGCTGAATCTTTTTCCCAGGGGGGAACGTCAAACATGAGCATAGCTTTGTTGAGAAGAGGAAAGTTAAAGGAGATGTGCAGAGCAATAGTGGCAGTTGGGTGGAACAAGCTTCTAAGGGCAGATATGATAGTGGTGTTAAAGAGGCTTTTAGATAGGTACATGAATATGCAAGGGATGGAAAGATATAAATCATATGCAGGAAGAAAGGATTATTTTAATATAGCATTGTGTTCAACACAGACATTGTGGCCCAAAGGATTTTTTTCCTATGTTGTACTGTTCTATTTTCAATAAGGGTGGCACAGTGGCACAACTGCTAGAGCTGCTGCCTCACAGCAGCAGAGACCCGGATTCAATCCTGACCTAAGATGCTGCCGTGTAGTGTTTGCACATTCTCCCGGTGACCTCATGAATTTCCTCCAAGTGCTCCAGTTTCCTTCCACACCTCAAAGACAAGGGGATTTGCAGATGAATTGACAACTGCATATTGTCCCTAGTCCCTAGGATGAGAAAGTGGGATAATATAGAAATGGTGTGAACAGGTGATCTATGGTCGGCTTGGTTAGTGGATCAAAAGGCCCATGTCCATGCTGTATCTCTAAACTAAACTAATCTCATAGATAATCTGCACCAAACCAGAGCACCTGGAGGAAATTCATTAGGTCACCGGGAGAATGTGCAAACTCTACACAGACAGCACCTGAGCTCAGGATTGATTCCGGGTCTCTGGCGCTGTGAGGCAGCAGCTCTAGCAGTTGTGCCACTGTGCCACCCTCATAGAAAATCGAATAGTCAGCAATCTTCAGTGTAAACTGGCACCTGCAATTTATTTCTACATACTGACAATGTAAAAGATAGCTGATCAGTAGGCTATAAGTTGCAATATTGAGAGGTGCTACACCAGGAGCAGCTCAATGACCAGTCAGCAGCTGCTATGTTTAGTGAGGGTAGGAACACACCTCTGGTGATTGTGGTGGAGGGACTCCATTCAGAAGTTTGGCACAGTGCTGGAAATTAATGTTGAATTTTTAAGGGTAATTGAGGAAAAAATACTCAAGAAGCCCAAACAAAACCAGTCCACTACACATTACAATTGGCTCGGAGATACTCAAAGTACACCTACTGAGGTGTATTTGGAATTTATAGTAATATGAATCCTCCAACCCCACAAAGTCTGCAAGGATTAGTGATGGAGATATTGAGAGAGTTCAACCTAATTCAAGTTGAGATCTGACCAATGAGCCTCTATATGTAAACATTCCAGACAAATAATTTAGTCTCGTCCTTGAATCTTCCCATAATGATGCAGCCTTGCAGCATGCCACCCAGTCTAGGTCTTTCAAGATATTAAGAATATTTAAAAATAAATGAAATGCACTCTGGTTTCAATCTAGTTTCTTCCAACCTAACCTTGTTGGAAGTTAATGAGAGCAAGGTAGCAGCTTATGGCGGCAGGTCTCGTTCCTTGAAGTACATAACCCACAAGGTGACCCAACCCCCAATATTATGAAACACCCCATTGTCTGAGGTCCCGTGGGACATCCGCTATTTTTCTAAATGACCTTTTACTCAGTGAGATTTATATTTGAGGAAGGGGACGTGACACTGTAAACTGCTTCCTCCCTCTCATTAAATTTCAATGGTAAATTTTTTGAAAATTCCAGCAAAAACATTTGGTCTGGAGCCAGCATGGGGAATAATTAGGCAACAATTTAAATGGGATTTGAGTTGTCAGATATTTAGGGAGCAACAAGATTGGTTTGGCTGCAATATCCAATTCCAATTGTGCTTCTCTTTTGAAAAGTTTAGGAAGTAATTAAACGTCCTTGCTGACTGGAACATGGCAAGTGCCTTGGATAGTTTAGGGTCAAAAGCAACCAATTTTAAATAGAACTTAAGGCGTAGTACAAATATTCACACAACCCATGCATGGCATGAAGTTTATGGTTTCAATGCTAAAGCCAATAGATCTTTGTGGCACAGCTGTGTTCTCCATAAAATCAATAACTACAGTGTGTGTTTACAGGCAAGAAAAATATTTTACCAAGGAGTCATTGAAAATATGCAATCTTGTCAACAAATGAATGGTGATTACAAAAATATTCTGTGTGGGAGGGTGATTCTGGTAAGCACTGCTTCACTCTCCCCAGCATGTGGATAAAAGATTTGTTTATTTTAAAATCTGTCACAGCCATTTACTGTCTCTGCCCTGGGGCTGATCTCCTACTCTGTGCTAGACGAGGAAGGAGAGAGGTAAGAAAGGGGTTACCATAACTACACATCTGCTAAGGTAATCAGTACAAGTAGCTTTTAAAACTGCCAGACCGCATGTCCACTGAGAAAATCCTTGTACAGCAAAGCCCCTTAATAGGCTGTAATCATTTGTCAGCATACACATGTACACTTGCCCCATTGGGTCCCGATGGTAAATACAACTTGACAGCACCAGAGTGAGCCTGCTCTTTCTCATGTCATCTGTACATCAACCCCAAACTCTGCGATGTGATATATTTAGTAGTTGCTGTGCCTTCACGATCAGCAATAAACACAACACATCCCACATAGGCTGCTCTAGACGTTTGGTAGGAAATCTACTACCCAAGGTTTATTGAAGTCATCAGATGTTATAGATGTAATAATTTTCATTAGGTGAAAAAATATTGACAGGGTTTTTCATGTTTCTCTATTTCCAAAGAAATTGCACCCTTTAACTTGTAGACACATTTGTAAATACATCCGACGATTCCGTAAACATTTTGAAAATCTGGAATTCTGGAATTTCCATCTGTTCCTATATTTCCCAAAAACTGTACAACCAATATCATGTAACCACAAAATTGTTGTCCAAAGAGTCGAAAATAATTTATGTCCAAACCTTGTCTCATTCCAAACCATTTTTAAGATGGATGTTGCCATATATATTTGATAGAGAGCCCACAGTTGCAAATGTTATTTTGTTTGCATCTTTGCAGTCAGATATTATTTGTATAATGGAACTGAGCTTTGGCAGTAAGGTTAAAGAAATGTTGTGTAGTTTTTAGCATGTCTTGCTTGCTGATGGTAGTGTTACACTCTGGAAGTGTCTGGCATTTTTGCTTAATGGATCCCTCTGGACCTGCCAGTTCATTCACATATAGACATACGAGGGCTTAGTTTCCCCCTTCTTATAGCAGGGAGCACTGCACTCATGGAAAGTTTAGATCTTGAGGAGCTGAGAATAACTGGAAAAGGAAATGTTCAAAGAAGCAGGTAAATACCAAGCAAGTTGATTTTCTACCTCACAGGCAGGTGTGTGAGGTAGATGACAGGAGAGTTTCTCTGGCCATTTTAAAACATGTCTGTTCTCAATAAATTGAAAGAAGCAAGAAATAGAAGCCTACAAGCCAATGTTCGGGGTGCAAACTTCTCCCTATAGGATGAGACAAATGATGGAAAGTGTGCCCAGATATGAAGGGTGATTTACAAAATACACTACAATCAGTCACCCAATGCACTGACGGCACTTCCCAAACTTATGATCTCTCCCACCAAGGACAGCAGGAACACCACCACCTCCAGATCCTCCTCCAAATCACACGCCATCCAAATTTGGAAATGTATCATTGTCCCTTCACTATTGCTGGGTCGAAATCTTGGAACTCGCTCTGGCATTGTGGGTGTACCTTCACCACAAGGACCGCGATGGTTGAAGACGACAGCTCACCGTTACGTTCTTAAGGGCAATGAGAGATAAGCAATAAACGGCAACATTGAGAGTGCCACACACTTTCCACAAATAAACATTATAAAATCAGTACCTGTAGCAGGAGCACCGACTCAATCTCCTGGGCACTTCAAGTTGCTCCCTCTCACCCTACTCCAGTTATCAGACGATTGTCCGAGCAGCAGAGGGAAGCAATGTGACATACTGGTCACTCACTCTTGGTTGCCACTGGAAATTACACACTATAATTGCCGGTCATCCTGCATTTTAGCTTGCATTAAAGGGCTCATTAACACAAGGCAATTACTTGCAGGCAAAAGACTAAAAATCTTTCCTCCACTTTGACAGTTTCTCTCATGTCATCCATGTGATTTGACCTGTGAAGTAGCCCTCAAGTGCAGCCTTAATCTAATTCACTCGGTCGTGTTACAGGAGGAAGTTGCCCACAATGACAGCAAAATGCTGGGTTTCAGAGGAACTGTCAGAAAGTTGACCCCTGCCACAGTATTCTTCGGAGACACTTGGCTGATAAGGAAAGATCAGAGGTAGAATTCAGAAGACTGGTTAGCGGATGGATAACAGGGTGGTTGCCAGGGTAGCCATGAGAGGCAGGGGGTAGCCATGAGTAGCAGTGAGCAGCCAACATTTTTATAGTTTAGTTTAGTTTAGAGATACAGCATGGAAACAGGCCCAACAAGTCCGCATCAACCGATGATCACTAGTTCTATCCTACACACTAGGGACCATTTACAAAAGCCAATTAACCTACAAACCCGCACATCTTTGGGATGTGGGAAGAAAACCAGAACACACGGAGAAAACCCACGGGGTCACAAGGAAAACGTACAAACTACAGACAGCACCCGGGTCTCTGGCGCTCGAAGGCAACAACTCTACTGCTGCGCGATGATCACACATTTTATATCCCTTTAATATGCCTTTCAGGTTATCCAAAATGCTTTGAACCCCAGAGAAAGTACTTTTGAAGTGTAGTTATTATTCTTGTAAGAAAATGGTTACCAACCAGCAAACAAACATTACCATAGACGGCATTGTGATAATCACTTTATTTTGTCATTTTAATCAAGTGATAAATATTGGCCTGTGTAGCAGGGACAATGCGCTGCTCTTTTACAAGACTGTGCCACCAGCTCTGTTGCTTCCACCTGTTGTGATATACCACTGAATACGGCACTCCCTTAGGATCAGTCGAACCATCACCTTAGATCTTTGAGCCCAGGTTTCTGGGTTAGGTCTTGGACCCTAAACCCATTTAAACAAAAGAGTGAGACAGTGATATTGCTTCAGTAGGAAGAAATTAAAAATATAGAGCAGGCGTATTAAGCCAAGTTATCTTCCTTATTGACTTAGAAGAATGATTATTATGGTGATGAGTATAAGCTGGATGCTGAGGAGTAGACAATGGGAACTCATAGATAGACACAAAGTGCTGGGGTCAGGCAGCATCTCTGGTGAAAACGGATATGTGACGTTTAGGGTCGGGACCCTTCTTCATCCAGAGATGCTGCCCGACCAGTTGATTTACTCTAGCACTTTGTATCTGTTTTTGATATAAACCAGCATATGCAGTTCTTTGTTTCTACATGGGAACTTATAGAATTGTACCAACACCCAAAAGTAACTCTGGTTCATTCTTAGCAGCGTCGGTAAATACATAAAGTTCCCAAACATATTTGAAACTTCAATTTCAGGATGAAAACTCAGAAAGTACCTCAAAGTAAGCTATTTTAAGTCATGGGGTTTACAAAAAATGCTGATTATGGTGTAATTGAACAAAAACTAAAACCCAACTAATGGGTCAAGAGTCAGCATGTCAAAATTTACCATAGCTGGGACATGCATTAATAACCATCTATTATTAATATACCATCTCACACAAACATACGTTGTTAAGGGCCTGTCCCACTGTACGAGGTAATTCAAGAGTTCTCCCGAGTTCTCCCCTGATTCTAACTCGTGTAATGTATGTAGCAGGTACGTAGGAGCTTGTGGATGTCATGTAGCAGCTCGTACGAGTAAAAAGTAACAATTTTTTTCATCACAAGTATTTTTTTTACTCGTGGAAATTTTTCACAGTGTTTAAAACACGTCACGAGTTTACCGGATTTCCCGAGTACCTACCATTACTCGTACGAGCCGCTACGTGACATCCACGAGCTCCTACGTACCCGCTACGTACATTACATGAGCTCGAATCAGGGGAGAACTCGGGAGAACTCTTGAATTACCTTCTACAGTGGGACAGGCCCTTTATGTGTAGAATACAGATATTTTTTAATTAATCTACTGTTGCTAGATAACAAACAATGGAATTTAGGAAGTATTACAAGGGTGGTTATTTTACACCTGATACAATATTTCTTGGTTTACAATGTTTAATTTTTGGCACATATTGGTTCTGTATTGTGCCTGAGAGGATACTATAATAACCAATAATTGTGGGAAGTTTTCTGGTTGTTTTTCATATATGTTTATGTTGTGAAATTGTTCGCTGAACACTCAGATCCATCCCCAGGAAAGAGTCCTTTCTACTTTCTTCCAACTCCTTAATCAAGCAGCTTGTCAGGCTCACTTTAGCCTTGCTCAATCTTCAAGCCAAGATGTAATCACAACTAAAGTATCATGACTTAAGAATTACTTTGTGCAACTGCCTTATATTGAGCACAAACCTCACTACTTCACATCTGCCCCACCACCATTCCCTTCAACTTTTTCATGAAGTGACCATAGGAAGCACAGAACACTTGTAGAGTTACAGAAAGCTCCAGGAGAAATAAACAACCAGCCTATAAGTATTTAGTGATCCTTGGATAGCATAGGTGGGGATTTTGTCTGGCTTCTTTACGCCTGAACCTCCTGTGAGGTTGAGAAAGATTTTAGGCTGCCATAGAGTTCCAAAGTGACCGGACCGGTCCAAGTCGGTGTAGCCGCTAAATGGTGTCACCATTTCTTCAGACTCCAGTGGACATTAAATACCCAGAACGGCTGGTTTGGCCAACATTATCTGCACCAACCATGTGTACGTGCATGTTGAATAGTAGTTTGATCCTCAAACAGAATCCAGAACATAAAACATAGAACAGTACAGCACAGGAACAGGACCTTCAGCCCACAATGTCTGTGCAGAGCATGATGTCAAGATTAACCCTTATCTGTCTGCACATACTGTAATCCACATTCCTCCATTCTGTGCAAATCCATGTCTTATCCAAAGGACTCTTAAAAGCCACTTTATCTGCGTCTCCACCACCCGTGTCAGCATGTTCCAGGAACTCACCATCCTTTATGTAAAAACTTGTTCCGCAATTTTTCTTTCTCCACCCATTTCTATATTTGATCAATATCCTGCTGTATACTTTGACAGCCTTTCTCACAGTCCATGACAGCAGTAATCTTGGTGTAATCTGCAAAATTACTACCAATTCATCCACATTTACATCCTAATCACACATATCACAAATGGCAGAGGTCCCAGCACAAATCCCTGCGGAATTCCACTGGTCACAGACTTTCAGCCTAAATATTGTCATTCCACCACAACCCTCTGTCTTCTATCAGTAAGACAATTCTGAATCCATACGGCCAAGTCAGCGTTTATCCCGTGGGTCAATCTTCTGGATCAGCTTACAATGGAGGACTTTTTCAAATGCCTTACTAAAATCCATGTAGACAACAGCCTTTCAATAGATACAAAAAGATGGAGTAACTCAGCAGGACAGACAGCATCTCTGGAGAGAAGGAATGGGTGACGTTTCGGGTCGAGACCCTTCTTTAGATCTTCATCTCAACCCAAAACGTCACCCATTCCTTCTCTCCAAATAATAATATAATAATAATAATAATATATCTTTTATTGTCATTGCACGTCAGTGCAACGAGATTTAGTATGCAGCTCCACTGATGTACAAGAAAGATGCTGTCTGTCCCTCTGAGTTACTCCAGCTTTTTGTGTCTCTCTTCAGTTTAAACCAGCACCTGCAGTTCCTTCCTACACCCTTTCTTCAATGATCTTCATTAGCTCCTCAAAAAAGATTAATTTAGTAAAACATGACCTGCCATGTACAAAGCCACACTAATTGTCCCTAAATAATCCATTCTCTTCCAAATGATGGTAAATCCTATCTCAAAAAAACACTCCAATAACTGCCCTCCCTCTGACATGAGGCTCACCCGTCTATATGTCCCTGGCCTCTCCCTGCTTCCCTTCTTAAACAAAGGAATTTTAGCTACTCTCCAGTCATCTGACCTCGCTTGTGGTTAGAGAATGTGCAAAGGTTTTCTTCAGGGCTCCTGCAATACTCTCGCTTTAATAACCTTGAAGCAAGGGGTAATACTGACTTCAATTTCTCACTCACTGCATCTAGTCATCAGTTAACAATAAAATGTTGCACATGACAACAACAAAAATACAAAAGTGAAAAATTAAGAAAAATGAAGTAGGCATGGGTAATAAAAATACACAAATACTATATTCTATTTTCCGTATAAATAACACCACAACTTCAATGACTCTATTTAAAACTAGTAGTTAATCCAGGACACTAGCTGAGCATGACTCATATCATTAAGGCCAGCCTGATGAAGAAATCCTCTTCATAGATTAACATCCAAAGTGAAGTTGATTGTAAAGTACCCAAAATGGAAAACTGTTAAAAAAAGAACAGGCACCAACCACAAAAAAACAAGATGACTAACCTCTGCTCTTTATGTTCCCAGGGTTGTACTTACTACAAACTTTTACATTCAATCCCTACATTTTCCCAATTACCCAGAACAGATGGAATGGCAGCATATTCATTTCTAAGGATATGCTCTGCCTCTATGTCTCCTTTGTTTTTGTTTTAAAGGATCAATAGGTCATATGGTGAGTCTAAAATGACCTGGGTCATGTTTTCAAACAGAAGCTAATTAGAATCAGGCTCTGTGAGTCATATTTACAGGACACTTTCTGTCTTGTATGTTTTCCATGTTCTTGGATGATCTTACAAAGAGATATGGTACAGAAACATATGGAGTTTTTTTCTAGGATATCCCTGAGTATGTAAGAATCAGCTGTTCCTCAACCAGTTAAAGGAAACTCAAAAAAAGGCTTTGAGACATTTCACCTACAGGATAAAATGCACCTATTTCTTATTATTTCTTTCGGCTTATAGCCCTAGCCAGCTAAATCATTGGAGGAATGGCTCAACTGCTCACTGAAATATTTAGCATTCGGGTTAATTAAGGTAGAGAAGCCAAGTTGTACCAGTGTTTATTCCTAAAGTGGCACACAGGAAAGATTAGCTGAAGTCAACAAGTTGGCTTTAGGCATCGTGTCAAATGCTACATGAGGTCTGCAATCAATTTGTTCATTTTCACTTTGTATCCAATTCATTTTCACAGCTCCCAATTATAGTATAACTGTATCAAATGTGCAGAGAAGTGAAACACATTATAACCATATCTTAAGTGATTCCTGATTTCACATTTAACTGTCATATAAAGGCTTGTAGGAAATGGCAAGCCCTTAAGTGGTTTACCAGCCTGATTTATTTAAACGTTTGAAAGATTTCCAAGCACTCGATGTACTTCGTTATTATTGAGATGTTATTTCTGGGCCAGCCACAAATGATCCCAGGCATGTTAACATTTTTATTTTTATTACAGCCAATTTTGCAAAATCGTTCTCCGCGCAGGCAGCCTCGCGAGCAAATAATAGAGTTGGGATTTCAGGCATGCAATCTTTTTCATTCATTTAAATTGCCGGTTAATCAAAAGGATTTTTCCCATTCAAACATTGAATTAGCAATGAACAGTACAGCACAGGAACAAGCCCTTCACCTCACAATGTCCATGCCAAACATAATGCCAAGTTAAACTGTTCTCTTCTGCCTGCATGTGCATTCTTCCATTCCTTGCCTATCTTTATGCCAATCTAAAAGCATCTTAAATGCCACTATCATATCTGCCTGCACCATCAACCTCACAACGCGTTCTCGGACATCTTTGTGTGAAAAACCCACCCCGCACATCTCCTTTAAACTTGGACCACCCCACCTTAAAGATTTGTCCTCTCATTTTTTACATTTCTTCCCTGGACTAAAGGTTCTAACTTTATACCTTATCTACGCCTCTCATAAGTCTATATACTTCTATGAGGTCTCCTCACAACCTCCTGCGTTCCAGAGAAAACAATCTAAGTTAATGGAACCAATTATATAGTTAATGAGCATTGGCAGATTTTCATGCTTTTCTCTGCAGGGGATTTTTAAGCAAGTGAGAGGAAACCATATAAAAATGGCTGTAACTGAATGGGTATGAAAAGGTAATCACAATATCCCAAAGTCACAATACGTGACCCTCAGGAGTGAAGTTCCATAAATGGAAGGGTAAACATGCGGTGCAGTGATGAGGTGAGATGCTATGGAGCTGGAAATGGGATGGGAAGTACGATTGAAGGAGTTGGAAACCAATTAATCCTGCCACAAGGCTCACAGTTTCATGGCTTTGAATGGCCTCTTTTGTTTCAATGTCAAGTGTCGGTAAAAAGGAAAGACGTAGCCAAATTGTTCACGTCTCCGCTCTCTTGTCACAGCTCTCCATTACCGCATCCTCTGATCTACTTTCCCAAGGGCCCATGCTTGAAGCCAAGGGAGCATTTTTTTTTTGTGTTCCAAGCCTCTTTAGCGTCTCTTTAGCAGTAGAATAAACATAGTTTGAACATTTGAAATCTGCGCTAGTCAGCGAGGATGATTTAGAGACTGATTTTGGTGTAGGTTCCCTATTCAATTTTTTCCTGCCTAATTAGGACCAGGCCAAAATGTTCAGATTTCCAATGAAAAAAGTTTTTAAAATTCCGTTCAGTCCATACTCCCCACCCAACCATCCACACTAGCCAGGCATCTCCCTGCCCCAATAAGATTTTTCTTTATCCTGTAAAACTTTTACACTCAGTGTTTGATTTTGACTTCCTGCTTGTTAGCAGATTATAAATTCTGAGTTTACTGGCTCAAATACTTGTGTGTAATTAGGAATTTAGCCAGCAAACTTCATATTCCAGTTCAACAGTATAGGGAAGTTTGTTTTAGCCGACCAATATTGCAGGACGGAGAAGCTGGCAGAAGTGGAAAACAGGCATGTTAACATTCCAGATTTTTATCTAAGAAGAGTCCTGACCTGGACCCTTCCCCGGGCACTTTCCCTTGCAACCGCAAGAGATGCTACACTTGTCGCTTTACCTCCCCCCTCGACACCATTCAAGGACCCAAGCAGTCATTCCAGGTGCGACAGAGGTTCACCTGCACCTCCTCCAACCTCATCTATTGCATCCGCTGTTCTAGATGTCAGCTGATCTACATCAGTGAGACCAAGCGTAGGCTTGGCGATCGTTTCGCCGAACACCGCCGCTCGGTTCACATTAACCAACCTGATCTCCCTGTGGCTCAGCACTTCAACTCCCCCTCCCATTCCAAATCTGACCTTTCTGTCCTGGGCCTCCTCCATGACCAAAGTGAGCACCACCGGAAATTGGAGGAGCAGCACCTCATATGGGTAGTTTGGACCAAGCGGCATGAACATTGACTTCTCCAATTTTCCGGTAGCCCTTGCTGTATCCTCCCCTTCTCAGCTCTCCCTCGGACCTCTGGCTCCTCCTCTTCCTTTCTCCTTTCTTCTCCACGCCCCCCCCCCCCACATCAGTTTGAAGAAGGGTTTTGGACGAAACGTTGCCTATTTCCTTCGCTCCATGGATGCTGCTGCACCCGCTGAGTTTCTCCAGCACTATTGTCTACCTTCGATTTTCCAGCATCTGCAGTTCCTTCTTAAACCCAGGAACTTTGTCTGTCCATTTCCCTCCACAGATGCTGCCTGGTCTGCTGAGTTCCTCCAATGATAGTTGCACCTAACAAAGACCCCTATTAACCTAAAACGTCCTCTTTGATGGAAATGAACATCAGAAGAAGCATAGAATAATTTATTATAGGAACATTTGAATAGAGGAGAAACATTCCTGACTGGAGATTACAAGGCTTACATGGGGCCGTGTATTCTCTATGGATTTGGTCTACTTAAAAGAGTTAGGTATATTTGCCACACTTGGAGTGCAACAGAGATTCACAGGGCTAGTTGCACAGATGGTGGGTTTGCCCTCAGAAAATAAATTAAGTAATATGAGTTTCTCTTCTTCAGACCTAAGAATGAAAGAAGATCTCATTGTTCAATTTAGTTTAGATTAGCGATAATGCAAGGAAACTGGCCCTTTGGCCCTCCGAGTCCATGCCGACCAGCAATCCCTTCCTCTAACATGATCCTACACACTAGGAACAACTTACAATCTTTACGGAAGCCAATTTAACTACAAGCTTAGACCTTTGGAGTGTGGGAGGAAACCAGAACACCTGGGGAAAATCAACGCGGTCACAGGGAGAATGTACAAACTCCATACAGACAGCACCCATAGTCAGGATCGAACCCAGGTCTCTAGCGCTGTGAGGCAGCAACTCTACTGTTGTGCCGCCCTTTAGTTACAAAACTTCAAAAATCTGATAGGTTAGATGCAGGAAGAATGTTTCTTCCAGCTGGGGAGATAGAACCATAGTAACGGTCTCAAAATAAGGAATAGGACTTTTAAGGCTGAGATTAAAATAGAATCCTTCAAATGATGATGGTGGGATATAAATATAGTGTAGGAACATTGCACAAAGGTAGAAGATCAGTCATGATCTTGTGGAATGACTGAGTAGGCTCGATGGGCCAAATACTTTGTGCCCATGTCATATGTCCTTATATTTGAACTGCTAATTAAGTGCCCAGATTGGTCTATTGGATGGAGTTAAAATTATCACCTCCAGGCAAAACTTTATTTGCAATTTTATATATAAGCCCAAGGGATTGTTTAATGTTCTCTTACACCAGTCAGAAATCTAAAAAGAAAATAGTTATAAAAATAGAAGCCCTCACGCAATGTTTGCCTAACATGTTAGCCGGGATTATGTGCTCTACAGGAGGAATTTATATCCTAGAGCGGGGATCTGAAAGTACTCTATATTGAGTTAATCTGATATTAATCTGGTATTCACAGGACAAAAATGATCCCAACAAACTGTGTGCATTGCGCCATTTGCAGTTTTAAATACTTTGTAAATGCCCAGCTGCCACAAGTCTAACTTACAATTTTGGTCTCCTATTTTGAGGAAGGACATTCTTGTTATTGAGGGAGTGCAGCATAGGTTCACCAGGTTAATTCCACGGATGGCAGGACTGACATATGATGAAAGAATGGGTCGACTAGGCTAGTATTCACTGGAAATTAGAAGGACGAGAGGGGATCTTATAGAAACATATAAAATCCTTAAAGGATTGGAGAGGCTAGATGCAGGAAAAATGTTCCCAATGTTGGGGAGTCCAGAACCAGGGGTCACAATTTAAGAATAAGGGGTAGGCCATTTAGGACTGAGATGAGGAGACACTTCTTCACTCAGAGAGTTGTGAATCTCAGGAATTCTCTGCTACAGAAGGCAGTGGAGGTCAATTCACTGGATGTGTTCAAGAGATTTAGCTCTTCGGGCTAAAGGAATCAAGGGATATGGGGAAAAAGCAT
This sequence comes from Amblyraja radiata, assembly GCF_010909765.2. Classification (NCBI taxonomy): domain Eukaryota; kingdom Metazoa; phylum Chordata; class Chondrichthyes; order Rajiformes; family Rajidae; genus Amblyraja; species Amblyraja radiata. The sequence continues at coordinate 80,833,085 of NC_045956.1, forward strand.
GAACGTGGTACTGATTTTAGATGATCAGCCATAATCATATTTAATGGCAGTGCTGGCTCGAAGAGCTGAATGGCCTACTCCTGCACCTATTGTCTATGTACTATGTTTCTAAAACACAATAACAAGCAGCAGAAAATAATACAGTAAATATCTTGTAAGGATGAACAGAGGAAATAAGAAAAATAAAATGGTTTTTCAAACAAAATAAATGGTCACTGAGGCTGGAACAAAAATTCCCAGGAATATCATTTTAGATATTCAAATAATGCTAAAAGAGTAATCAGTGAAAATATTGATCATTGTAAATTTGATGAGACACATATTTATGGACACACAACTGCAATAACCAGGTAAAATAAGGCTACATACACCCTGTGTAAAGCTTTCAAAACTGTAAATTGCGAAAATATCTCACGTTGCCGAGTTCAGCTCTTTGTGCTTTGGTCTCCCTGCATGATTTAGAAAGGTGCCCGTCCAGAATATGCAGCAGGCTATTCGCCGTGGAATAGATATTTGGAGTTAATTATAGCAGTATGTCTTGACAGCATTCAACTCTTCATTCCCAGCACAAGTCTGTTAACTTACCCAAAGTCATTTTACCTGCCCTGAGGAACAGACCTAAAGAACAACCTTCGAGACCAGACAGTGAGGACACGGACTCAAATCTATTGCAGTCCTTATAATATTTGCATAGTAACTTTCAGGACATAATTGGGATCAAGCTGCACCTTTAGCTAGAGCAGGAAGTGGCAATGGGTTCTGCACAAACTCCCTACCCTGCACACTGACCCCCACCTGCGTGACTTATTGCCTGAGGTGAAAGTGGAAGTGAGTGACTGAGTTAGTGAGTAAAAGAGCAAGGGGCTTTGTGATAATATTATTCTCGTGCAGATGGAAAATGTAACTGCCGATACCCACCTCTAAGTTCCCACACTCAATCCCATACTTAGTGGCAACAAGCAAACATTGGTCTGTGCAATCTTACTGTAACTGTTCACTGACTACCTAATTGGCACAGATTGAACATTGGCCAACTGGATTTAGATAGAGTGCTGCAATTAAAATATCCCCAATTTCAAATCTGGGGTGATGGTAGAGTGTCAAACTCCTAATGCAAATCATCCACTCAAAACCAGCATGGGTAAAAACCCGGAATATAGTAGTAAAATTTAGATAGACACAAAAAGCTGGAGTAACCTATACAGCCTGTCCACCATCAAAACTATCACAACCCAAAAAGTCACCCATTCATTTTCTCCAGAGATGCTGCCTGACCTGCCAAGTTACTCCAGCGCTTTGTATCTATCTGACACTATTGACTTATTGTGCTTTTGCTTTATAAGAACCTACTGGTTCTTTTCAGAAATCCTTTAACTTTTCCATCACACCAGAAATCTGCTTCACTTACTTATCTTACTTCTGATTAAAAAATAACTTCCTAATTTCATGTTTGCAAAGTTGAACTTCAAATATATAATTTCCAATCTTAAGGATTAATTCCTGATCTTTCAGTCTACTTTTATGAGGCCCTTGCATTTTATTTTGTATCACTTTATCTTTCTTGCTCTAGACTTTAGACTTTAGAGACACGGTGTGGAAACAGGCCCTTCGCCCCGCCGACCAACGATCAGCCCATACACCAGCGCTACCCTACACACTAGGGACAATTTACAGAAGCCAATTAAACTACAAACCTGCATGTCTTTGAAGTGTGGGAGAAAACCGGAGCACCAGGGAGAACATACAGCACCCGTAGTCTGGATCAAAGTTGGGTCTCTGGAGCTGTAAGACAGCAACTCTACCACAGCGCAACTGTGATGCCCCATAGTTGCTGTAACACAATATTTGCCACACGGTTTATTTTCTCTTTTGCACTACTTGATGTACAGCATAATTTGCAAAACAATAGCATGCAAAACAAAGTTTTTTTCTGTGTCTTTGTACACATAACAATAATAAACCAATAGCAAAGCCAACGTTTGGTAAAAAGAAGAAATTATTACTTGCATTCTATTTGTCCAAAGATTGGAATAGTGCTGTGCAGTACAATAGCTAATATATCAACAAACTCTCAAAATTCCTGTGTCTGTTAGTACAATTAACCCAGTTAAAGATTAATGTCCCCACTGAAACAGTGGTCTGAGGAATTTAACATGGACACATTAACAAGTCCATTGCTAATATTGCACAGCACAATTCTAACTGACACATTTCCATGATGCATTTTTCTATAACACACAAATGAATTATCTCACATTGAGAAAAATGTGAAATAAAGCTTGAAAAGGTAGGATAGAATTTCCACAGGGTCTTGCATTGTAACATTGGGATTTCTTCAGATCTTCTACCGGAGTTGCAAAGAGTGATTTGGTGACCTTCCATCTCGAACAAAAAAAAGAACAGTGCAAGGATTAAGATCAGTCATAAAAAAAGGCAGACGAGAGCAGATGGAAAAACATTCATCTTTATCGGAAATTGTTTAAGATTAAAGAAGGCCAGTTGGTGGAGCAGTTCACTCATGCATTGCAGGATCCATCTGGTTTTAAGACTACACCACTGGGTTCCGTCTGCCACAAATCATTCCAAGTTGGGAGCTGCTGTCCCTTCTGGTTGTTGGCTACCTATTCATTAGGTAGAGGCTCTGCCCTTTACAAGGCCTTCTGGAATTCTTTAGGAAATTAGGTCCTATCATTCGGTCATAAGTGATAGGAGCAAAATTAGGCCATTTGGCCCATCAAGTCTACTTCGCCATTCAATAATGGCTGATCTATATCTCCCTCCTAACCTCATTCCCCTGCCTTCTCCCCATAACCCTTGGCACTCACACTAATCAAGAATCTATCTATCTCTGCCTTACAAATATCCATTGACTTGGCAAAGAATTCCACAGATTCGGCACCCCCTGACTAAAGAAATTCCTCCTCATCTCCTTCCTAAAGGAACATTGTTTAATTTTGAGACTATGACCGCTAGTCCTAGACTGTCCCACAAGTGGAAACACCCTCTCCACATCCACTTTATTTAAGCCTTGACCTAGTTTCAATGAAGTCCCCCCCCCTTAACCTTCTAAATTCCAGCGAGTACAGGCCCAGTGCCATCAAATGCTCCTCATATGATAACCCTCTCATTCCTGGGATCATTCCAGTAAACCTCCTCTGGACCCTGTCCAGAGCCAGCACACCCTTCCTCAGATATGGTGCAAAAATGTCCCACGATATACCAAACGCTACCTGACCAACGCCTTATAGAGCCTCAGCATTACAACCCTAACGTTAATTCCCGATGGCTGAATTTAAAAAAGGAAATGCCTTCTCTTGATTGCCTGAGCACTTTAGTGCAGTTTTCAGAAAATTACAGTTATGGCCAACTGAAACTTTTACCCAAAATATGTGGAAACTCATCTAAGCATGTTATTTGGTATTGGTTAGACTATTTTATGTATATTGTATACCAAGCAGCACCATAAAATTATGGACATCTAAATGATGGATTACCACTGACCATATGCAGCCAACATTAAAGATTTTGGACTTACTATCATTAAGATGGTTATGTGCAGGAAGTTTTTTCATCAAGATTTAGAAGTTTTCTTTACATACACCAAGCTAATTAACCTACATACCTGGTCGTCTTTGCAGTGTGGGAGGAAACCGAAATCTCGGAGAAAACCCACGCGGTCATGGGGAGAATGTACAAACTCTGTACAGACAGCCCCCATGGTCAAGATTGAACCGGGTTTCCGGCGTTGCAAGCATTGTAAGGCAGCAACTCTACTGCTATGCTACTGTGCCGCCCACAAGTCTGGCCCCTAAAGACTAATTAGTGGTCTGAAGAAAGGTCTCGACCCAAAACGTTGCCTATTTCCTTCGCTCCATAGATGCTGCCTCACCCGTTGAATTTCTCCAGCATTTTTGTCTACCTTCGATTTTCCAGGAGCTGCAGTTCCTTCTGAAACCTAAAGACTAATTAGTCATTTTGTGTTGGGAATGGATTTAAAATGGAATAATATCCTCAAAAATTGTAATTGATACTGCATGAACAACGTGCTTCCAAAAAATGGCAAACCTTTGTAAGATGAAGTACCTTTTCATTTTTCAATTAAGTATGCAAGATAATGTGCTTAAATCCTCAACATCTGCAAGACCAATATGCATTCTATGTACCATTCCATATTTCTCGCTTCCCTCCAAAAGGTGTTTGACAATTCAAAAAGACACAACCCTGGCACAACTCTCATTGTCTACCTGCAGTAATGATCCCTGACCTCCTTTCTGATGTTGAGCTCTGGACTAACTGCAGAAGGGAGATGTATACCAGTTTTGGCAAAACCTTCAAATTTACTGGAAGGATAGGTGAGCCAACATCGGCCAAAACTTTCAGGCCAACATCTCCAGCACTGAGGCCTTAATTATGTTCTCATCTACAAGAGAAGAGAGTGATTTTAAATCAACCTTACCCCCAATCCCTTCATCGGTACGAGAGAGTCCATATGAGTAGTACTACTCCTACCAGTATTCAATGTAGCGGTGTGATAGAGAATTAGAGTGAGGGATGATAGGAAGTGCTGGGTCTCCTTTGCACTTAAATGGAGTTCTGAAAAGCAATGGAAATGAAAAATAGACTTGTTTACTGGAGATACCAGTGCAGACTAACCCTTGAAAATACTAATGGCAGCAATGGGGATTGCTGTTACAAACAGCAATGGGAAAGGTATGTTTTTATGAAAAACCGTTGACCTATGAAAACAGTGAAAGGCCACATTTGGAGTATTGCATGCAGTTAATGTTGCCCCAATACAAGAAGGATGTGAAGATTTGGAGGGGGTGCAAAGGATGTTTGCTAGAATTACGTCTGGATTGAAGGGTTTTAGTTACAGGGAGAGGTTGGACAGACTTGGAAAGTTTTCCCTGGAATGCCAGAGATTAAGGGGAGACCTGATAGAAATATATAAAATTATGAGAGGCATAGCTAGGATTGATGGTCAGTACCTATTTTCAATGATGGCAAAAACATATACAAGAGAGCATAGCTTTAAAATGAGAGGGCAGAGTTTAAAGGAGACTAGACTAAGTGGGACCCATTGGGTTCCTGTCACACGGGAGGTCTGGTCCCCCAATGCAACCTGTTCCCCAATGCAATATTCCACCAATCACCCATTCCCCCATTCCCCCAATGCAACCCGTCCCCCCAACACAATATTGCATCACTCACGCATAGCCCCCAACTGCGCAGTCACGGCTCATTTCCCCCTCATCCCCAGCACTCCCTCCCCTTCCTCTTTACCCTCCCTCTTCATTCCCCTCTCCTCCTCCCCTCCCCAATCCCTCCCTCCCTTCATAACTCCTCTCCTCTCCCTACCCCCTCCTATCTCTCTATCCCCCCACTCCTCACCTCCCCCTATCCCCCCCACTGTCCCGCCTCACCTCCCCCACTGTCCTCCTCTCTCTCTATTTCCCACTCCCTACCTCCCCCGCTCCCCTCCTCCTCTCCCTCTACCCCCCCCCCCTCCTCCTTCATTCTCCTCACCTTCCCCACTTTCTCCCTCTCCCTCCTTACCCTTTCCTCTCCCTCAAACCCCCCATGCTCCTTCCTCATCTCCCCAGGATCTTTCCCCTCTCCTCCTCCCCTCCCTCCCACTCCTTTCCCCTACCCTCAGTCACTCCCTCCCTCCCTCCATAAAAAGCAGCATCTGCAGTTATTTCCTCCACAGGTCATTCATTGTTAGCTGTGGTTCAGATCCCGTTGACTTGACGATTAGACCAGTTTGCATTGTGTGTGTGTGAGTTACTCAAACTCCGCGCAAACTGCTCGACCATCCTGCAACCCGACTCTCCATCCCTCCCTCGGCCCACTCCGGCTCAGCTACCGCTTGGCCCGTCCCCGTCCTGTCCGACCGCCCACTGCTGCCGCTCGGCCCACCTGCCTTCCTGCCTGGCTTCTTGCTGCCGCCGCCATGCCGCTGCGCGGGGGTGACGGTGGTGGATGGAGTCGGTGTTCGTCATGGCAGGCACCATGAGTTTCGATGAGCTGGTAGAGAAGATCTCCTCCAAGAGGGCTGAGAGGAGGGCTACATCGAAGGTGCAACAACCTGTGACTGTGGCAATCAGACCCAGACAATGCAATGCCTACTGCAATGCCCATTGCTGGATAATCCATGTACTACTGCAGACCTTGCACTTAACACTCCAATAGCACAACGATGTGTTCAGCAGTGGCGAGCCACTATATAGCATCAGGACACAAAAGAAAAAGCACTGTATGGCAGCAACTCTACCGCTGCACCACCCTGCCACCTTAATATAGGATGAAAAGCGGTGGAAGAGGATGGGGGGAAAGGAAGAAATGGGTGCACATCCTGGTGGGGCACAGGCTTAGTGCTGCCCCAATCTCTCTTTTCCAACTCCCCCATCCCCCTATCAAACATCACTTGCCCATTTCATGCACAGAGATTGCCTGACCCATTGAGTTCCTCCTACACTATATTTTGCTCAAGTGTTGCACTGTTATGGATGTTTTCTCCCAGATGACATGCTACACCAAACCCTCATCTGTTTTCTCGGAAGGATGTAAAATATCCTGTGGTTCATACCACAAGTATCTAGGGAGTCTTGGCTGGTTGAAACCAATATGTTGGCTTCAATCAATAGTTCCAAAACAGAATATCTGCTAATTATTGCATTGCCCTTTGTGGCAGTTCACTATGTACACATTGGCTGTTACATTTCCTATCCCACACTTCAAACCCATTTTGGCTCATTTTGAAAGGAATATTAATGGATTTATATAAAAGGGAAATTCTGAGCAAATGCTTTTCGTGGACAGAAGAGAACCAAAGGTCGATAATGACAGTCACTAGCTTACTATGACTCTGGTAAAGACCACAGGATGTAGAAGGAAGCATGTAATAGATTTGGATGGGCATGTAATAGATTTGGATAATTACCGCTTGGTGTGCAGGGCTGAAAAAAGGGATGGGTTTTTATTACCAAGTGACCCATTTGGAGTGCAAGCCATGGAAACTCCACAAGCCAAACACTTCGAAAACTGTCATTTTGTTTTTATTTACATTGCTTTTGGTTCATTTTTGGTACAGTGCTATTTTTATGACAATGTTTCTATATTTTTAAAATGTTTTTGGCAATTGAACAATTGGACAAAATGGTTTCCTGATTATCTGCTGTTTCATCATCTGAAGATCCATAAAGTCTATGTATTTGTCGTTTCAAATAAATGTCAATGGATTTTTCACCAAAATTATGACAAAATCCAAGAGAAATTCAATCCCAATATCTTTCCAGCTGGTCTGCATTTGAGAGTAAAGGCAGGCAACTGTTGTATATCTTCAGTCTGAAGAAGGATCCTGATCTAAAACATTGCCTATCCATTCCATTCCACAGATGCTGCCTGACCCCCTAAGTTACTCCAGCACTGTGTGCTCTGCTCAGTATCTGATGCCTAAGTTTGCTACATTTTTAATTTACGTTTGAGTGCTTCTGAACTATAAACATGGTTAAATGACATTCACTTGGGTGATGTAGCATGGAATTTTATTCAATAATATTCCATTGCTCATCTAGCAAGGAGAGTAAATAACCAAGGTACACAAAATTGCTGGGGAAACTCAGCGGGTGCAGCAGCATCTATGGAGCGAAGGAAATAGGCGACGTTTCGGGCCGAAATAACCAGCTTGACTATAATTTAGAATATGTGGTTTACCTTTTTATTTGTAAAGTCTATTTTAAAACCATTGTACATGTGTAGAAATTGGATTGCTTTGCATTCATTGCATTCATTTTGATTGGGTTTCATTACATTCAAACATTGATATTTGTGCTTTTCCATGTATGAATACCATTTATCATTTTATCATGAGTTAAAATAGTAAGATTAAGCAAGAACTTACCAGTTTGAAGTTTGATCTGTATTTTATGAGGAGTTACGATGAGGGATTACGTGAAGACCCCGTCCAGCACGCATGCGCGACATACTTCAAAGCAGCGGTGTGGAATCACAGAAAAACACAATAATTGAAATAAACATAGTAAAGATAAGGAGAACTAAGATACCAGGTGATCTCTATAATTGAGGGTGGGAGCAGAGGGCACGTAATCCCTCATCGTAACTCCTCATAAAATACAGATCAAACTTCAAACTGGTAAGTTCTCGTTTAATCTTACTATTTTACTTCGGAGTCACGTGAGTGACTACGTGAAGATTTTAAAGCTCTGTGATTTCAAACCGTGTAACAGTCCATACTTCACTCGCTGCCGAAGTCATCCAAGGGAGGAAGTATGTTATCGTAATCAAACATGAATCTGTTTGTAAAACAATAATGGTATTATTTGAAAATAATAACAAAGAAATTAATGCTCCCCCGGGCTTAAATTATATATTTTTTGCAGCGTCTAAAATTCTCTCTGCAAGTGAAACAGGTTTTATTAATGGCTTGTTGCAGAATGTTTGAAAAGTTCTTTCCATGGACCACCCCGCTGTTACCAGGGTAGGTCAAATGGCACATCCATTCTGTTAGGCGCCGACGTGGATACTGCCCTGGTGGAGTGAGATGTGCAAATATCGGTAGCCACTCCAGCAGCTCCCAATACCTGTTTGAGCCATCTAGAGATGGTTTGACTCTGTACCCTGACCCAGTGGCTTTTTTGTGGCTGACCCATCGTGCATTTTGTCTCCCTCGGGAATTTTAGGTTGTGTTGATATATTGTAGAAGGTGAGTCATGACACATAACGGTGGTCAGGTGGGTACGCCCGGAATTCCATAATGAGTCCTGAAGTTCCTGGTCTATTCAGTTTTACCAGCTCCTGAATGGTGAATGTTATTTGGTCTGATGTTACAACCATATTGTCCAGTCTGAGTAGGTAAAAGGACTGGACCCTTATGCTGAGACTAAGCCATCAGCATGGCCGTATACAGGGTAGCTGTTTACAGAGTAAGGGATCTGGCTGGTGGTCATCCCTTAGGTATGTCAGGACAACGCTGACATCCCAGATCTTGGTATATCTAGGTCTAGGGGGTTTTGAATTGAAGGTACCTCTCATTAATTTGGCCACCAGTGGATGAGACCCGATGGCCTGTTTCCCTTGGTGCCTGTCTTAGATAGGCTGACAGTGCACTTCTAGCACATTTGATAGTGCTATAGCTCAGACCTTCATCGTGGTGAAGGCTGGCCAGGAACTCCGGTACATAGATATGGTGGCTGATTAGTAGGTTGTCTCTGTTCTCGAGCAGTATGTTTCCCATTTTCTTATACTGGAGAGATATTGTTTCTTGGTGGAAGTCGGTGAGATGCTGTCATCGTGTCCATGGTCCTATTTGACAATCCCATGTCCATCAAAAGGTATTTTTGGAATCTGCAACCCAGTAGGCTTATTCTGTCATGACATGGGTGACTTTCGCCTGATACAGGGTGGATCAGTAGATCTGGTCCGCTGGGAATGGTCATGGGTTTCAGCGAGAATGTATCCATGGCTGTGTAAACCAGTCGGGTACTACTAAAAATCCGAAGCAAAGTTCATCTGAATTTTGCATAGTACCTGACTGATGAGGCAGAAGGGGGGGAAAAACATAGAGATTAGTTCCCCCCAGTTCAGCGAGAATGTATCCATTGCCGCTGCCTCAAGGTCTGGTTCCCAAGCGACATACATCGGTACGTGGTGATTCAGTCGGGATGCAAAGAAATCGATATCTGGTGTTCCATATTGTTTCGTAATTTTAGCAAATACTTTGGGGTTTAACATGTCTGCCACAATATTTAGCTTACCTGGTAGGTAAGTTGCTGATAGCCAAATATGTTTGTCGTCACACCATTACCAGATTGTGTTGATCAAATTACCACATGATATCGATTTTATCCCGCCCATGTGGTTAGTATAGGCCACCACTGTGGTATTGTCAAATTGTAAACGGACATGCAAAATGGTGCACTTTTGAACAATATGCTTTTAACCCATAGAACGCACCCAACATTTCCAACTAGGTTTTATGTCCAGTGTCTGTAGTAGTGATGACTCTAGATTAGTCCATCTACCACCTATTCTGGATATGGGTTATTGATAAATGATGGGACTGGAACTATGCCAAATGTTCTCTTTCCATCATTATAGGTCTGAAAATAAGCAATTTCATGGTTCAGTCAAAGAGACATGCATGCTGTTTAAAACGCTAGCACCTTTGCTCTAATGCAAAGGTCCAAGTTAAGTAGCTGGTAATGCTGCTACTACTTTCCCAATTACTCTTGCCACTTTGTCGAATGGTTGGTTGATTGTTAACCATTCATTTGTTACAGGTTTGTGCCAATTCTGCTGACTTTTCTTTTGGCAACGTTGTGGACATGTGCACTGAGTTAATTGTGAATACCAGATAGTCCATAGTTGTGGATGGTGTCAACGTAGATTTATCTGGATGTATGACAAAGCCCAAGGCTCAATAGGTTTTAGTAGCTAATGCTGCTGAATTAGCCAATTCCATGGTTTTGTCTATTATTAAATATCATCGAGATATGCCATGACAATATGTTTCCTTAATAGTCAGGGCTGGTTTAAATATCTTGGAAAACAGTTTTGGCTCATGTTACGCCATTGGTCAATAATTTGTACTGCCATAGTTACCCCATCCAGGTAAATTTTTAGGTATCTCCGATGATCTTTAAGAATGGGTACTGAATAGTATGCATCTTTTAAGTCGATGCCTGCCATAAAGTATCCTTAGGAAATCCATTGTTTGGCAGTTACAAATGTTTTCCATTAAAGTGTGTATACCTGACAAAAGTATTCAATGTGGTTAAGTCAATGATGGTGCGACAGTCACCATCTTTTTTGGTTTTAGTAAATTTAATACGAATTCCAAAGGTTCATATTTAGATTTCTCTATGACCCCTTTGTATGTAACTTCTCCAGTTCAGCTTGTCCCTCATGTTTTCTTTTTAGTGAGAGGGTAAAACCCCTTTAGGGTGCATGCTGAACTGGTGGCAAGTTTTTCTTGAATTCAATTTTATCCTTGAATACATTTGGTATATAACTACCAAGTGTGACAGTTCATCATGCTTCCAAAAACAGGTGTAGTTTCCCCCCGTGTTAGCACAATCCTCTCACCTTTTATGTGATGGTAGGAACCAGATCCACCTACTTCCACTGTTGTTTGGTGGTGTGTTCATTTCTTCGGTTTCTGGTTCCTTGTCTGTCGGGGTGGTGCTATTGGGGGGTGGCGCATTTTCCATGGGGCCTGCTCTGGGCCCTGTCCCAAAAGACTTGCGGGGATGGTATGCGTGCCCCGAGCTTTCACCAGTACCATGAAGTAGACGCCTACTGGTGGATGCGTAGAGGTACTGCCGTCTGGGTTTGCATGGTTTGCTCGTTCCAGGTCCTGCCCTCATGAGGCCAAATGCCTTGGATTCTTCATCCAGATTTTAGGCTTGATTTGGTAATATTTTGCCAAATAGCAGGATCTGTGGTTCTGAGGCCGGCGTTGTACACAGTCCTGCAAATTGTTGAGTTTGAGGGCAGGTCTTATGACCTCCTTCCAGAGGTTGTTAATCACATACTATGTTGCACAGTAGAGCCAGGGTGTTTTGGCATGTCAACCCTGTCCATGGAATGAGCATGTGAAGTGATAGCCGACGTCAGGGGTATCAACATTTGTTACAATTTTTACGTTTTTGGGTTTAAATACCCTGCTCAATGTACCCCCAGTAATGGCAGGCACATTGAGCAAATGCAATTTTGGGGAGGCGTGATAAAGTCCAACGCCTCAATGACTACCTGTCTTGGAGAGGTTTAAAGGACCGGTAGTAAGCTGGCCACCAGTTTAGGCTGTAACGGCCGTCCCGCTCGTGGTGTTGCCACGTAGCAGTTCACCACACCCAGCAGCTCTTCCTGGTCCTGTACCTCAAGCATACTCCCGATTTTCTTCAGCCAGTGACCCCTCTTCTTGACCAGCCCAGTACTGGTCGCCAACGCTCCCCTCTGTTGAGGGAGATGCGATGGCCAGTGCTGTTAGTGCACTGGAGCGGGAATGTTTGTGCTCCCTTGGCGAGCTTGCCCCATCTGCCGGAGCAAGTCTCGCTGGAGCTTTTGCTCCATGAGCCTTTCCATAAGGCTTGAATCGGTCACCTTTAGCCGCTCTCGGGCGGCAGTCTACCGTGCCGGGCTCTTCTGTGTGAACCGGCCGGTCCGACTTCCGTTGTGCCTTTCATCCAGCCCGCTGCGGTTGGTCGCCAACGTTCCCTTTTGAGCTATGCTAGCGGCGCTGGGCTCGGCTCGGAATGCTGTCGGTGACTGTGGACCACAGCGTTGTGCGGTCCAGGTGCCGCCAGTCGCCCCCCACTGCTGGAACCCTCCTGGTCCATAGCAGTCTGACGGGAACGACCTTCCTTGGTGTTTTCCCTGCTCAATTCCTATTTCAAAATAAAACAGAACAGGGTTTCGAAAACACCATGTCCTCAGAGTAAGATTTGCTTACCTGAAGGTCCGTTTTCTAATTGTTGCGGGAGAGCTCGTACTCCCGTCCGTAGCTGTGCACTGCGTGAGACGCTATGCCGCGCATGCATGCTGGACGAGGTCTTCACGTGACTCCGAAGTAAAATACCTTGTTAAATCACAGTAATTGATTGGAATGTTCCACCCTTCAGTTGCCATGTGTGCATGAGCATGCTTGAGTTTAAACCACAGCAAACCAGCATTCCCGTGAAACCAGTGCTGCATAAAAGCATTCTGGCTAATTGCAAACTGGGAACTTCTCAGAGCAATTCTCAAAAAAGGAACATATTGAGGATGAGATTTTCCATCACCTTCAGTGTATCAGCACAGTGTCACTGCACGATGAAAAGAGTGCTTGAGTATTAAGACTTCATGCCCAGTACAATATCTGTGATCGATTGGGTAACAATGATCCCTGCCCACCTATGGTCTTCTGAGACATGAATGACCTGCAGCTGGCTCTCGCACCACTGGAGAAAGACCACCAATGCTATCTCTGTAAAAAGCCTCCAAATCCATTGGCATCAATGCCAGTGTTTTCTCCCAAACCGATATCCCAAGCACTAAGGTCCTAATCATACGCAGTCTACTCCAATGGACAGGACATGTTCTCTGCATGCCTGACGCCAGACTCCGGAAACAGCAGTCATTTCAGAGCTCATAAATTCATAAGTGATAGGAGTAGAATTAGGCCAATTAGCCCATCAAGTCTACTCTGTCATCCAAACATGGCTGATCTATCTCTCCATCCTAACCCCATTCTTCTGCCTTCTCCCCATAACCTCTGACCAGTACTAATCAAAAATCTATCTATCTCTGCCTTAGATATATCCACTGACTTTGCCTCCACAGCTTTCTGTAACAAAGAACTCCACAGATTCACCACCCTCTGACCAAAGAAATTCCTCCTCATCACCTTCCTAAAAGAACGTCCTTTAATTCTGAGGCTATGACCTCTAGTCCCAGACTATTCCACTAGTGGAAACATCTTGTTTAATCCACTCTATCAAGGCCTTTTACTATTCAGTATGTTTCAATGAGCTCCCCCCTTATTCTTCTAAACTCCATCGAATATAGGCCCAGTGCCATCAAACGCTCATCATATGTTAACCTATTCATTCTTGGGATCATTCTTGTAAACCTCCTCTGGATTCTCTCCGGAGCCAGCACTTCCTTCCTCAGATATGATGCACAAAATTCCAAATGCAGTCTGACCAGCGCCTTATAGAGCCTCAGATTTACATCCCTGTATTTGTATTCTAGCCCTCTAAAAATAAATGCTGGCATTGTTTTTGCTTTCTTTACTACTGATTCAACTTGTGGATTAACATTTTGGGAATCCTGCACCAGCACTCCCAAGACCCTTTGCACCTCTGATTTCTGGATTATCTCCCAATTTGGAAAATAATCTATGGCTTTATTCCTACTACCAAAATGCATGACTCCACATTTTGCTACACTATATTCCATCTGCCGGTTCTCTGCCCATTCTCCCAACCTATCCAAGTCCTTCTGCAGTCCCTGCTTTCTCTACACTACCTGCCCCTCCCACTATTTACGTATCATCCACATTATACTGCATCTGCCATGCATCTTCCCACTCACCCAACCTATCCAAGTCACCCTGCATCCTCATAGCATCCTCTTCACAGTTCACACTGCCACCCAGCTTTGTGTCATCTGCAAATTTGCTAATGTTACTTTTAATTCCTTCATCTAAATCATTAATATATATTGTGAATAGCTGCGGTCCCAGCACCGAGCCTTGAGGAACTCCACTAGTCACTACCTGCCATTCTGAAAGGGACCCGTTAATTCCTACTCTTTGTTTCCTGTCTGCCAACTAATTTTCTATCCATGTCAATACCCTACCCCCAATACCACGTACTCTAATTTTGCCCACTAATCTTCTGTGTGGGACCTTATCAAAGGCTTTCTGAAAATCCAGGTACACTACATCCACTGGCTCTCCCTTATACAGTACATGTTACTGTCTACCTGAACTTACTTGTTAGGGATAACATTCATTATATTTCAAAGTCACATGACTGACTACATGAAGAGCCCGCCAGCCCGCATGCGCGTCAATACGTTGACGCATAGCGTGGCCAGGTCAGCTGCTGCCGGCTGAGGTCGGTTCAGCATACGCTGTAGAACAGCAACCACTAGCAGCTATAAATAGAGCTGACGGTTTATAATAGCGGCTGGCGCTCGGTCACGTGTGTGACTATCGTGACAGAATGGGGCTCCACTGGAGCAGGCGGCTGTTCGGAGCATCTCACGGGCAATGCCTGTGCAGATTGATGCTCCGAAAGGGAGTCAGCCAGAGGCCTGAGGAGGCAATACCTGGTTCAGGGTTGCGTTCTATTTCCTCCCCTAAGAAACTCCTTTGAGGCTCCAGAAGGGAGCAAGGAGCTCCTGGCTTAGGAAGTTTTTTGAGCTGTGTCTGTCAGACACCTGTGGGAACAACACCTGCTTCAGGGTTGCATCATAATAAATTCCGCTCAGTAGAGGGGAGTGTTGGAGATTCATTCATAAGTGACTCCAACTAGGTGTATATCGATAAAGCAATCAAATCCCTGAACTAATGGGGGATATGCTTCATTTTAATTATGTGAACAAAATATGCTCCGTGCACCGGAGGCATTATGCCTGTGGCAACACCTGGTTCAGGGTTGCAGTATTCCTCACAGTCTGATGAGGGGAGTATTGTAGAATATTACAGAGGTGACTCTGATTATGGAAATATTAACAGGATATCTGAATCCCATGATTTATCGATGATATGCGGGAGCTACCAGCTCTTGTCACATATTTGCCATCCCTTTGGGGATAGGAGATTCACTGGAGGAAGGTCTGGCTAAAAGTATCCGGGATATATGCAGTCCACATAAACTGCCAGATTTTTTTTGGATGTTCCATAAGTCTATTCTATCTGTTGAGATATCCCAGTGATTATATATAGGCAAGTCCAATATCCGCTCTGGAGTAATTACGGACTTTTGCAAGTCATAAGATGGGTCTCATCTGTTGGAAGTGCAGAAAGCTGTATTAACACTTCTCTGTAATACACAGTTGGGGCTGTCGCCTTCGCAAAATGCTATAAGGCATGAGCTGATTCCCAAAATGGCTCATTTTTTACAGGGCCAGTAATGTGCAGCCTGCATAGTATCTCTTCAGAAAGGACTTATGTAGCAAGTGGGGACTTGCAGGAGTTAGGCAGCTGCAGGAGTGGAGTACCATCCTATGTGGGTAAGCTCCAGTATTCTGATGGGTTTTTCTCCCTGTATTCATAGGAGCAGGAAGCGCCGTTGAAGACCTGGAAAGGAGCAGCCTGTTGATCCAGGCTGAGAAAAGCTGGCAGCTCGATCTGCACAGTCAACTCCAGCAAAGGCTCCAATAAAGGCAGAAGGCCGCAGGAGCAGGCTCGGAATTATGGCCTGAGTTGTCTCTCAAGGCAGGCTCGGCATTATGGCAGGCGTGGCCTGTTCATTGTGCTCTGCTAAGGTTCCGTTGGAGCAGAAGGAGTCGAATAGCGGCGTGTCAAACCAAGTTGGCAATACCTGGTAGCGTGACCTGCACTGTAAAGCTCCAGAAGTAATCGCCCTTGAGCTCTGGAAATGAGCTGTTTGGCAAACGTGGGGCTGACGATGTGGCGGATGGGTCTGCAATGGAACTTCGCGGAAGCTTCGCAGTCGACCTGGGCTCAGAAACGCTGGCAGGTAAGGTCTCTTTATTAAACCGCCGTAAATTCCGAAATGGAGCAGTCTGTCGCTGAGGTACACAAAATTGCTGGAGGAACTCAGCGGGTGCAGCAGCATCTATGGAGCGAAGGAAATAGGCGACGTTTCGGGCCGAAACCCTTCTTCAGACTGCAGACCAGTCTGAAGAAGGGTTTCGGCCCGAAACGTCGCCTATTTCCTTCGCTCCATAGATGCTGCTGCACCCGCTGAGTTCCTCCAGCAATTTTGTGTACCTTCGATATTCCAGCATCTGCAGTTCCCTTTTGAACAGTCTGTCGCTGAGGTTTGGATTCACTGGCAGCATGGGCTGTCTAGTACTTTTCACTGTCTCTGGAGAGGTCAGGTTGATGCAAAGACATTGGTAGGGTGCCTTGCATGGCAACCTCTGTAAGCTCTAAGTTGCAACTGGCTGGTCATATGGATCATATTGACCAGGGAAACTCTGCCTCAACACCTGTGATTGAGAGAGTGAGGTAGTTTGAGGTTTCCCTCAACACATGTTTAATTCTTTCAGCTCCAGGATAAGTAGCTACCAGCAGAAAGCCGGTCTGGCATGTAGCATTTTTTATCTGACCTGCAGGTTCATGTTGTGAATAAAAAATATATATACAATAATTTGTAGGCTCTCAATACCAGTATTCTGGATTGAGTGGCTTGTGGAAGACAGAGTGTTGCGCACGCTGGCGACTGAGAGGTGGTTTCAGTCAGAGGACTGGTTCAGGGTTGCATTACGCTATTTTCCATTCTGAGGAAGAAGGCTGAGGTTTCGTTGTGACTCTGACAGTCAAGAGTTGACAGGGATCGTGTATTCCCACATCAACTGGATGTTGTTTTTCAGCTCTAGTCATCAAGATTTGATTATATCTTATGAATAAAATAATAAAATAAGTAGATAAATGCATCTTCCGCGGCAAGAGAAGCCAAACGTTTCCTCCGTTTGGTCAATAAAGGAAATTATGGTTATTCAAGTGGGTACAGAGACGATTAGTCTGCCCAAGAACAAGAGGGGTATATTTCTGATATTTCTCAAGGTTGTAGCAAAGTGGAGCATGCCAAATCAGGTTAGGATTTGGCTAGTCTGATCATGTGCCTCGTTACCCACTCTAAAATGGATAATTGTCTTTCAGCAATTAAGCTGATTCAGAGGATGAGGGTCTCAGTCAATCTTGAAGATGCATACTTTGCCATATCTCTTCACGAGAGGCACAGATATATCTGGTGTTTTGATGACAAAGCCAGTGAGGTGAAGTTTAGGCTCTACCTAGGGGTTGTTTTCGAGCCTAGACTATTTACAAAGATTCTAAAGCTAATGCTGCCCTACTCAGATCAAAAGGGCATTGTGTCATGGAGTTTTTAGACGACACGCAAATTTTGTAGCTGATAAGACTCAGGGGTTTATCAGTAGATGCCTCTTAAGTTATGAGGCAACAAGTTATGGATGTCCAGCCAGGTCCGCACACTCCTCAGAGCCCGCGATGCTGCCTTCAGGTCAGGTGACAGAGCTCTGTACAGGGCTGCTCGAGCCGATCTGGAAAGTGGAATTAAAAAAGCCAAGGCGGACCATAAGAGGAGCATAGAGTCCCACCTGTCCAGCAATAATACACGGGAGGTATGGCGGGGCATACAAGACATCACAAATTACAGAGGCTGTGCCACAACGACAGAAGACCTGAGTGCGCCGCTGGCAGAGAAGCTAAATTGCTTCTTTTCCAGCTTTGAAACATCACAACAGCAGCACCCATCTGCTACAGCCCTGCTCCCACCCTCACCTGGCTCCTGTACTACTCCACTCACTGTAAGGGAGAACGATGTCAGACGGGTGCTCCTGGCAGTGAATCCCAAGAAGGCTGCCGGCCCGGATGGAGTGCCTGGTAGGGTGCTTAAAGCGTGTGCCCACCAGCTCACCGGCACCTTCACCAGAATCTTCAACCTCTCCCTGGACCAGGCAGTTATCCTGTCCTGCCTAAAATCAGCCACAATCGTCCCAGTGCCGAAGAAGTCTCCCATCACCAGCCTAAATGATTACCGTCCCGTGGCCCTCACTCCGGTAATCACGAAGTGCTTCGAGAGATTGGTCCTCCAGCACATCAAGGACTATCTCCCTCCAGACTTCGACCCCCACCAATTCGCCTATCTCCCAAACAGATCCACAGAAGACGCCATCACCGTAGCTCTCCACTCTGTGCTGAGCCACCTGGAGCAGGGGCAGAGCTACGTCCGGATGCTCTTTGTGGATTACAGCTCAGCTTTCAATACTATCATTCCGGACATTCTCATTGACAAACTGGTCACTCTCGGCCTCCCCACTCTCACATGTGCCTGGATAAAGGACTTCCTCACCAACCGGCCCCAGACTGTGAGACTCGGCCCCCACCTCTCCTCCACTCGCATGTTGAGTACCGGCTCCCCACAGGGCTGTGTGCTAAGCCCCCTCCTATACTGTCTCTACACCCACGACTGTAGTCCGGCCCACAACAACAACCGCATCGTCAAGTTTGCTGACGACACTACAGTAGTCGGACTCATCTCAAGGGGAGACGAGGCAGCCTATAGAGAGGAAGTCCTGAAGTTGACAGCCTGGTGCTCAGAAAACAACTTGGCTCTGAACACCAAGAAAACAAAAGAGCTCATTGTCGACTTCAGGAGGCACAGCACCGACTTAGCCCCCCTATACATCAACGGCGAGTGTGTGGAGAGGGTCTACACCTTCCCGTTTCTCGGCGTCCTAATCTCCGCTGACATCTCCTGGACAGACAACATCACAGCGGTCATCAAGAAGGCTCAGCAGTGGCTGCACTTCCTGAGGGTCCTCAGGAAGCACAACCTGGATTCCAACCTGCTGCTGACCTTCTACCGCTCGTCCATTGAGAGCCTGCTGACATACTGCATTACAGCATGGTACGGCAGCTGCACCATGGCAGACAGGGAGAGGCTTCAGAGGGTAGTTAGGGCAGCACAGAAGATCATTGGCTTCCCTCTCCCCTCCCTGATGGACATTTACACCTTCCGCTGCCTCAGCAGGGCGAAGAACATCATCAAGGACAACTCCCATCCTGCATTTGGCCTGTTCGACCTGCTGCCCTCAGGGAGGCGCTATAGGTGCATCAGAACAAGGACAAATAGACTCAAGAACAGTTGCTTTCCAAAAGCTATAACCTCTCTGAACTCACACATGCACTGACTTCACAGCCTAACCCCCAGACTTCCATCTATCCACCTACTGTAATTTGTACTGTAACTGTAATTTTTAATATGTGCAATAACCCATACTGTATATAGGAATCCTATTTATTCACTCTATTCACCCATTGTATTTTTATAGGTATGTATATAGCGCCGCAGAACTGTGCACCTTATCCCCCCCCCCCCCCCCTTTGTTTTGTTTTTTGTTTTTTTGAACTAATTACATGTCTGCACTGAGTACGAGCTGCTTTTAATCTCATTGTACATGTGTATAGTGACAATAAAATGGCATTCTATTCTAATGCCAAATTTGCCTACTCATTCAGAGTGTCCATGGTAAGGCGGCTGAACGAAGCTCCTATTTACTCGAAGTCACGAGTGATGGCTAGCTCAGCCTATTTCTCGTGCAGCTAGCTCTGCACGATTGTATGGGACTTTGTGGAGAAGACATGTGAGCTACTTTTAAACAAAAGTAGCAGTACGTTGTGTTTCTCAGTTTGCGCTCAGAGAAACGATTATGTTATAATACAATTGACACCGTTTGAGCTGCTTTGTCATTCTCTGTAGTGCCATAAGTGGGACAGTTAATGATTGGTTATTCTCCCATTGTTGACTAACATCAAGCAAGGTGTCTTTTATATGACTGCTCTAAAGCCTAGACTCATAGTAGTGTGCAATGTATATCAGTAAATTATTATGCAGATATTCATCTACTGTTTTCCTCATGGGGGCAGAATCTTTTAAGTTGATTATGCTTTAGCAGCTGATTCAGCACAAAGAACATGCCCTTTACTCAATCTCTGGCTCGGTCTCTGGGTCATAACTGACATGAGGGTAGCTTGTTATGAGAATGATCTCATAAAGCTAAACAGGCATGGTTGGGTACAAGTTGGAGTTGCCAGCATATCCACCAGATCAGAGATTGGGGGTGTTATTATGTATACAGGTACACTGAGCTTGCGGGTATCTATGCGATGAAGGATACTTTCTTCATTGTTAATTAATAGTTTCAAGAGATTGTTGGTGGCTCATTAGCAGCCAATAGAATGGATATTCCCATTTGTCCATCTTCTTGCAACAGCAGGAGGTTTACATAGTGCACTTTCAGAAGTTATAACATTTTGGTTGAATATGTCTGAATGATCGCAGAAAGAATTCTGTAAAGTGTGGCATGAGTTATTATCTAACTCAAAAGCCAATTGGGACTATGGTCCGATTAAGAGCAATGGCCATGTATGCAAGTTAGCATCATGTTGTTAATAATCCATGTCTTTTACCATTTACGGTTTTATCTGTTTAAGTGTTTCACACACAGATTAGGTTATTGCATGAAACCACATAGCTTTGAAGTCTTCACGTAGTCACTCACGTGACTTCGAAATAAAATAGAAAGATTAAAGGAGAACTTACCGTTTGAAGTTTGATCTTTATTTTATGAGGAGTTGAAGTGAGGGAATACGTGCCCACCACTCCCAACCCCGATTCTCATAAAAGATCAACCGGTAACTTTAGTCTCGTTAGTCTTTCTATAATTTAAACTCTGCAACTGGTCTGTGGTTTCATACAGTTGGTCTGAAGCTTGACACGCATGCGGGCTGGTGGGCTCTTCACGTATTCCCTCACTTCAACTTCTCATAAAATAAAGATCAAACTTCAAACGGTAAGTTCTCATTTAATCTTTCTATTTCTTTTCATTCATTTTTGAATGACAAATAATTTCAATTCAATTCAAAATGTACAGGTCTACTACCAAGAATATCTTGGAACATTTCACATTGTTTATCAATGCTCTGCATAGTCTACTCTTCTGCCTCATTTCCCCAAAGTTCACTTAAAATTAGAGCCTTGTTTTCTGACATCCTTCTCCCTCTTAACTAGTATATCGAATACCATTCAACGGTGGCTGCTAGCCAAGCGTTACTGCACCATTAACCAATTGACTAACTCAGACTAATTATTCATTATTTTTGTTAGCTGTAGGAAATATCATTCCAAAAAAATTGAACACAATATTCTAACTATGGCACAACCAATGATTTATACATGTTTTCTATTAGCTTCTTAAGCATTATTTCTCATTTGAAAATGGATCATATCATTTTTTTTTAAGGTTTATATATCTGAACCCTGATTTTTTAAATGTGCACATTTTATGCATCTCCTTTTTCCAAAATACCTCCCAAAATACATCATCGAGTTTTCGAGCGAGGGCAGAGCGGGGGAGAGAGCAGAGAGCGAGGGAGAGAACGGAGAGCGGGGGAGAGGCACGGAGGCAGAGAGGCACGGAGACAAATAAAATAACGTGGAATAATAAAATAACGTGACTTTACCTGAGCCCGTGCTTGCGGTCCGGTCGCCCTGACAGTGAGTTTAAGAAATTTTCCCTTGAATTTTATTCAAAGGAACGCGGTGTTAAAACACAATTACATTTATTGAGGAATGTGGATCAATGTATTGATGATACATTGTATAACTGCTGTTAACTACTGGCTGTTAACAAGTGCTAACAGTGGCAGTTAACAAATCGTTTTCGTCTGAGTTGAATAAAGTGAGAATTGGCTCGAATTTTTCTGTAGTAATTAAACCTGAGCTGGAAATTGGAAACTAGGGGAACGCCGTACCCCTGCGTACCCCCCCATGAGCCTGAGCACCCGGGCAAAACCCACACAGTCAGGGAGAATGTACAAACTCCATACAGACAGCACCCATAGTCAGGATTGAACCCAGGTCTCTAGCTCTTTAAGGCAACAACTCTACCGCTGCACCACTGTGCAGTCATATCTCAAGTTCCTTGTGAAAGATGCAGTGCTCCACCATTCATCCACTCATGTATCAAATATATCAAAGACGTACAGGTTTGTAGTTTAATTTGCTTGGGTTTGTATACTTGGTATAAGTGTAAATTGTCCCTAGTGTGTGTAGGCTTGTGATAATGTGCGGGGATGGTCGGTGTGGACTCGGTGGGCTCTCTAAGAAAATACTTCTGAATCACATGCAAATGGAGGAACTGACATATTTTAGCCCCTGGTGTCCAGCATTGCTGTGACAGAATTTGGGAAGCATTGAATTTTTACAGAGCAGAACTGCCAGAGGGCAAGAGGGCATTGAGAATCTTAATGGGAGCGTTCTTGCACTGGATGCAAATGTTCCCTTTCTCTCTGTAAACGATGGAGACTGGCATCATCCCATTGCCATTGCTGTAATATTGCACTTTAGAACAGCACAGAGGTGCAGTGGTAGAGTTGCTGCTGCTATTTCCCTTGCTGCCCAACAAGAGAAATTGAAGTCTACAGAGATCTTATAGTTTAAGAACCTCAATCTCAGTATTCAGTTATTAGTAGGTAATGTGAGCCTAACATGTTTCATCATTAATTAATTTTGTTGATTAAATTCCTCCTAATACATCTATTTCCACCAGCAAATCAGAATACATAGGAAAATGAATTCGAAAACATCAGTAGGGGAGAAATTTCTCTTTGATGACAAGTGCTATATAAAAGCAGGAATGTTCTCCAGTGGTTGTGCACACTTCATCAGATACATACTACGGTCAATGCCCTTGAACAGGTTTGTTGAACACTATTGCTCAAAAGCAAAATTCTCCCCACCAATTCAAGTTCCAGGTTAATACTTTACAGGTGCAAACTGTGTAACAATTATAACCGCAATGTTTCATTTTATTGAAGGTCCAATTAACAGTTTTGCCGTCAGCAGCATTATCAACATTTGTAGCACCAAAACAATTTGTGAGTTTCTGCTGTCAATTCATGGAATTGCAAATGCAGTAAAGCCAAAGAACATCCATGCTATCATCTAGTGGTGATGCGCTCGTTTTCTTCCAACTTCTACTCTCGTTTTATTTGTCTATTTCTTTACCCTCACATCTTTCCCTGGAAACATCTGGCTCTCATATAAAAACCTTATCCTGGCTGCCCACTCTTGGCAACCTGTGAAATGCAGCGGAGTTCTGATCCAGCTCATAATCGGGAACAATTCTCTCCATCAAAAGAGTCTTTTTCATACTGAGGTTTTGGGTTTTCTTTTGTTCTCTGACACTTATGTGTATTTTTAACATGTTGTTAGGAAGCAACTGTTACTGACAGCAGCTTTCTCTGCAGAAAATATTATGAGCAAAACTTCAGATCTATAAAACAACTTTTCTTCATCTCAAAATACTGAAAAAGAAAAATCAAATTATGCATTCAGAATAATACAGTTA
The DNA here is from genome assembly GCF_010909765.2 of Amblyraja radiata. NCBI lineage: Eukaryota > Metazoa > Chordata > Chondrichthyes > Rajiformes > Rajidae > Amblyraja > Amblyraja radiata. The sequence continues at coordinate 80,856,719 of NC_045956.1, forward strand.
CCTTGCATGTCCCAAATATGAATTCTAATCTAATATCATGTGATGTCCTAAAAATAATGGTATTTGTTGGTGAAGATGCAATTTTGCTATTTCCATTACTACAGAGTTCAGTCCAAAATTCAGGAAGTTAAAAAGCCAGTAGGTATCGCTTGGCAATATCCAGCAGATGGTGAATAAAGTTTTCTGTTGAGTTGAGGTCCACCATCATTTTGTGGCCTCTGACACAGCAATTGTTCAGGCGGTGGAAAATAAAAGATTTCCAAATGACTAAAGTCCTGGAGTTTCAAGATTCTTTTACTCTCGTACTCTTGTACAAGGTGCCTTGTATCTTGTAGTACTCTTGTACCTACCCACTTCTGTGCTTTCATCATTGGATGCCATTCATCTGATTCAATTGGTATTATTGTAAACTCCCAATACCACCTTGGTTGTGACGTGCTCACAAAAGTTTTTTAATGAAACCACAACACATTTCATGAACTTATTATTCTTCCTTCCGATGATGAAAACATTGATTCCTGCCAGCTATCTTCACACTCACATTTTATCAATTCTTGACTGCCAAGAACCTTTGGAAATAACCAGACCCAACCTACGCATGTCCTCATGTTGTTTGTCAACCAAGACAGGAAATTAGAACTTGGTTAGGTGTCTGCAGTCATTTGTGCACAGCTAAAATTTTCCAATCCTCTTATTTCAATCATGTCTCTCCTTATGCTCACTCATAAAAAAATGAATTCATGTTTATAAACTGAGTAAGAATTCATATAGCCAAGCATGTGGCGAATTAGACCACTAAGGTAAAAGTTGTGTGTTTTTTTTTCCAGATTACAAAGCGGCACGATCTTGCACTATGAAAACCAAATAGTTTATCAAATACCTTCAAGGGAAAAGCAAAACCTCAGTATGAAAAATACACTTTTGATGAAGAGAATTGTTCCCAAATGTCACTTCAGTCTCACATGACAAGATTGACTTTTAGTTCCATTTGGTGATAAATACAATTACTACAGAAGACAACTAAGACACATGACAACTAAGGATGGCAATAAATTTTAACTTTCCACCATTCCTCAAATTCAAAACAACAAATAACTAAAGGACACCTTCAGTGACCTGAAGATCTGTAAAAGGTGGAATAATTAAGAGTTGGTTGAACAGGATCCCACTTCTGGTAAAGGAGCAATTCTGGTAAAGGACAAAGGAATAGCTATGTCAGCATCTGCACTGCATAAATTATAATTTCATATTCATGTTCATGGATGGATAAAGTTTACTTTTTTATAGAAAGGATACCATGGTAGAATTTATAACGACAAGGTATAGCAGACCTGAGCCACTGTAATTTGATAATGTAGTCATGTGTAAACATGGCACTTGGTTGTTTACATTCGAGGTTCTTAGACATCCACATAATTGCAAAAAAGACCAGATAAGTAAATGAGTGAAACCTTGAACAGATGCAAACGAGTGCCGCTGACTTGACTTAATGTGGCACCTTTGTGCAGTCAATGTACCTCTTTCTATGAAAGTTCCCTTCATTCCATCTGAGCCAATCTTCATGGAGTTATAGGCGTCCAGTAGCCAATAGCTGATCAGTTTCAACTCTCTCCTCTTTTGTATCCTCGAGAAACCAGACCACATTATTGCTGATGTCATTGCCGTTTCCATGGCTGTTTATGAGATTTGTTGCATCTCATCTTATTTAATCAGCTGTAAGATATTAAATCACTAAACATGTTGCATTTCCTCTGCACTCCACTCACCCCCCCACCCCCTACCCAACCCCTTGCTTCCCCAAAGTGAAGGCCATGTTATGGGCCTGTCCCACAGTGATTCTTTAGGCAACTGCCGGCGACTGTTATAGTCATAGCAGGTCGCCAAAAAAACGGCGACAACGTATGTCATCCTGGCAACAACCTACGACAGCACCTACGTCAGGAGAATTCAAGCTACGCTCATTGGCGTCAAACCCACTATCGCCGAAAATGTTTCAACATGTTGAAAATTTAGTGGTGACCAGAAAGATGCTACAACGTTTTGCGCGAGGAAACTACTCCTGGCGACCACCGGCAAACATGTGGCAACAAACTAGTCGCCTGTAGTTGCCTAAAAAATCACCTAAGTAGGACAGGCCCATAACAGACTTAACCCAACCAGCTTTGATGATATATGCATCAGGAGCAAAATTCAATACGTTACCAGTGAAGTCAGATGAGAATCACTGGGGGAGGTAGATGTCTTGCTCTGCCACTATCCCACCAAAAGATCAAGTGACCTATTGGGCTAAAGCTTCCTGAATGATATGATTGAAATGCCACTGCTGACATTCACTTGCGTGAAGTGATCAGGCAATCTGATAAATGGCTCAATTCATTTGCTTTATTTCAAAATGGAAACAAAAATAAATGAACTCGCATTTATATAGTTCCTTACACATAACTTGACATACAATAAAACACATTGTGGGTAATACGTCGGTAAAGAAATTAAGTAGTTCCAACCTAAAATCACACCACAAATGGGATTAACTGGTAAAGGTTGCTCATTAAGATATTCAAAGTCAAAGTCAAAGTCAATTTTATTCATCACATTTGACTTTTGACTTTACCTGGTAAAGGTTACTCATTAGGATCCATAAAATAAGATATTCACGGTTAATTCATAATGTGAAGTTCCGAATGACAATTGATAATATTTTGTTACATTCCATGGAATTTCCTTTCCGTTGAATTATGAAGAATAACAAGAAGCAGCTTATGCTTCTGAGTTAGACAATTGCAAATGCTCTTCTAACCACCTGAGGGCACTCAAGTTGCCTCCCATGTCAATAAAATGGTTGCAAGCCCTTGGGAAGATCTTCAACACACTGGAATACCATTTTATAAGCTCTCCAATTTGAGTAGTTATTACATTTTGATTGTAAGAAAATGGGACCTATTGAAACTGGCAATGGTTTGGACTCTAACTATGATTTTGTTAAATTATTCCAATTAGTTAATTTTGGTTAATTGTGTATGGTACCTGAAATAAGTATGGATACATTTAGCAAGATTAGACTCTCCTCTGACGAGCAATTTTTGAGATAGGAAATTATGTATGATATACATTGAACAATCTAATCTGTTCTAATATATTGTTGTGTGTGCAGGAGTATAAGTGATTATGTTTTTGTCTTATTATCCAGACCCATGGACTAATGGAAAGCATGAGTTTAAATTCCACTCTGGTAATTCATACGTTTGATTTTATCTTTAAATAGTCTGGAATTGCAAGTGGATGGTTTGTCACAAACCAATCATTACCCTTCTTTATGTCCCTTTGAAGCATCCTGCAAGGAATTATATCAACTTTCCGCTTCAAATTTGTTTAAATAATATCCTTAGGATATAAATGTAGTAGGCTGTAATAAGTCATCATTGAAGCACAGTGTATGGTAAGTCCTTTAAAAGAAAGGGGAGAGGGGGGGGAGAGCGGAGAGAAGGGAGGAGAAGGAGTGGAGACAACCTTTAAGAAGCCAGAGATACACGGTTGTGAAGCTCGGCAGACATTTAACATTACCGGTTGGTTATCCTTGGTTCTGAAAACTACTGCTTACCTTTTTTTTACCAATGAGCCATTGAAATTCACCGGTCAGCACCGGCTACAACCTACGAGAAAACATGTTGAAATATTCACGGAGACCATAATGAGGCCACGACTAGTTCTCAGAATGCGGGAACTCCTCTCGACCATGAAGGCGACTCCCCGGCAACCACCCGCGATCATGTGGCGACCATGTGGCGACTGCATAGTCTCCCGCAGTCGTCTAAACCGTCACCTAAGTGGGACAGGACCATAAGAGTACTTGACTGACATATACCAAAACCTTTCAAAGGATGTGAATTGGAGTTAAAAATTGCAGATTGAATTATAACTAGGCCAAGGGGGACCCGTTGTTCCCGTCCCATCAACGCGCAGTTGAGGGGTGGGGTAGCCTGCTGCGTCACACACACACTAACCACCCCCACACAGGGGGGGAGGGGAAGGGGAGAGGGGTAGGGGAGAGAGGGGAGAGGGGAGAGAGGGGAGAGGAGGGGGGGGGAGGAGGGGGGGGGGAGAGGAGTGAGGGGGGAGAAGGAGTTGGGGGGTGAGGCGGGGGGGGGGGGAGAGGGGGGGAGGAGAGGCGGTGGGGGGTGATGGAGGTGGGGGGGAGAGGAGGGGGAGGAGAGGAGGGGGAATGGGGGGGGCGGGAAGAGGAAAGCGAGGGGGGCGGGGAGAGTAGAGGGGAGAGAGGTAGTGGGAGAGAGGGAGTGGGGAGGAGGTGGGGAGGAGAGAAGGGTGGAGGGAGAGGAGGTGGGGAGAGAGATAGAAGGGGGGATAGAGGATGGAAGTTAGTTAGCGAGGAGGGGGAGTGGGGGGGGAGAGAGGAAGGGGGAGAGAGAGGGACGAGAGGAGGGGAAGAGAGGAGGGGGTAGCGAGGAGTGGGGGAAGAGTGAGGGAAAGGGAGGGGGTGGAGGGGACGAGAGGGAGAGGAGAGATGGAGGGAGGTAGGGGGGAGAGGAGGAGAAGGGGAGAGTGAGGAGGGGGTGAGGGAGGGGGAGGGAGGAGAGGGGAGGGGGGAGAAGGTGGAGAGAAGAAGAGGGGGAGAGTTGGAGGGGGGAGGGAGGAGAGGGGAGGGAGGTGAGGGGGAAGAGGGGAGCGGGGGAGAGGTGGAGGTGGGAGGGGGAGGTGGAGTGGAGGGGAGGGCGGGGCAGAGGGGGGGGGAGGGGGAGGGAGGGAGGAGAGAGTTGATTAGAGGTGGGGGGGAAGAGGGGAGGGGACCAGGAGGAAGCGGGGGAGCGGGGAGGCGGGGGGAGTGGTTGGGAGTGGGGGGCAGGGCAGGGCAGGGCGGGGCGCTACTGCCAGCCGCAGTCGGGTGTGTACGGCTGGGCCACATAACTAGCAAAGTCTTGAAAAGTTTGCCCGCAGGCCGCGAGAAGAAAGTTCTCATCAGTGCCGGTGACCTCCGGTGACCTCTGGTGACCTCTAGAGCCGGGGGGCGGGGCCAGGAGCCAGGTGGGCCACGAGCAAAGGCATTGTGACGTCATACAGCGCGGTTGATTTTAAAATACTTTGTTTCATTTTAAACCATTTTAATAAAATACTCGGGAAATAATGTACCAAATTTTCAGATGAGGGGAATTTTGAAATCACAAGGTGAATCTCTACCGGAATATGTAAAAATGTCTCTGTTACCGCTTCGGGTTTCGGAGGAGATGTGAAAGAGAAGCAAACTAACGAAGAGAGTTTTAATAGTTACTAGACCAAGTGCAGACCCGTTGGGTCTGTTTCCCCAATGCGCGTTTGCGGGGGGTTGGGGGGTGGGCCAGCGGCATCACACTCACAGCAACCACCCACCAAACACACAGGCGGGGGGAGGGTGGTAGAGGGAGACGAAGTGGGAGAGGGGAGGGTGAGAAGAAGGGAGGGAGGGGAGAGGGGGAGGAGGAAAGGGGAGAGATTGGGGAGGGAGAGGAGAACGGGGTAGGGGAGAGAGATGGGGAGGGGGAGGAGAGTGGGGAGTGGGGAGTGGGAGGAGAGCGGGGAGGGCTGGAAGGGGGGGGAGAGGGGTAGGGGGGTGCGAAAGGGGTAGCGGGGAATGGTGCAAGAGAGAGGGGAAGGGGGTGGTAGGAAGATGGGGTTGAAGAGGGGTGAGGGAGGGGGGGGAGAGGGGGTGGGAGGGGAGGAGGGAGAGGGGTGAGGAGAGAGGGAGACGGAGAGGGGGGAAGGGGAGGAGGAGAGGGGGGTGGGGGGGGGTGAGAGAGGGGTGGGGGAGGTTGGAGAGAGGGGTGGGGGAAGGGGGGAGAGGGAGGAGGGAGGGGAAGGAGGATGGAGAGGGGAAGGGGAGAGAAGGGGAACAGTGTGGAGGGAGGGGGAGAGTGGTAGGGGGAGGGGGAAGAGTGGGAAAGAGGGGCAGAGGGGTAGGGGGAGTGGTGGAAGAGGCAGAGATGGGTTGGGGGAGAGAGGGGGGAGAGAGGGGTGGGGGTTGGGGTGGGAGAGGGTGGGGGTAGGGAGCGAAAGGGTGAGGGAGGGGGAGAGAGGAGAGAGGGAGGGGAGGATGGAGGATGGAGGGGAGAGGGGAGGGAGAGGGGGAAGAGTGTGGAGGGAGGGTTAGGGGGGAGAGAGGGGCAAGAGTGTGGAGGGAGGGGGAGAGCAGAGAGAGGGGGAAGAGTGGGGAGGGAGTGGGAAGGGAGGTGGGTGAGAGAGGGGTGGGGGAGGGAGATAGGTGGGGGGTGGGGGGAGATAAGTGGAAGAATAGGGGGAGGAAGAGAGGTGTAGGGGGTGTGGTGGAAGTGGGAGAGAGGGAGGGGTAGGGGGGAGTGGTGGAAGAGGGAGAGAGGGGTAGGGGAAGGGGATGGGGGGAGAGAGGGAGGGATGGGAGAGAGAGGGTGGGGGATGGAGGGAGAGAAGTGGAAGTTTGGGGAGGGAGGGGGAGAGGGGTAGGGGTCGTAGTGGAAGAGGGACAGAGGAGAAAGGGGTGTGGGGAGAGAGGGGAGGGAGGGGGAGAGAGAGGGGTGGGGAGGGAGAGGGGTGGGGTAAGGGGGAGAGAAGTGGTAGAGTGGGGAGGGAGGGGTATGGGGAGTGGTGGAAGAGGGACAGAGGGGCAGGGGGGAGACAGGGAAGGGGGTGGGGTCGAGAGGGAAGGGGGGTGGGGGAGAGAGGGATGGGGGTGGGAGGAGGAGGGGAGGAGATGGAGAGGGGTGAGGAGAGGGAGATGGAGAGGCGGAGGAGAGAGGGATGTGGTAGGGGAGGAGAATGGGGAGGGGGAGGGGTGTGGCAGAGGGGGGAGGGAGGCGAGGAGGGAGGGGGTAGGGGGTAGAGGGGGAAGAGTAGAGTGAGGAGGGGGAAGGGGGTGGGGGAGAGAGGGAAGGAGGTGGGGGAGGGAAGGGGGGGTGGGGGTGGGGGAGAGAGGGATGGGGTGGGGTGGGAGGAGGAAGGAGAGGAGAGGGAGAGGGGTGAGGAGAGGGAGATGGAGAGGTGGAGGAGAGAGAGGTGGGGGAGGGGGATGAGAGAGGGATGGGGAGGGGGATGAGAGAGGGATGGGGAGGGGGAGAGAGGTGTGCGGGAGTGGGGGATGGGGAGGGAGGGGAGGAGGGGGTTGGGGTAGGGGAGGGTGGGGGTAGAGTGTGGAGGGAGGTGGAGAGGGGTGTGGGGAGAGAGGGGAAATAGTGGAGAGGGAGAGTGGAAGGGGGAGGGGTAGGGGCAGTCCATCTGTTCCCCATTCCTTATCACCCCCAATCCTCTTTCTCTATTCCCACACATGTGATGACGCGCTTCGACACAGGCTGCGGGGGTGGGGGGCTGGGGCTGGGGCTGTTGCAAAGGCATATGTAAATGGATCCATTCCGATTGGACATCTGTGAGCATTGGGCATTGTGACATCACACGATGGAACGTTCACCAACTTTCTATGGGTGGGGGGAAGGATTTTATTAAAAATGTGTACTTAACCACGACGGAATTTAATGAGGAGTGGATACGTGGATGTAAAAGTGAAATCTCTACCGAAATGGAAAATATCTCGGCGTTTCACCGTGTGGCGTTGACGTAGCAGGGTATCAAAGGCCGAATCTGACACCCACAAACACACACACACACACATACACACCCACACACACACACACACAGAGTTTTAATATATAATAGATAGTTATGATTTTTTGTCATTTCTAATTTTGGATGCAGAGATACAAGATTTCCCAACTGTACCCGTGCTGAATTACAAAAATTAATGAAACATAGAAACATAGAAAACAGGTGCAGGAGTAGGCCATTCGGCCGTTCGAGCCTGCACCGCCATTCAACATGATCATGGCTGATCATCCAACTCAGTATCCTGTACCTGCCTTCTCTCCATACCCCCTGGTCCCTTTAGCCACAAGGGCCACATCTAACTCCCTCTTAAATATAGCCAATGAACTGGCCTCAACTACCTTCTGCGGGAGAGAATTCCAGAGATTCACCACTCTCTGTGTGAAAAAGGTTTTCCTCATCTCGGTCCTAAAAGATTTCCACTTTCTCCTTAAACTGTGACCCCTTGTTCTGGACTTCCCCAACATCGGGAACAATCTTCCTGCATCTAGCCTGTCCAACCCCTTAAGAATTTTGTAAGTTTCTATAAGATCCCCCCTCAATCTTCTAAATTCTAGCGAGTACAAACCGAGTCTATCCAGTCTTTCTTCATATGAAAGTCCTGACATCCCAGTAAACAGTCTGGTGAACCTTCTCTGTACTCCCTCTATGGCAAGAATGTCTTTCCTCAGATTAGGAGACCAAAACTCTACGCAATACTCCAGGTGTGGTCTCACCAAGACCCTGTACAACTGCAGTAGAACCTCCCTGCTCCTATACTCAAATCCTTTTGCTATGAATGCTAACATACCATTCGCCTTCTTCACTGCCTGCTGCACCTGCATGCCTACTTTTAATGACTGGTGTACCATGACACCCAGGTCTCGTTACAACTCCCCCTTTCCTAATCGGCCACCATTCAGATAATAATCTACTTTCCTGTTTTTGCCACCAAAGTGGATAACCTCACATTTATCCACATTATACTGCATCTGCCATGCATTTGCCCACTCACCCAGCCTATCCAAGTCACCTTGCAGCCTCCTAGCATCCTCCTCACAGAGCTAACACTGCCCCCCAGCTTTGTGTCATCCGCAAACTTGGAGATGTTGCATTCAATTCCCTCGTTCAAATCATTAATATATATCGTAAACTAGACTAAGTGGGACCCGTTGGGTCCCAGCATCACACAGGAGGGCTGGTCATCCAACGCAATATTCCACCTCTCCACCAATTCTAATATTGGTGGCCAGTTGGGGGTGGGGGGGGGGGGCTTTCTGGAGCACCAGTATGGGTGTTATGGGCTGAAGGGACTGGTTTCCAGAGGGCTAGTATGCAAATTGTGCACCAAATGGATTCTTGGGCTGGCGTCTCAGTCAATCAAGCCTGTTGTGCTGGCAACTCACTCACTCACGGCTGGTGGGCTGATAGTTGACTCACGGTTAATCCTTGAAATTCTATTTCAAGCAGGGTATAAGGCCACCAAATTCAAGTGCAGTTTCTTACCACTTCTAGCAGGGTGCAATGCCACCAAATTCAAGTGCAGTTTCATACCATTTGAAGTAGGGTGCAAAGCCACTAAAGAGAGCGAGTCGTGACCTCTCCCTCCTCCATCTTGCAGAGACTGAGCCACACCCACATTTCCGGGTTTTATAACCCCTACCCTCCCCCCCCCCCCCCCCCCCCCCCCCCCCCCCCACCGGAAAAGGTGTGGCTTTCATGGAGTGATTGACAGGAGAGAGATTCTCAACATTAAAAAAAAAATTAATAACACTTTTATTTTTCATTGATGGGAAGAATTCTCTGCATCTGCTCAGCAGAGGGGGACTGAGTAAGATGGCCAAAAATCACAGCCGTAAGTGGTAGCGTTTTATCTAAAATCAATATACAGTGCAAACAGGAAGTAAGTGCATTTACAGTAGTGCCTTTTAACCAAGCCAAAGCACCCAAGCCACCATTTGCAGTAAGTAGTGCATTTCAACTTCATGCCACCATTTGCAGTAAGTGGTGCCTTTCAACTTCAAGCCAATGCACCCACGCCACCATTTGCAATAAGTAGTGGCTTTCAACTTCAAACCACACCCAAGCCACCATTTGCAGTAAGTAGTGCCTTTCAACTTCAAGCCACCATTTGCAGTAAGTAGTGCCTTTCAACTTCAAGCCAATGCACCCACACCCCCATTTGCAGTAAGTAATGCATTTTAACTTCAAGCCATTGCACCCAAGCCACCATCTGCAGTAAGTAGTGCCTTTCAACTTCAAGTCAAAGCACCCAAGCCACCATTTGCAGTGTAGTGCCTTTCAACTTCAAGCCACAATTTGCAGTAAGTAGTGCCTTTCAACTTCAAGCCAATGCACCCACGCCCCCCATTTGCAGTAATAGTGCCTTTCAACTTCAAGCCAAAGCAACCAATCCACCATTTGCAGTAAGTAGTGCCTTTCAACTTCATGCCACCATTTGCAGTAAGTGGTGTCTTTCAACTTCAAGCCACACCCAAGCCACCATTTGCAGTAAGTAGTGCCTTTCAACTTCAAGCCACACCCAAGCCATCATTTGCAGGAAGTAGTGCCTTTCAACTTCAAAGCTCCCAAGCCACCATTTGCGGTAAGTAGTGCCTTTCAACTTCAAGCCAAAGCAACCAAGCCACCATTCGCAGTAATAGTGTCTTTCAACTTCAAGCCAAAGCTCCCAAGCCTCCATTTGCAGGAAGTAGTGCCTTTCAACTTCAAGTCAAAACTCCCAAGCCACCATTTGCAGTAAGTAGTGCCTTTCAACTTCAAAGCTCCCAAGCCACCATTTGCAGTAAGTGGTGTCTTTCAACTTCAAGCCACACCCAAGCCATCATTTGCAGTAAGTGGTGTCTTTCAACTTCAAGCCACACCCAAGCCATCATTTGCAGTAAGTAGTGCCTTTCAACTTCAAAGCTCCCAAGCCACCATTTGCAGTAAGTGGTGTCTTTCAACTTCAAGCCACACCCAAGCCATCATTTGCAGTAAGTAGTGCCTTTCAACTTCAAGCCAAAGCAACCAAGCCACCATTTGCAGTAAGTAGTGCTTTTAATTTCAGGCCAATGCACCCACGCGCCCCATTTGCAGTAAGTAGTGCCTTTCAACTTCAAGCCACACCCAAGCCATCATTTGCAGAAAGTAGTGCCTTTCAACTTCAAGTCAAAGCAACCAATCCACCATTTGCAGTAAGTAGTGCCTTTCAACTTTAAACCACACCCAAGCCACCATTTGCAGTAAGTAGTGCCTTTCAACTTCAAGCCAAAGCAACCAAGCCACCATTTGCAGTAAGTAGTGCCTTTCAACTTCAAGCCAAAGCAACTAAGTCACCATTTGCAGTAATAGTGCCTTTCAACTTCAAGCCAAAGCTCCCAAGCCACCATTTGCAGTAAGTAGTGCCTTTCAACTTCAAAGCTCCCAAGCCACCATTTGCGGTAAGTAGTGCCTTTCAACTTCAAGCCAAAGCAACCAAGCCACCATTCGCAGTAATAGTGTCTTTCAACTTCAAGCCAAAGCTCCCAAGCCTCCATTTGCAGGAAGTAGTGCCTTTCAACTTCAAGTCAAAACTCCCAAGCCACCATTTGCAGTAAGTAGTGCCTTTCAACTTCAAAGCTCCCAAGCCACCATTTGCAGTAAGTGGTGTCTTTCAACTTCAAGCCACACCCAAGCCATCATTTGCAGTAAGTGGTGTCTTTCAACTTCAAGCCACACCCAAGCCATCATTTGCAGTAAGTAGTGCCTTTCAACTTCAAAGCTCCCAAGCCATCATTTGCAGTAAGTAGTGCCTTTCAACTTCAAGCCAAAGCAACCAAGCCACCATTTGCAGTAAGTAGTGCTTTTAATTTCAGGCCAATGCACCCACGCGCCCCATTTGCAGTAAGTAGTGCCTTTCAACTTCAAGCCACACCCAAGCCATCATTTGCAGAAAGTAGTGCCTTTCAACTTCAAGTCAAAGCAACCAATCCACCATTTGCAGTAAGTAGTGCCTTTCAACTTTAAACCACACCCAAGCCACCATTTGCAGTAAGTAGTGCCTTTCAACTTCAAGCCAAAGCAACCAAGCCACCATTTGCAGTAAGTAGTGCCTTTCAACTTCAAGCCAAAGCAACTAAGTCACCATTTGCAGTAATAGTGCCTTTCAACTTCAAGCCAAAGCTCCCAAGCCACCATTTGCAGTAAGTAGTGCCTTTCAACTTCATGCCACCATTTGCAGTAAGTAGTGCCTTTCAATTTTAAGACACAGCCAAACCAACCGGGGGGGGGGGGGGGGCTTTCTGGGGCGCTAGTATGAACCATTTTAGAACCAATAGACATTTTTTTTGCAAGCTTTAGAACCAATAGACATTTTTTGCAAGCTTTAGGACTAACGGACATTTTTTTGCAAGCTTTAGAACCAATGGACATTTTTTTTTGCAAGCTTTAGAACCAATGGACATTTTTTTGCAAGCTTTAGAACCAATGGACATTTTTTTGCAAGCTTTAGAACTAATGGACATTTTTTTGCAAGCTTTAGAACCAATAGAGACGTTTTTTGCAAGCTTTAGAACCAATAGACATTTTTTTTGCAAGCTTTAGAACCAATAGACACTTTTTTTTGTAAGCTTTAGAACCAATAGACACATTCTGCAAGCATTTTAGAACCACTAAGGGCACTTACATTTGAGTAGACATGTGTTCAGTGTTATTCACAGCTCAGAGAAACGTGACCCTCTGCCTTCCTCCATCTTGAAGAGTGAGTGAGGCACACCACTTCCTGGTTTTATAGTCCCTCGCCCCTGCCGCCAGCGGGGGCAGCAGAGAGAATGGGGAATTTTGTAAAAACATTAATATCTCTGTCATTTTTAATCGACGGGAAAAATCCTCGGCACACATGCGGTGGAGGGGGGCTCTGAGCAAGGTGGCCAAAAATGACAGCCCTAGGTCGCGGCGTTCTCTCGGAAATCGCAGCACAGATGGCCAAAACCGGTCAAGAACAGACTTTTAGTAATACAGATAGCTGGGGTCCCAGAACTGAGCCTTGCGGTACCCCACTAGTTATTGCCTGCCATTGTGAAAAATGAAACCGTAAATGAAAATGAAACCGTAAATGAAAATGAACCGTAACCTTGATTTCAAGTCAAGTCGAGTTTATTATCACATGGGCAATATTGTGTGGTACAGGTACAATGAAAATATTGCTTAAAGCAGCATGACAGGCACAGGCTCAGAGTCCATAGAAAAGTATAGAATATGCATAAATCACACATAGATGACATACATTTTATAAGCCAATGAAAAGAGAAAAGCAATGTAAAAATAATAACAAGACGGCACAGCATGGCACGGTGTGGCGTGGTGGTGCAGCGGCAGAGTTGCTGCCTTACAGTGCTAGAGACCCGAGTTCGATCCTGACCACAGGTGCTGTCTGTATGGAGTTTGTACATTCTCCCCTTGGCTTGGATGGGTTTTCTCCGAGTTCTTCCATTACTTCCCACACCCCAAAGACATACAGGTTTATAGGTTAATTGGCTTGGGATAAATGTAAATTGTCCCTGGTATGTGTAGGATAGTGTTGGTGTGGGGATTACTGGCCAGTGCAGACTCGGTGGGCTGAAGGGCCTGTTTCCGCGCTGTATCTCTAAACTAAAACTAAACATGAATGGAAGGAAACACATAATTAGAGAAATATGACCATGGTAGTACAAGAGGCGGTTCAAAATATACCATTGCTGAGGTAGGATTAGGGTTATACAGGCAGATGTTCAAAATAAGCTTTTCCTGAACCTGGTGGTGTGAGTCTTCATTCTTCTGTACATCCTGCCTAACGATAGCAGTAAGAATAGGGCCTTACCAAGATGGTGGGGATCCTTGATGATAGATGCTGTTGTGTTGTTCCAACTGAAACTGGATTGTGACATGCAAATTAAGTGCGTGATGTAGTGAAGTTATGTGATCTAAAGAGTGGGAACTGATGCAAATGATAAGCCTGTAGAAGCAATTGTCAAAGTCGGAACTCTTAAAAAAAAAAACTACGACAAAAAGAGCTGGCTCTTTATCTTGAACATAAACTTCAAGACAACACAAAACATAACAGATGCTGCCCTCTTGATTTTGTGGAGGGGAGGTCCATCCATGATGGACCTGGATGATTCAAACCTCCTCTGCTGCTTCTTGAGATCTTGTTGTTGTACCACACAATGATGCAACCTGTTAGGATACTATCTACTATGCATCTGTAAAAGTTTGTTAGAATACTCGGTAACTTGTCAAATCTATTTAAAATTCTGAAAAAGTAGTGACGTCTATGTGTCTTCTTCAGGATTACATCTGCGAGCTGGGACCAGGAGAGATCACCTGATATGTTAATGCCCAGTTATTTGAAGTTACTAAACCCCCTGTCCCACTTACGTGTCCTTGGCACGTAAATTACGCGACCTCATCGTCGCGTTGAGGCGCGACGGTCCCGCGAGAGTCGCGCGCGTCATCATGCACCCGCACAGCCGTCTGGAGCATGTGACGTCATTTGAAGATGGACACAAAATGCTGGAGTAACTCAGTGGGACTCTCAGCATCTCTGGAGAGAAGCAATGGGTGATATTTCGGGTCGAGACACTTCTTCAGTCTGAAAGAAGGGTCTTGACCCGAAACGTCATCCATTCCTTCTCTCCAGAGATGCTACCGGTCCCGCCTCAGTTACTCCTGCATTTTGTGTCCATCTTCAATTTTCTTGGCCCCACTCTGGGAGTAGAAGTGGGGGCGAATCTGGACGGCAACGGCCGTGAGCCCCAGGCTGAGTTTGACGATCGTTTGCCTGCTTCTGCTGCTGTTGGAGGTGAGACGTTGCATCGTGCCAGGGTCTTGGGCCTGTCCCACTTTGGCCGTCAGTTACGCAACAGACCGGTGGCGCACGAAGATTTCGTTCGGTACTAAATTCCGGAGCGCCGCACAATACCGCTCACAACTCCATACCCCTCCGCACGTCTCAGTGGGACCGGCCCCGCACGGCCTCACGATGCCCGTGCGCCTCAACGCGACGACGAGGTCATGTAATTTGCGAGCCAAGGAAACGTAAGTGGGACAGGGCCTTAACTCTCTACACCATCGACCCACCAGTGAAAACTGACGTGTGGTTTTCCTACCACCCCTTTCAAAAGTAACTACAAAATTATTGCCTTTCTCTACATTTAATCCATAAAACTGACAGCTTCAGGATTTGTGTGCATGAAAGGACAAACACAGACATGCCACATGCCACAACAGGTTAAGCTCCTTGCAACTTCCTTAATCTCTAGGAACAAGGGTGCCTGTGGCAAGACCACGTTTATTGCCTATTCCCAATTACCTAGGAGAAGATTATTGTGAGCCTGGAAATCCTCTGTTGAAGGAACTCTCAGAATACTCTTGGCTATGGAGTTTCAGGATGAAGACACAGTGACAAAGAAGAACCAGCAGCATATTTCCAGTCAGGGCAGTGCTTGCCTTTAATAGTCACCTGCAGTACATAGTATTGCTATGCATCCACTGCCTTGTCTTACTTGCTATAGGGGTCATTGGTGTCAGCTTTGCTTAGGTGGGTAAATTATCTTTGATACCATCATCATCAGTGCATTAGGTGCAGTTTAGATAATGCACCCATATTGTGTTGGTGCAGGAGGGAATGTGTTGATTGGTGGATAGGTTACTGATCAATTTGATTTCTTGTCTTGATTAATGTCATGTTTCTCACATGTTTCTGCAGCTGAACATGCAGGCCAATTTAAGGGTATTCTTTCAGACACCAAATGAGTGCATCACAGATACTGGAATGACTTTCAGGTGTCAGGAAATAATGCACATGCTGCAAGATAGCTCCACTTTGACTGCTCTTGCAGGCATAGTGCCTTAGTGGATGGTCCAAAGTTTATAGTCAATGGAATGTGCCAAAATATTAATAGTAATGCCACTGAATATCAAGAATAGACGTGTTTTTTCTTTTGGTGATGGTCATTATCTGCCATGTATGAATGTTATTTTCCACTCATCAAGCCTTGCCCTTCGGCCACCTTGTTTGTGCAACCAGGCCTCTCCCAGTTATCACTTGTATTTGGTATTTATCTCACTGCCTGTTCTGTGCTCTTGTGACTATCAATGTTTCTTCCAAGTGTTGTTGAGCATGGAGCAATGCTGTTACATCTGCTGAGGGAAGAGAATGGGTGGTAACAAGCAGAACATTGGCCACTTTTGCCAAATGAAATGGAATGAAGGGAAATTATTAAATGTAGTTAAGTTTAATGTGTTTGCAATGAATTCATGTAATCCAATAGCTTGAGAATCCTTTGCTTTGTTCCATGAGTTTGCACTGAAGTTTAATAGTTTGCAAGGCCATAATTATCACTGAATAAACATCGGGATTTTAAAACAGGTATGTGTGAATGTTATGTTCCACTCATCAGCCCTTGCCTTTATCTTTTATCTGTACTCATCTGTACTTTATCTGTACTTATCCATTATCTGTACTTATTCTTTAACTGTACATGGACGGCTTGATTGTAATCATGTATAGTCTTTTAGTTTAGTTTAGAGTTTGTTTCGAGATGCAGCGCAGAAACAGGTCCTACACACAACCCTACACACACTAAGGACAATTTTATATTTATACCAAGCCATTTAACCAACCAACCCATACGTCTTTGGAGCATGGAAGGAAACCAAAGATGTCAGAGAAAACCCACGCAGGTCACGGGGAGTACGTAGTCAAGCACCCGTAGTCAAGGTGGAACCCAGGTCTCTGGCACTGTAAGACTTCCGACTGGATAGCATGCAACAAAAGCTTATCACTGTACCCTGGTGCACATTGACAGTAATAATAAACTAAACTAAACTAATTCCTGATAAAATATTAGTCATTTAAAATATATTTTTATATTTAATTTTTACTTATGAAAGTGGAAACTCTACCATAAATTGAGCATGTTCCAAAGTTTACTGATATCTTTGTATAAAGTTTAAATTGTTGGATTCAAATTGCGATTTGTGCTTCTTAGGGGCTTACTATACTTTAATCTAATTAGCTGCTTGAATAAGGTTAAGGATATACAACCAGTGAAAGCAAGCAGCAGGCTTTAGCTGAACAGACCCCTACCATAGATGTTGTTTGGTCACTGTGTGGGGAGCTTTCTTCATGGTCAGCACCAAGAGCTATCAGTTCTTCGCTAGCCAAAAATTCTGGATCAAAATTTCTTGAATCCATTCTGAAGTTAGACTTTAAACTTTATAGATACAGGGCAGAAACTGGCCCTTCACCTCACCGAGTCTGCACCGACCAGCGATCACCCCATATCTAAGCACTGTCCTACACAGTACCCGGACGAGGCACCAACAAACAAGAAGCCGAAGCAAAGAAGTCGGAGCCAAAGATCCGAATGGAAACGAGGCCGAAACGGCAATAAACCGAAAGAGTCCGAAGACGAAACGCCAACTAACCTAAAGGATGGGATGCCTAAATGCAAACTAACCGAAAGGGCGGGACGCCTAAAAACCAGTGAACCAAAAAGCTGCATCACCTAAAAGCAAACTTACTGAATGGCCGCTCTGTCGAAACGCCACCTACCTGAAAGGCGGCGTCGCCTACAGGCCAACGAACCGACTGCCGCTCAACAGAAAAGTACAATAACGGACTTGACGTTGCAGGGGGGCGGGACTTGTCAGCAATTGGTCCAGACCCCCGCGCCCATCACATCACTGTGACGGCATGAACATTGTCCCACCAGTTGGGTCACTGTGTGACAGCAACCTCACTGGCTGGGTCACTGTGTGACAGCAGCCTCACTGGCTGGGTCACTGTGTGACAGCGGTCTCACCTGCTCTGCCACTGTGTGGAGGCAGTCTCACCAGATGGGTCACTGTGTGACAGCAATCTCACTGGCTGGGTCACTGTGTGGGGACAGCAGTCTCACCGGCTGAGTCACTTAGTGGGGACACCAGTCTCACCAGCTGGGTCGCTGTGTGACAACAGCCTCACCAGGCAGCATCTCTGGAGAGAAGGAATGGGTGGCGTTTCGGGTCGAGACCTATCAGATGCACGCTGAAGAATGGTCTCAGCACGAAACATCACACATTCCTTCTCTCCAGAGATACTGCCTGTTTTGTGCGTGGGAGCTTGGGTGCTTTCCGCATGCACCGAGATGGAAATAAATAAAACGTCTGGTCCCCGTGGCCGGGGTGAATCACCCGGTGTGAGTGTCAAAGTCTGGGGGTCGATGGGGGGGGGAATCACCAGGGGTCGATGGGGGGGAAAATGACCGGTCAGCAAAGGCGATTAACTAAGACGACCTTCGACTATCACGACTACCTACGATTGCCTACGATAACATGGCGACCTCACTACGACTAGACCTACGACTACAAAAGTATAGATTTTCTCCATGGCAACCTATTTTTGGTCACAGAAATTTGGTCACAGAAAACATGTTGAAAATGTTTCGCCGACCATACTGAGGCCGCGACTGGTTCCCAGGATGCGTGAACTCCTCC